>NC_071311.1:324767-639534 GCF_027563975.2 Plodia interpunctella | reverse complement strand
GTCTGTTTCGTTTTATTGGATTATATGTTTTATTATTTTACGATCTAGAAAAAAAAAAGATAATTTCCAGATTGAGTCGTTGATGCTGAGTTGTGTTAATGTAGGGAAATTCGAAGCGGTGGTGGTGTAATGGTTAAGACGCCCGTTTGTGGATCGAAAGATGCCAGTTCCAATTCCTACTCGTGCCACATGAGTTTGTATACCAATCTGACTCATGTATAGTAGTTTCCATAGATCACCACTTGCTTCCGGTGAAGAAAAACATCGTGAGGAAACCTGCACACTGGTTGATTATTAACTTGTGTGTGAAATGGATAAGGCAATGGCAAACCACTCCATTAATAATGCCAAGAAAGTTGTTGTGTGTGTGTTTCATAACACGTAATGACCACGACCCTCAGCCATGAGGAATACGACTATGTAGAAGAGGGAAATTCCATCACTACATAGTATAAAACGAAGTCGCATCCCGCTGTCTGTCTGCTTAGACCTTTAAAACTACGCAACAGATTTTGATGCGGTTTTTTTATTAGATTCAAGAGGTAGGTTTATGTATATAATTCATTATGGTTTTACCCGAGCAAAGCCAGGACGGGTTATTTGTAAATACTTACATTGTAACTTTTCCTTACATATTATAAAACAAAATCTTCTATCGTGTCTGTCATTCCTGATGAAGTTTCCTAGTTTATTATGATTTTACCCGAGCGAAGCCAGGACGCGCCGCTAATACCATATAATTTATTTACATGATATAAAATTTGACTTGAAAAAGTGCCAATATAAGTGAAAAAAAAATGAATAAACTTTAATTTGAATTTATATATTTTTATTATTTGTACAAGCTTACATAATCTATTTTATTGAAATTTCACCTACATACATACATCGCCGAAAAAGTACAGTTCTCATGGGTAATCTCATCCAGGCGAAGCCGCGGGCAACAGCTAGTTCTGTGTGAAACGAAATGCACCAGCGATAGTTGCTTGTTGTTTACACATTTTCTCACGGATGGTAATTGAAAACGCATGTTTGGGGGAAGCCCGCGGCTGTTGTGAGGGGGTTGTGTTACAGTAACCACCTGTGTGGGGGATATTCAAAAATAATTTGAAAGATAATTTTATCAAGCGTGTTCCTAGCTGACGACCTCGGTGGCGCAGTGGCAAAGTGCTTGCCTCTGAACCGAGAGGTACCGGGTTCGATCCCCGGTCGGGTCATAATTGAACATGATCTTTTTCTGATTGGCCCGGGTCTGATTTTATACTTTTATTACGTATTTGTTATAAAATATAGTATCGTTGAGTTGGTATCCTATAACACAAGTCTCGAACTTACTTTGGGGCTAGCTCAATCTGTGTGATTTGTTCAAATATATTTATTTAGCCGCCTATGTTAGCAAAATGTATGTTCAATCACGGAAACCGTCAGTACTTTTCTATCTGACGAGAGAGTGAAAGTTACTTCGGAGTCGGGAGTTTCTTAAATATTTAATTTAACTCATATAACTACTAGACTACCCTTCCAGTAGTATACCTATCAATACAGAGATATTTCTTATAAATTGGCTTTATCTACATGCTCAGTCGATGGTATTGAACAACTTTTTGTATGGAAGCATACATTTTCCACAAATTAGGTACCTATTTAATTTTGTATACAACAGCAGATTTATTTTTCGCGATTTCGGAGTTATTCCCATACTAAAAATTGTTCAGAATCATGGACTGAGCATGTAGACAAAATATTGCCAATATATCAAAAGTCATTTTGTATAGTAACGAATTATGACTGTCAGATGGTACAGACAGACAGACTGAGCCATGTATCATTAACAGACAGAATGCCGATTTACTGACCAATTTCCGGTTCGTGCTTGACGGATAGCTTCCTTTGTTGCTGCGTATAAATTAATGCTGAAGGAATTTGAATAAATATTTAATCAATTTTACTTTATAGAATTTAGAATATCTTTCTTACTATCTAGTTTATTACTAATACAGAAGTACGAACTTTAAGAAGAGGCTTTGATATCAGGCAGGTGGCTTGTAAAATTACAGTTAAATCAGTCATAATTTATAGGCTCAGGGTTTCGGCCTTATGTATAACTCATGTATTAATAAAATTTGTTCATAGAATTTCAGAAAGTAGTCCTCAAATGCTTCAATTAATATGTATATGTTCACATGATCATTATTGCTTTGATGACCACTATAATTGTGAAGGAAAACATCAAAAAAAGCCTATGTTTGAAGGGGAGTCTTAACTATATACGTACCGAATTTCATCAAAATCCGTCCAACGATTTAGCCATGAAAGCGGAACAGATAGACATATATCCTTTCACATTTATAATATTAGAGCGAGGATATGGATATTTTTTTACTCCACAACAAAAAAAACTATAAGTATTTATAGGGTCGTACAAACTTGGCCGGATTGTTATTAAATTTGGTACACGGGTAGAATATAACCTGAAATAACACACAGGGTACTTTTTGTCCCGATATTCTCACGGGAGCGAAGCACCACGGCGCAGCTAGTCAGATATAAACACATAGCAACAACTACACCACGTAGATATAAACGTATGAATAGATAGGAAGCTATCCGTCAATGTTGGTTACCGATATCGGTAGCAGCAGTCAGCCGGAAGCTTTCAAAATCGAATACACCCGGCTCTTTGGATATATCTCGAAACAAGAACACATTACCCTCTATCGGGCGCAGTCGGTTCAAATTAAATTTTGACTGGACTTGTATAACAACAACGGTTGGCTTTAATATATCCCTAAATGGGGTAAGACGTATCTTTGTTTAATTTTAATTTATGTACTTACTAGTGGCTAGTCCCGGATTCGCTTGGGTACAACCATTACAAATTATAGCACTACACCTGAACCTTCCGCAGGAATTACACTATGTATTGATGTGAACTGTATGAAAAATGTATTAATTTTATTTTACTTATCTTATGTATGACTAACGCGTAAGTATAATTATATTTTACTATTCACTTTTTATCTAATATATATCACTATTCTTCAGTTTCTTCACTTGTTCGACCCTTGACTGATCTTAACAGACCTTCACTATGTATACTATACTTTATAATTTTGTTACAATTTTACGTCTAACGCACAATATTATTATTTCAGCCTTAATTTATTTTGTTAGTAACAAATATAGGATGATTTCGTATTAATTAATTATTATATATTATAGTTTATAAGGTTGCAACTGTCCGTGCGTTTTAACTCGTGGCTCCCAGCGTTGCTTACCTCGCACGGGGTAAACAACATATGCTGAGCTGGGTCCTTTTCAAATTGCGAGCACAATGTAAAGTTTTATTTTATTATCTAGTTTTATTTTTATATATGTTTTGTGTTTGTTTTATGAATAAATTAATTTGAATTTGAATTTGAATGTATGTTGGCTTCCTTATTCAATCAAAAACATTCTTACCGCTCTGGTAGTTAGCGGACTACCTCACTGTTCCGTTTCGTCGACGTAGAGCACTGCTGCTCCGAAGTTTTACAAGTACTTTTCAATTTACATTCGATATAATTTTCGGCGCAGGAGAGACAGACCGAGGACGAGCATTGGCGGAATGATATCCAGCGCTTCTTAGCAAAATGGCAGGAATTCGAATTGAATCGAGAATTAAGAGATTGAAAGCAGAAAGGGGAGGCTTTTGCCCAACATTTGGGACAAAAAATAGGCTTTAAAAATTTTTTTTACTACTGCACTATATGAATTCTGCAATAAATCCTCAGTCAAAACGAGTTTAGGCTCATTTGTTTCGTCTTGATAAGGGGTCAAATCCGGCCGGTAGTTTTTGAGTTTATCGCGTACAAAGTACCTTATGTGTCATTCCAGGTTATTCCAGGTTTGAAAGAGTAACATATAAACACAATACATCGATATAAACTTTAGCATTTATTATATTAGTACAGTCAACAGCACATCGACCTAGCCAAATTCATTGCAAACTCGCCGGTATTACCGCGACATAGAGGTTCATGCAGGGTAATTTGATGTGCTGTTGACTGTACGATAGTAGTAAGATGTTAGGACGGAGAAGGAGTAAGGAAGGAAACTCGTGTAATAAAGTTATTACAAATAAATAAACATTAGTTTTTACTGTAATTAAATTACTTAATCAGCACTCGGATAACAATCATAACCTGTTTTGATAAATGTTTTGACTATGTACATTATGTACTTTTATATATTATTAGAAAAAAAAACACTGTAAGAAACAATAATGGTAAGCCCTTCTGGTATGATAGGGACCGACACTGTTCAAATGAGTTTCTTTCGGCATTTATTTTTAGCAGTGGTCGTTCCGAAATACCAGTAGTTTGTGGCTTGTGAGAAATAACTATTTAATATAAAAATTGACGAGAAAAAGTGCCTGTGAAAGTCTAATTTCTGAATAAATGATTTGAATTTGAATTGTGATTTTGAATGTTGATGTTTAATAGAGATTGCCTTCTCCCTAACTCCCTCACGATGTTTATAAGAGTGTATTTGTTTGTTCTTCTTTCACGTCAAAACGAAACATTGTATTGAGGTGATTTTTATATGGATAACTGGGGTGTATGTAAACTACCATTTTGGTATACAAACATTTTTTTTAAATTCATAGTTAGCATACGAGCATGCAGGTTACCTGATGGTAAGCAAAAACCGCAGCCCATGTACATGAGCAACACATCATGTGACGTGAATAGGATTCGAACCAGGTAACTTTTAGTTCAAAGGCATCTTAACCATTGGACCACCACCGCTAAGCTTTCATGTACTCTACTATGGACCAAATAATATTCTTATTGCATTCAAGTACCATTGAATTGAACCTGAATAATAAAAAAAAAATGTTTCGCCACGAATCAACATAATTCCTTTCAATTCAAAGCCTTCTAAGCGAAACTGTAGAAGAGACAACTCTTTACACTGCCCTTTCGATAAAGTTGGCACGATGTGTCACGACCAATTTAAATGTTGTTCGCTGATTCAATTATAAATCTTATCGCCATATGTTTAAGGCTCTATATGTTGGTATAATGGGTGGATTTAAATTTGTAACAAGTCGCTTGTACTTCTGGACTACGCAGTATTATATTGGGCTATTGAAACTGAATTATATAGTATTGTTTCTTAGTTGGAATAATTTTGTGGTTTCTTCAATCGGTACAGACGTCTTAAGCTTATTTTGTGTTATGCAATATAATATTATATTACAAACTTGCCTTTAACTTTCTCTGGTACATTTTCTATATACTAGCTAATATTATAAATGCGAAAGTAAGTTTGTTTGTTTGTTAGTTGCCTCTTCTCGCTCCATCTACTCAACCAATCTTTTTGAAATTTTGCATACATGTAGTTTGAAATATGGAGAAGGACATAGGTCTTTTCGTCGCGGAAAAATAACTATTCCCATGGAAAATTAAGGCAAGCGAAGCCGCGAGCAAAAGCATATAGAATATAGAATGTATCAGCTGCTTCTCCTCCCGCGTTGATCGTAAAAGTAAATCATAGAATGACTTTTATGGTAAAAGTCGCGATACGCGATTATGAGGAACATACAACGGTCTACGGGTTTGAAGGACGTAAACACAACACATATAAACAAATATCTGAATACTGTGAAATGAGGTAGAAACTAGCTCGCGCTGGGAATCGAAGCTAGGACCTCGAAATGGCTGTCTACATTCTGATTTGTCATACGTATATGTGACACAGACCAAAAATCCTGGTCATCATCCTCGTGTAGATAAGCAGGTATAGTTTCTTATCGTAAGGCGCAGCGTTGAGTGTGCCGTAAATGTCTTGGCGGGTGACAGGCAACAATAGCATTCCTGAGAAGGGTTCACGCCTGAGAGGCAGGTTGTAAAATCGCAGCTGAATTTTCAAAATATTAAGGTTAATTTTATACTAGCTTTTGCCTATGGCTTCGCTCGCGTTAATTTTCCGGTATGTATTCAAACTACATTTTGTATGCAAAATTTCAAGAAGATTGGTTGAGTAGATAGAGCGTGAAGAGGTAACAGACAAACAAACTTTCGCATTTATGATATTAGTTAGGATATTTAATTGACCCTCGGCTTGCGGAGTTATCGCCCGAAAGTTTATGATAGACAGATTTTGCAACTTATTACAAACTAGTAGAAGCTGGTCCCGGCTTCGCTCAGATAATACCATACTAAAAAATAACCTATATTACTCCTGAAGGTTTTGTCAATCTCTGTGCCAAATTTCATCAAAACCAGCACACTCGTTTTTGAGTTACAAACCAAAAAACAAAAACGCAAATCTTTTCTCTTTATTATTTTAGTATAGAGTATGGATAAATATGGAAGTAAAAACATAAAAATAATAAGTTTTATTGTCTTAGATCAATACATTTTTGTACATACATATGATACAATTGATAAGGCAGGTCCAACGCTCAAACATCCACCAGAAAACTAGGAATTAACCTATATTTTGCTTGGTGGAAGGCGCAACGGAAGAACTGGCAGAATCTGAAGTACTTAAGATTTATGGAACCTTATGTACATAAGTTCTATAGTTCCCAAGCTAGACGAATCTGTATTTTGGGAACTACTTTTAGTCTTATCGCAATAGTTAATTAACTTGGCTAACAATAAGCATGTAAAAATTTGTTGACATAATTAAAGTGTACAAACTTAAGACTATTATATTGCAAAAATGAAAAGAGATCGCTCTCAGCCGCCATGTGAGTATGGAAAAACAAGTTCCTTGAAAGTACCAAAAACAGAAGGTCTCATGATTGAAGGGCTTTAAAAGTTGACCTTAGCTGATTAGAAACGGGTGTACCGGGAAGCGAGCCGGGTAACGGCGCTCGCGGCCCGCCAGCCGGTCGCCGACGCAACTCGTAAAAACCTGTTTTGCTACCGTTTATATCATACGATTTGTATCTCAAACTCTTGTTTGTGAATGATGATGTTGAATGACGTTGTCGCAGTTCGGTAATTGTTCAAATTCAAAATTATTTATTAAATATAGTATGATATACATCACTTATTGACGTAAAAAAAATACTTACACTAAGTCTACCGCCGACTTCCAAAGCGCAGGTGAAGAAGAAGCGGCGCAACAAACTTCAAGGCGGCCTTTTCTCCAAGGACGTCAATTAACAAATGTATTATACATTTGTGTCTGTAATTTTGTACTAAATAAATGATTTAAAAATAAGTAGTTTTTTTGTATATCCAAACAGACAAAAATAAAAATCTTTTCACTTTACAATATATATGGAGTATAGAAGTATACAGTCATGATATTATGAAATTGTTATAATGCATTTATATAATGGAAAAGATGGAATGGTTGTTAGATCGTAATTGGTGTCGTGAGGAAATCGTGTCGTATCGTCTAAATCCCCCGTGACCGTCGCTACTGGGCTACGCAAAACCTGATTCTAATACATCGACCGAGATTTATGTATACAGCTTTTGTTTTTGTTGTGATCTGTATCAAGATATGTCTCACAGATACGTCGGTTACGTTCGAATGAATAGAATGGCCGTAAATGGCAACTACATTTTAGGTAATACTTTTATTTATTATCCAACTAATGTTATAAACTTTGTGAGATTGACGAATGTGAGTCAACGTGTTTAGGATGACAATATTGTGTTCCTGTAAGAAATTTTTGTAAGTGCCTATTTTTTCTTACTAAATACTTTAAAAGGATACATATTGTGTACCGTTGTATTTAGCTAAACAAATAAATAAATAAATGCGAAAGTTTGTGTGTGTATATAAGTTTGTTATTCTTTCACGCAAAATCTACTGGACCGATTGTGGCGAAATTTGGTAAAAGGGTAGAATATAACCTGGAATCATACGTAGGGTACTTTTTGTCACGAAATTCCCATGGGAGCGAAGCCCCGGGACGCAGCTAGTCGATTATGAAAACGACGAACTTTACAAAGTTCAAAAGTAAAATTAGATAATACTGCGCCCCGGGGCTTCGCTCCCGTGGGAATTTCGGGATAAAAAGTACCAAAATTTTATAACAATACGTCTAGTAAATTTTGCATGAAAGAGTAACAAACATACATACACTCACTAACTTTCGCATTTATATTATTAGTGGGATAGATTGATATCCCTCTCTGTATCACCTAAGTTTAACGATTTCTTCCACAGCCATTGAAAGTTGGAGCCCAGGTACCGCTCTCTACTTTTTTACCTCTCCTTCACATGGTTTTTGGCAGCCTTAGTAAATAAAATTAAGTAGTAAATAAAATTCATATTAATTACTCGGATCACATAACACGTGATATTGTCAAATGGCGTCTTTGAAGAAAAGGCTGCGGTGAAGTTTGTTGCGCTGCTTCTTCTTCACCTGCGCTTTGCAAAATGGCGGTAGACTTTGATTTAAGTAATTTTTTGACGTCAATTAGTGATATATGGTATATTAATCTAAGTCGAATAAAGAATTTTAAATTTTTGACTGAATATCAGTGAACACGAGCCCCTTAAAACTACAAACTTTGAACAATTTCAACTTTTTGTCTTTCGAACGATTAATTGTTCGAATTTGTATTTTTTTTTCTTTTTCATTTGTTGCCGGCCAGGTTTACGGCCATGGCTCGTTAAGATAGCATGAGTCCTGTAATGGTCCAATTAATTATGTTGATAAAAAAACTATTTTATCTCTACCTGCGTGAAGAAATTAATGTTTCAACACAACTTTATCTAGAAATAAGCGGTACATATGTTTACAGGCTGTATTATAATTCATTTGAGTTGCTTCATAACTTAGGTACATAAAGGAGTAAACACACTCGTTTTGTATTTCAAATTAAATAATTTCATAGATAAAATACAACATGATTAAGATTTTTTAAAATATTCAATCTGATTAAGATTTGTGACTAAACAGTCTTAGGAAATATAAAAGTTGTAGGAAATTTCATCTATTCTATTTTTCTCTCAAGGAACTGTCCATAGTCTTTCTCATCAGAAAGTATTCCCTGTTACATTCCCGCCTGTGACGCCTCAAAGCCTTTAAACTATATATGCATTATAATTTTAAACATCTGGCTGTTGAAGTGTATTAGGGCACCGTCCATATGTAACAGACAGAAATCACAAATTGTATATAAAAACTATATTTTCTAAAATTCAAGTGACGGTAAGTAATCTGCAAGCCCCTTTATATTTGCACATCGGTTAATTTTATTTCAAAAATAGAATTGCCACTATCTCTGTTGCAAATTGAGACGGATAGATAAAGATCCCATAATGGTATAAAAATAAATCAGCTTATAAATGACTGTAATTATTTAATGACAGGACATAAAAAACGCCAATCTGGCAGCCACAGGTAATAAATAAAACAGGATGATATAGGATGGATTGGTCGTACTTATAGCTCACTATGTGTTGTCCGGCAAAAATTATCTAGCGTGTTTCTCAAGTGTAAGAACAGAATAAAAATAAGAATATTTATTTGTGAGATAGGTACATTAAATAATACAGTTGAAGAGTTTATGTAAAAGATATAGTTTATGTAAAAAAGAATAATGTTTTTTTTTTTTCTTATTTTTTTTTATAATTGTAAGAAACAATAATGGTAAGCCCTTCTGGCATGGGGATCGACACTGTTCAAATGAGTTTCTTCGGCATTTCTTCTCAGCAGTGGTCGTTCTGAAATGCCAGTAGTTTGTAGCTTGTGAGAAACAACTATTTAATATAAAAATTTAAGTGAAAAAGTGCCTATGAAAGTCAAATTTCAGAATAAATGATTTGAATTTTTAATTTGATATGTAACGAATGTTTTTATTCGATTCAATTGAATTCTTACACATTTTCACGCTTTCAAAAGTAGTTTACGTTATATCCGATCACGGTTTGGCTTAGATTTTGCTAAACTTGTTAGAAAAATATTTTTTTTTTAATATTTTTTTTATATTATATTACAACATAATTTCAATTTACAACTCAACAAGTTGCGGCCATTTACAGTACTATCTAATAACTATAATTCTCAACACAATAACTGTATTATTATGTGAGTATAAATAAATATGAATCACGTTGTTAATGTGTAAAATTAATTGCGACTTTGATATTAACCGGCCGTATAGGAAATCGTCAACTGCATGCAATGTGTGTAATGTAAAATTATCTTTTTTTAATTAATTATATGGGATAATGAGTGTAATCTTAATGTACCTATATACAGTGATACAGATTGATCAAAGAGTAATGTAAACACCGTTAAAATTACCGGGTTAAAACCCGAGAAAAAAATAGAATATATATTTAAAAAAAAGCTTTTTTTTTTCTTTCTCTTTACAGTTTTAGCACTTAGCAGATAACTACTAGGGTACATAACTATGACATATATCAAATCATATTTATTTACGTCAATAAGTGACGTATTTCAACTTATCATAATAAGTTGATTAAACTTACACTTAAACTAAATTTAAACTGATTTTGAATCTATCTGAAGTTTAAAGAAAAACTGTTGTAGGAAATATAGGATTGATTCATCCAACTAGGTCATTACAAAAATTCAAAATTCTTCATTTAATACATTAATTATTGATGTCAAAAATTTACTTTATACTAAGGGCACTGCTAGGTAAGATCTCCTGGTTTATATAATGTTACCTATTTAAAATCACAACTACATGGCATAAATCAACTTAAATAAAAACAAAACAGCAAATTGAATAGCCCTTTCAATACCTAATTGGCAATGCTATAGCGAACACCGCAGAGTAAAAAATAATAAGTCAACCGCAGAATCGGTCGTTTTATGCGCGTACGCTTCTAGAATTGAAGTGATTCATTCTGTTGCTGCATTACATGGTCTAGCAACAGCTGGTGTCCTAGGTGAGTGACAAACGCGATAAGAAAGTGCGACGCGAACCTTCCTTTCAGACCTCTGCGCTGCGGGGCTACCATGATACATAAAACACGTAGCACGTCCACACGTTGAGTTTTGAGATGAGTTTCTTTCGGCATTTCTTCTCAGCAGTGGTAATTCCGAACTTAGCTTTGGTAAATATCATTTAATTTGTGGCTGTTTGATACTGTACTGTTTAATGATGACCTCGGTGGCGCAGTGGCAGAGTTCTTGCCACTGAACCGAGAGGTCCCGGGTTCGATCCCCAGTCGGGTCATGATGGAAAATGATATTTTTCTAATTGGTCCGGGTCTTGGATGTTTATCTATATATGTATTTGTTATAAAATATAGTATCGTTCAGTTAGTATCCCGTAACACAAGTCTCGAACTTACTTTGGGGCTAACTCAATCTGTGTGATTGGTCCTAATATATTTATTTATTAATTATTATTTATGAAAATAATACTGTGCCATTTTTATTACTATTTCTCTTCCTTGTCTTTATAATGGTAAGTTATCGCATCAATCTGTTTCAAAATGTCACCAAATAAGATCCCGTTACTGTTAGGATCTTGTCAAATTCCAAACAACTGCTGTTGATATTGTATTTTATTTTTATATTAATTGGGACACATGACAGAGTTCGTAGCCGTAGATTTTCTCCTTTTTTAGGACAACAACCTTATACAAAAAATAAAAAAAATAAAAAACTTGTGTTGCCAGCAACAATTACTAGTGAAATATTATATACTATTTTCGATAATAATTATGTAATTAAAATAGATGAGCTCGATGGTTAAGAGCACTGTTCTAGATAGGGAATCCCATTGTTATTTAGAAAAACAAAACATGTGGAACTAAACCATTTAAATGTCACTAGATATGTCATAAAGCAAAGTCGCTTCCCGCTCTCTGTTCCTATGTAGGTATGTTCATATCTTTAAAACTACGCAACGGATTTTGTTGCGGGTTTGTTTTATAGATAGAACGATTCCAGAGGAAGATTTATATATATGTAACATGCATAATATTGCACCCGAGCGAAACCGGGTCGGGTCGCTAGTAAATTATATAGGTACTTAAGTATGTATATGTATTTATTTTAAATATTATTATTATACAACAGAATAAAAATAAATTTACAAAGAATGGTAAAATATACCTTCATTCATAGTCGTATTCCTCATGGCTGAGGGTCGTGGTTATTACGTGGAATGAAACACACACAATAACTTTCTTGGTATTTTTAATGGAGTGGTTTGCCATTGCCTTCTCCATTTCACACACAAGTTAATAAGAATCAACAATGCAGGTTTCCTCACGATGTTTTTCCTTCACCGGAAGCAAGTGGTGGTCGATGAAAACTACTTTACATTGAGTCAGATTGGTATACAAACTCATGTGGTACGAGTAGGATTCGAACCTGGGACCTTTCGATCCACAGGCGGACGTCTTAACCGTTACACCACCACCGCTTCGAAATATACCTATTTCATATCAAAACAGAGGTAAATTTTATGTGGAGATCTCTATCTCCACTGCTGGGGCGTGATGGGCTACTTTTTGCCGCAGGCGGCCACAACCAACTAGACAATAACGTGATGAAACACAGTGTCATAAATTCGTCATAACAACAATTCAAACACTATTGTTAAGATTACTGCGTAGTAATATGAATCATTAGATCATTTTTCCACTTTGACTTTGACAGTGAATCGCACGTGCACACGTAACCTCCCGTAACAGTGAAAGTTGACCGGTTCCTGACTCACAGTGCAGAGGAGACACCAAAGACTAGACAAGCATTACAATGCGGCATAAACGTACCAAAAAAAAATGGAATCATTTTCAAAATAACTTAGGAGATGAAAAAAGAAATGTTAAATTTTATTTCAAATACTGACTTTTTGCTGATTCCTATGACTCAGAAGGTGATAAGATTGAAATATGAAATCTGTGGGAGAGGTTCGTTAAAATGTACTAGTATAATATAGAAAAAAATGGTCGTGTTCTTTAGTTAGTAGGCCGTACGAGTGTTAGACTCATAGATAGGTGTGATAAATAATACTTAAAGTTTATGTTATTCGACTGAAAATGTATATTGATTTTATAATATTTTTTCACTATAAACTAAACATGTTGATGTTTAGTAAAGTAAAGGATTCATGATAACATGCAAAATGAATAACATGTTTAAAATTGAATTACTATCAAAGTATATCACGCCTCAGCTACCTATTTGAGATTTGTGTATCTACTAACCATATTCAAAATTATTTTGCTAAATGCTGTGTGAAATTTGGTGTCATATTAAAGATGCGTTTCGCGCATTCAACCAGGCCAGACTTGCAAAAATAGACAATACGAAGCGGAAGATACCGAACTATAAACAACATCAAATATGTTAAAATTCATCAAAAATTCATGTTAAGTTCAAGAACTCGATTCATTCACTTCAACAGAATAGAACGACTTTTCAATGAACCAAAATTTTTGTTTACTTTTAAGAGCATATAAAGATAGCGGACTTTATACCACGATATGTTAGGTACCATAAATTATATTTGTCAAATTAGGAAATGTTTAATGCCTAGTCTCCGAAATTATCTACTCCATACACTCAGAACGGGTTTTACTTCGATTATGTTTGTAAGTCTTACTTTGAGCCAGTTTAAAGTTAGATAGTTTTGCAAACAAACGTAGAGATATACATATATACATAAATACATAATACATAATGTAAAATAGATACATCAAAAATAAGCTGTGACTTATGTATAAGTGTTTTCTTCTTCTTCATAATTGTATTCCTCATGGCTGAGGGTCGTGGTAATTACGTGTAATGAAACACACAACGATTTTCATTATTAAAAGAGTGGTTTGCCATTGCCTTCTCCATTTCACGCACAACTTGATAATAAACAAGAGTGCAGGTTTCCTCGTGATCTTTTCTTTTACCGAAAGCAAATGGTGGTCGATGAAAGCTATACATGAGTCAGATTGGTATACAAACTCATTCATATGTGGATTTGTTATACATGTCACACACGCTTTTTAACTTATCTGGAATCGAGCGGGAACTGAACCCGCGCATCTGACTATCCGGGACAGTGCTCTTGACCACTGAGCTATTGAGACCATGCCAGTTCGGCTGAATTAATTCATCTCCTTACGTCTCACGCCGACGTACAGTATTTTCATTAGAGAGTTGTAGGTACTCTTAACTAATCAATATACCTAACTATGTTACAAGCAAGAAATTATGTTTAAAACATAGTCAAAATCACTGTCGCGGATATATATAGGCGCGCGTGTTTAATTCCCGCTCGATTCCAGAATTTATTTTAAAAAATCTTAATTAAGTGTTTTATTTTTTTTCATTTTAGAGAGTGGCGTTTAGTTCTGCCTTGAAATAAAGGCATTTCATATACTCCCGTGTATGTCGTACAAAACGACTAATAGCTTTGGCAGCTGTTAGGCAACAACAATCCTAAGGAGGGTTGACGTCAGAAAGGCGGCCGATTGTAAAATCATAGCTGAATCTTCAAAATTATAAGGTTTATTCTGGTGTGCTAATGCTAAAGTTTAATGAAAAAGTTTTCATTCAATTATTTATTTCAATTTAGAAACATCACGTCATTATCCTATACGGGATGGACAGAGCCAGAGTAGTGAGTCACGCGCGAATCGTTTCTCGAATGTCACGTTCATCTAAATAGGAGACATATTTAATATATTTTCTGCGAAAAACATAATTATAATTTGGTTAATAATTGGTCAATTGAAATAGAAATTGTGCTTTTTCTAATAAACTTCAAATTAATTTTTTTTCGCCATTGAAGTTATTAAACATTTTCGTTTTATGAAATTTGAAATGTAATTATTTCACAAAACCATTTAAAGTCTTTAACGATGAACAAATTGAAATCAATTGCTCTTAAACATTTTTCAATTTGGAAATTGTAATATAAAATTTATTTGATATAAAATCAAAGCAATTCGAGTCAAATTTTAAATAACATTTTGCAATATAAATGTAATATATTATTTTTTTTATTCTAAATAAAATTATCATAATATATCAGACGTGAAACAGAATCAACGCTTTTTTATAAATTTTTCTAAAAATTGGCACCGCGAGAATCGCTTAAGTATTTTGGGACCGCGATTTCAGAAAAATATTTGGACCACGCTCCCAATAAACCTATTCCAAATACCACACTTTGGCGATTGGGACTGCTATCCGAATATCTCGAGATTTCAATCGCCTAACGACCTAAACCTCTACTGTTTTTATAATTCTTCAACTTGCAATGCAAGGCAGGTAAGAATTCAGTCACGATCTGACCATCCAAGAAAAAAAATTATATCACAATAACCTTTAGACCTCCCAATAGTTCTCGGGTCCCGACGGCTTAGATGTTTAATTTAGATAAAAAAAAAAACGATGTCGTCATTCCGTTTAACATGCGTGCTTACAGGGAGATGAATAAGATGAAGACTTTAATAAGTTTAGATAAGTTTTTCTTTTCATTTGTGCTGTAAAATACAGAAAAAATTATAAGTTTTTCTTGCCATGGCTTCACCTGATAAAATCGACTTATTTCGATTTTTTAACGATTTAGCTGACTGTGGCAATAGGCCGCCCTCGATAGAGATTTGTGGAAAAAGAAGGAGTGGCTTTTGCCCAGCAGTGGGACACATCAACGGGCTTACAAAATAAAGCTACATTTTGTGAAAGGCAATGCAATATCCTCTTGTGGAGGACATGAACATTCATCAAGTGCATAACAATACAAGATTGGATTATGCAATGGAAAGCTATAATACTTTCTACTAATATTATTTAGTTAGTACAGAAATTAATACATATGTGAGATGGTGCATCTCACATATGTAGCACACACGCAGAGCGTTTCGACCGCTGCGGCCGCGCTGGTCAGTAAATTTTCTTGAGCAACGAATCATTTCCAAAATCAATCTATACTATTTTAGAGTGTTATTATACATAGGTAAGGGGGGTTTGTATATTTGAGGCGGAAAATCTCCGAAATTACCGAACCGACTTCAATTCTTTCTCCATTAGAAAGGTACATTTTCCAAGATTGCTATAGGCTATATTTTATATCAAAATTTTCACGGGAGCGAAGCCCCGGGCAACATCTAGTCATTCATAAAATTGACATTACTACATACAATACAGATTATGAAAACTGACTCTCTAAGAAACACCTAGTGCAAATTATATTATTATCAGCATTTTTATGTCGGATATGGGTGTACGAGAATTTTTGTAAGGGACTAAGGTTTTGCACTAAAAAAAAATGAGTACACTTATCGTCATGTCTTCGTAATTTTGATTCCGAGATAGAGAGAAGTTAAATGGTGTCACCATTTAACTTTGGAGCTGTTTACATTTATCAGATTTAAAGTTAAAATAAATTCCTTAAAAGCTGTCACTTTGTATAGCATTTTTAGGTCACACATAGGTTTAAACTTTTTCTGATTGTTGAGAAGCCAATGGGGCAGTGGTTACCGTGCTAGGCCTGAGATAGTGGCGGTTAAAACACTCTCACAAAGGTCGGTCATTGGATGGTTGACCAAAATTACATTGAGCTCCTCCGTGCTTCGTGTAATAATATAAACCAGTGGTCCAATTAATACCACCAGTAGGACTATTCGATATTTCGAAAAAAAAAACACACAAAAACAGCCGGTTTAATTTATTCAATAGTTCCAATGCAAGTGGCGACGTTTTGTATGCAAATCGGCGGATATTTACGATAGGGGTGGGGCATAGACGTGGAGACAGAAGGGACAGAATTATTATTTTAATATTTTTTTTAATTGTAAGTTTTTCGTGGCCCCCTGTAAGTATTTATAAAAGACTAGCTTTTGCCTGCGGCTTCGACCGCGTGAATTTGTCTGTGAAAGCGGAACAAACATAATTTTCATACAAAGTTTTAACCTCCCATAATGGCCATTTGGGGGTTGAATTTTGAAAAAAGTAGTCTTTGTTTGAACGGAGGTCGTTAACTACGTGTATACCTAAAGGTCTTTTTGGTATTATGGTAGCGCGAAAGCGAAACAGACAGATTTCGCATCCATATCTATACCAATAATAAAACTGTAAGTGAGCTATGTTTGTCCGCGCAAAACGTAAAAGTTACCAAATGGAATTTGATGCGGTTTTCTCAGTTGTATAGCGGATGGTTTAACTTAAAATAGTGTATAGTTTTCTTCGCGATATATTGCTTAGAACCCAAGATATTGCCAATATAATAAGTTATGAGCGAACGTACGCTAGAGCTACGCTAAAGTCTACCTAATTTTAAAAGCATCTAAACATCAAGTAAAATATAATCATGTTTAGTAATTACAGACAAAAAATATTATTTTATTATATAAGTTGTATATTGTATAATGTTTCATAATAATATTGACATGGCAGTCCGATAAATAAAGATTTGCATCAAGTCCCCTTATAGATTTGAAACTTTCAACAAAAACATCTGGAACATGTTAGGATAAATCAAATTATTTTATACGACTGATTTATTTATTTATCAATTTATATATTCAATAAACTTAAAATATAAGTTACATTAGATTTGTTGGATTAGAGAACAAAAAATGGCCCAAATCATATGATAGTAATATGATATTAGTTTTAATATGTAACTTTTTTGCTTCGAACTAAATTTCAGCTGTTTTTCTTAATTATCATTTAGAAGAATACTTCAAGTTTTGTTCATGTGTTTGTAAATCTAGCATATTTAGTTTATTTTTACTTCCACTTCGAGCTAATAAAATTATTGAAAAATTACATAACGGTCTATCTGTTAAAAAAATGTTATTCTTTGACAAAAGGGTGCTGTTTGTAGTTCTAAATAAAATGTGTGGCCGGTTCTAATGCGCGCATGTCCGAGCGTTTCTGTTTCGTTCGCTTCATTTGGATTCCTTTCTGTTGATTTTCTGTTTTTATTCTTTTAATCGATTTATAGACATTAGGTATTTTGTAAACACAGGGTGATTTATTTACATCCTATTTCAGGGACCTTATTAATTTGTGATCATTTTATTTATATGCTTATTGCTGTTAATATTATTATCCTGTAAGAATTGAATAAAGAACTTTTTTTTGGTGGTATTACGAATATCTTTACCTGTCTTTCTTTGTTAAGCCTCATTAACATTATGCAAATTTCTTGCCTGTTGCATGCAATTAAATTGAAGTAATTGATGACTTGCATAGTCTACACAATATATAACATTCTTGATCTATTAAGTAAATTGTATTTCAATACTCGTATTGGTATAAACTTGCGTGCAATAATGTCTTAAGCACTTTATATTAGGCACACTCTTCAAATTCAAATCATTTATTCAGAAATTAGACCTTCACAGGCACTTTTTCTCGTCAATCTTTATATTTATAGTTATTTCTCACAAGCTACAAACTACTTGCATTTCGAGAAGATTACTGAGAAGAAATGCCGAAAGAAACTCATTTGAACAGTGTTGGTCCCTATCATGCCAGATCGGCTTACCATTATTGTTTCTTACAATGTTTTTTTTTCTTTCTAATAATATATAAAAGTACATAATGTACATATTAACTTACATGAAAATATATGAGAAACGAGATGACCAGTTCCCTCTAGCAGCACCCGTTCACGAGTTGACGTATGGGACAGCCATCGCGTAGCTCAACCATAATAGAGGGAACCTCACGACCCGGCCCACGACGCCACCAAACTTCTTCAAACGTAAAACAATTGACTGAAAATTTTGAAATACTTGCAAAACTTGAAGCAACTCGTCAAAAAAATGGTACATACAAGCTTGCGTTTAGACATGTCAAGACTTGAAAGCGATAGTATCCTAAATATAATCGCATTGGTGTAAACAAAAGTCGCTTGCAATTGTTTCTTGGCAAAACTTGCATGCGATAGTTGCGTTCAATTTTTTGCATATAAACAGTTGCTTACAATTTTTGAAAGTCAATTATTGCACAAATTGATTTCATTCAATTATTGCTCTTGAATATACAAGAAACTTGCATAATGTAAATGAGCCTTTACTTATTTATTGTATGTTATTGTATATATGTAGGTATATTAGACCGACCTTGGCGGTGGCGCAGTGGTAAAGTGCTTGCCTCTGAACCGAAAGGTCCCGTGTTCGAACTTACTTTGGGGCTAATTCAATCTGTGTGATTTGTCCTTATATATTTATTTATCATTTACTTATTTATTGATATTTACTACTAACAAAATAAATAATAATAAATAAATATATTATGACAAATCACACAGATTGAGCTAGCCCCAAAGTAAGTTCGAAACTTGTGTGTGAAACATGTGATACTAACTCAACGATACTATATATTCTATAACATATATTAATATCATATACACGTAATGTATAGATAAATATCCAAGACCCAGGTCAATCTGTAAAAGATCATGTTCCATGACCAGGGATCGAACTCGGGACCTCCAGTGTAGCAGTCAAGCGGTCTAGCGGTCGTCAAGTAGTACCTGGATTAAATGGAAACAACAGATTGTCAATCAACTTCGAATCTATTCACGTTCGCGGCTGTAATATCTGAAACTCCGGAGTCCGCTATAGGAGAATAGCTTAATATTATGAAGATTTTGGATTCAACTGGGACCGGTATTAACTAGGACCGCGGTCCCAGTCACTAGGTGTATTAGTCTAGGTTTAGTTTTATAACCAGCCTGTCTGACGTTGGGGCTCCCAACTCTTCATTGTCTTTGGAAAAAAACATTGTAAGAAACAATAACGGTAAGCCAATCTGCCATGATAGGGACCAACACTGTTCAAATGAGTTTCTTTCGGCATTTCTTCTCAGCAGTGGTCGTTCCGAAATGCCAGTAGTTTGTAGCTTGTGAGAAATAACTATAAATACAAAAATTGACGAGAAAAAGTGCCTGTGAAGGTCTAATTTCTGAATAAATGATTTGAATTTGAATTTGAATTTGGGAATTTGGTTGTTGCTCTTTAGCTATCTAGACTTTCTAAGTATCCTTTAGGCGCTCGACACCTATTGTCATGTACTAGGGCGGGAACCACATGCCTACTTATTTATTACAATGTTTTTTTGCGATGATAATTGGTGAGAAATCTAAACAGGTGGTTTGAAAAATATAACACGAGCTATCATTACGTATTCCAATATTTACTTTGGGACTGACTCAGTCTCTGTGTGCCCTTATATATTTATATATTATATTGTAAAAAGCTCAATATGGGTCATCGTGCTCATAACCCTCACCATAAACCACTTGAATATCAAAATTCAGGTAGCTGTCACCCACTAACAAAAGGTACACCTATCACCTATTCTTATCTCCCTCGACTATTACATGGCATTAGGGATAATTATCACGCAACGCGACCGAACTAGAATACAAAAACTAGTTTTTGGATTTCGTCAAAAAAGTAATACAGTGCGATCGAATGCAACTCTTACGCCTGAGTGATAGAGTTCAATTTGCAATGTATTGACGAGACGCTATTATAAAAGATATGTTTAAAATATTTGGAAGACAAAAATAGTTGGAATCTTTTTGGAAAAATAATTATTATGATTGAATCAACCTCCAAAATCATCTGATTTTTGGATGAGTTAATTGTGCTGTTCACAATATACGTAACAAAATGAATTATTTGATTATTAATTGCTTCACTCAAATGATCTAATTAAAAGTTATAAAAGTAATTAATTATTAGGAGTTTCGACTATCATTTGTTGTTTCAAAAAAATAAGAGTGATTTACACTGTCAAATTTGACTTTTATTTTAACCGGCGTACCGATTACGTTTAGATAAAATGCCGTACTTCGCGTTTTTCTGCACACGTTAAAGTTAACGTCAAAGTTGATGGTGCAACCCACCTGAACTAGAAAGTAGGGATTGAATTAAATCTATACATTACACCAACACAATTAATGACACTGTAATAAATTGGTTGTACAAAATGTTGTAAGTAAATTTGTATGATGAAACTGAGTCAATATCTAAAGAAATTCATGCCAAAAAATGACAATAAGAGTCTCCCATACAATTTAGTACTGATCGGACTTCGAATGGAAAGTCGAATTTACACGTTCTTTCACTATTAATTTCTTTTCGAAATTTTCTTACACCAAGTACTGAGCGGGTATTTTTCATGTTATTATTTTTTAATCTAGGTATGTCACAACATATTAAAGACTAGTTTGTGCTCGCGACTTCGTACGCGAAAATACCGTCATTCTCCAGTCACATAAGACGTCATTTCACACAAATGATTTAGACGTTGCAAAAACAATTGAAATAAAAATCAAAGTAGAAATAAAACTCACTAAACCGAATCTAAATAGAACTTTTTACAAAAACGAGTATTTAATTTGGTTCCACTTGAATAAGTCTAAAAAATGGTGATAGACGTCATCAAAATATTCACTCAATGGTATAATACCTATTGTAAGTATTATATTATTATAATGTAGGGTATTTATACAATAGGGGATGGTTATAATCGTGGAACAAACTCGGGTGTGAGTTTCCCAAGTTATTTTAAGTTGAACATCGTAAACTGAGATTACCCATGATTTATTTTATGATTCGGCTGGTTTAATGACTGCGGGATTTTGGTTTTCGGAGATTCAATTTTCACGATAATTTTTGCCCCAGAGGCACCGGCTTAGTGTAAGTTTTAAAGAGGGCTTGTCCAGTAGTTAAGACGCCTGTGAATCCAAAGTTCCAGGTTCGTTTCTTCACAATCCTACTCATGTGACGTATCACATGAGTAGCATTGTGTAGAAATTGCAAGATTGGTATACAAAATCGTAATTTTAGTATCATTTTATATTATGTTATTATTATGTTGGTACGCATTTTCAGCCACGGGTCCATCAGGACCCGGTCCTTTGAGGCATTCATGGGACCGGAGCCAACATTGAGGAGGCCTTTTTGTACCTTTTTATTCTAAAATGAGACGGCTGCTTCTGTACAGATCTATCTCTTGGCGTACCATCGGGGAACACCAACGGACAGTCCTCCACAGCTGCTAGACTATTGCCGAGAAGGGATCTACGTGATATAATTATTATTATTATACTTTTATAAATGTTTTCTCCTTTTAAAAAAATATATATATATAAAAGGGTATACGCCTCATACGCGGGCCGAAGCCAAGCGTAAGAGGGAAAAGTTTTATATGCTGAAGGTGAGGGGAAGATGTGAGGGTAGACGAAGTTAGGAATTTACGTGTGATTCGGCATGTATTTGTATTACCGCCTTCTGGATCAAGGAGAGTGTATAATCTGGTATGTCTAAGGTGTTCAAGCTGTGTTTCAATGATGTTGGTATGATGCCAGATGAAGACAATACTTTAGGTATAATGTGAACAGTTTGGGCTTTCCACTGAGTTTTGATTTCGATTGCTAGATCTTGATATTTACTTAACTTTTCAGAGATAGTTGTCTGTAGATTATGTGTATTAGGTACTGCAATATCTATGAGTTAAACTTTTTTATGAATTTTATCGTGCACAGTAATGTCGGGTCTATTGAAGTGAATAGTATTGTCAGTTATGATAGTTATTCTATTTTTTATTTTATTTTAGTTTTCATGAACCATCACTCGTTTCCGACGAATTAACACATGAGGAAACCTGCACACTGGTTGACTGTGGTGGTAGGTAGTAAACGTGGTTACACGACGCCTTTAGTCGACTTAAAAAAATCTTACACCAGTGTTAGCAATATAACATTCTCTATAACAAAGAAGTTCATTTGTTTCTATTGGCTGTTCAACACCCATCTGGGCAAATAAAAGTGTATTATTACTAACACTGGAGTCTGACATTACTTTTACGACTGCCTACCCCGCCATCTAGTGGCAGGTATACACACTAGTGAGCTAAACTGCCCACCAAACCCAAAATCAAACTTAATATAATTTCGTTATTTTTGAGACGTTTATTGTTTGTTTGAAACTTAGTATCGGTTAGCATAACTTAACGCAGCATTGGTCGAGCTCTGGCCTAAGAGGAAATAAAAGGAATAACACTCCTCTACTCTCCAACCAAACCAGTCGGTTAAGCCTAGTGCAAGTAATTAGTCTACACAGTCCAGACGTTATACTTAACAGGTGTCTATTGTATGAGCACGCTGCATGCAGGACCAATTAATTTAATTGGTTGATTGTAAGGGAGCTTTCACATTATCTTATGTCGAAACCACAGTACATCAAGCCGTACTAATTCATTGCAAATTTGCCTTTATTACCGCGACATAAAAATGTGTTTTGGGTGACTTGATATGTAGTCGACTATACATAACTGCACCGAACTTTAATTAATGTTAAAGACTTACGTTTAAACTTGAAATAAAGTCTCGAGACGATACGGCACCAGTCTTTTCTTGCAGTGGACTCTCAAAATTCTTCAGTCTCTTCGGTCTCCCTGGACCTCTTCTTCCTTACCTCTCTCCTCATAGAATAGTTTTTATGTATGGATAAATCACGTAGATTGATTTTACCCAAAGTAAGTTCCAGACCTGTGTTAAGGGTTACTAACTCAACGATACTTTACTATTATTATAAAGAGGTATGCTTTTATGAGTTTGTGACTTTGTGAGTTTGTATCTTTGAGGTGGGTTATCTCCGAAACTATCGAACCGATTTAAAAAAACTCCTTCATCATTATAAAGGTACATTATCCAAGATTGCTAAAGGCTATATTTTATTTCAAAATTCCCACGGGAGCAAAGCAACATCTATTATTCTATAACATCCAAGTCACAATTTTAAATCGTGGCGTGTCACGTGGCCAATCATTCTTCTCCTCCTATTGTCTGTTTCACCTGTTGTCAGCAGTCTCTTCTTTCACCTACAGTTTCCAACAATCTACATTTTTTTTTAAATCAGCTGTTTGAGTCCCACTGCTGGCCAAAAGCCTCCCCTAACTTCCTCCACGCATCCTTTGTGTTCTCTTGCCATTCTTTGTCGAACTTTTCTCTAAAAATGATCTTTCGAAAAATGATCTTTTGAGAATTCTTACATAAAACATATCTCTAATTTTATTCCCTTAACCACTGCCCAATTTAAGTAATTTAAGTACAGGCACTTTTTCACGTCAATTTTTATATGAAATAGTTATTTCTCACAAACTACAAACTACTGGCATTTCGGAACGACCACTGCTGAGAAGAAATACTTAAAGAAAGTCATTTAAATAGTGTTGGTCCCTATCATGCCAGAAGGGTTTACCGTTATTGTTCCTTATAATGTTTTTTCTAATAATATATTAAAGTACATAATGTACATAGACAAAAGTATATAAAAACTGGTTATGATTGTGATCAGAGTACTGATTAAAAATATATATATCCACATGAAATGATATGCCCATGAGCAGGTTTTAGGATAATGGATAGAGTAACACTTGTGGTTATAGAAAAGGATTCGGACAAACTGCTATAAGCTGTGGTGACCACTTACCATCAGGTAAACGGTATGCTCGTCTACTTGGTAGTATAAAAAATCATGACTCAATCTAGTGCCATTGTAAAAAGCCTTTAACCTCACAATACAAGACATAAAACTTATGCAGGCCGTTAAAAGCACATTAATTACAAATAGTCACCACTATTACAATAAATTAATAGCTTATTGTGATACACAAGATTGATTTCCTATTAGGGCTTGCGATAGAAACCTAATTTTGATGGCGTCTCATTAAAATAAATTATTTAAGACGCTTAAATTAATTGTAAATGATTTCGAAATCACAATAGGAACAATATAAATCTTTGTGAATATTCTAAATCATCAATGAGAAAATACTCTAAAAAAAATTGTGCGTTATTGCTAAAACCACTAACGCATCAATTCTTGAGCAATTAAGTATATAATTGTTATAGATGACCTGAAAAATTAATAAACTCTCTTTTGTAACAGACTTGATAAGCCAAGATGTGAAAAATATGTTTAAAAACTGTTTTTTGTTTAAAAACTGAATTCACATAAAGTTCCATTAATCCGAATTGAGCGTGGAACTTTTGACGCTGCCTGATGTAGATGCATGCATGTAGATGCTCGTTTTGTTATTATTCAAAAAAATAATAATATATTTGTTAAATTAAGGTATTGTTTTAATGAAACATTAAAAAATTAACACGAAAAAGTGCGAAAAGTATATAATTTCAGAATACTGAATGGGCTGGCCTAAAAAATGCATGCAAATCGAAATCCCAGTCTCAAACAGAATTAAATCCTAATACGCTTGAACTCTGCATTCGTACGACTGCGGCCAATTACTGTGGACTGATCGCACGGGCGGAATATACCCGCTTTGTGTTGCCAGAATTCGAACTCCACGCCGCAAGGCATAAGCTGAAGAGGGACGATCTTAAGCTGAAGCGGGATCACGTGAATCAAGTGAATTTCATAAAAAAAAGGCTTGGATTTGGCTTTAGGGAAATGTGATAAGTAAATAAGAATATTAATAAGGAATATCTTTCAATATAGATTTCGATTTGTACGGATTTTAAATAATTATCGTGAACTGATAACGAGCAAAATACAGGATTTTGTTTTGTGTTTCCCGAATAATAGTTGAGAGTACGATTCATGGAAGTCGCAGAAGATCTGTGAGAATGACAAGAACGATAGCTTTAAAAATATATCGGTAATGTGTATGAGAATGGTAAGAATAAGCTTTAAAAAATATATTGATAAATCTGTTGTTGACAGAACTCTAGCTGCAAGGCATAAGCTGAAAAGGTTTTGGTATGATATAATAGATGTCAGTATTACAAGAAACAGAGCATTCAAAATGAATACACAAAAATATGACCGTGGGTTTGCGCCAAGACATCCTTCTTGACATTTTAAAAACCTCTATTCCATTTCGAACGAAGAATAGAATAAACAACAAGACTTTATTTGATGTATGTTTTGACACAGTCAGCTCTGGAGGCTGAATAAGATTACGTGTGTGTTAAAAAAAGTATTAAATATTATCTAATACTAATATATTTCAATTAATAAGCGATCCCAATCGTTACAGTACCTTTCCTATTTACAAACGGCGATCTCGGGTGCGGCAAAAAAAGTAAGGTAATAAAAGAAATTTACATACTTAATAAAAATTTGTTAGATTTATATGTAAGCGATTGGATAATTATCATTTGAATTGTGCATGTAATTCAATAGGATTTTAATCGTGCATGTCATGTTATATATTTTTTCAAATCGCTTCCGCTTTTGAAACCGTTTGCGCTTGCGTTTCGCTCGCTTCTCAAAGAGCAGTACCAAGCACTGCCCGAGGCCGCACCTGTTATTAAAATGATACAGTGTAACCATATCACTGAGAACTGAAAACCTCTAAACTATGTTTAATAGAGAAAGAGGAATGGTTTCCTTTAAATGTATATGCCATTAAAAACATACAAAAAACCAAGTCTCGCAGCTCAGTTTTTCTACCGTAAAAAGTTGTGAGATCCATGTAATACCAAGTCGGATAATTAATTTAGTTTCCCTACTTAAGGGACCTTCTGACTTAAGATACGACGTAAGTTATTAACATATCAATATTAAAAAAATATACTCGATTATAAATAGGTCTTTTAAAAATTACATTTAAAAAGAAAATCACGTAATTTGACAGGACGTTTTAGGTCCCATTTATGGACCAAATATTTATTTTTATTTATTTATTGCCCAAGTCCTATTGGATCATTACAGATTTTTCATCCAATACGAATCTTATTCCACGTCCTAGGCTCAATGCATAATGTCACAATGCACATCCATAACAAATATAAATACAGAACTTAAAAAGAAAAAGTATTGTATGTATGGACCTAAAATTTATAACAAAATTCCACAGCAATATAAAGATCAGAATTTAAATTTATTTAAATGGCACCTCAGGTCCTTACTGAGTGATTAAATGTTATTATAATTTGAACGATTTTTTTAATGATAGACTCAGATAAAAATTTAGTTAATTTAGTTACTTTTATTAGTTCGATTTTGTTTTGTGGGGTGATAGCATGCTCATCATTTAAATTTGCATACCCGTGGACGGTGAAACATGTAGGATTAAGTTCTTCTCCTAACACCACATAAAAAATGCAAACTCAAAAATGCAAGCTACAAAGAATTTCACACGAAACGTCACGTATTATTTTGATTTCCGTTCAAAAAGGGGCAGCGCCATGACGGTAACGTTTCCTCACTCATCGCCTCAGCCTCGCGTATCGTCAGACTATTCTTGTTGAAGAAATAACAATAGTCGTCGAACCGCCAAACTTTAGCGAACTGTTTGCCGATTGTATACAGCCGGCATAAAAATAAGCGAGGCCAATAAAAAAAAAGAACATTTAAACTCAGTAAAAACTGATAAATATTGCAATTAATTTAAAAGTAACACGGGCCTATTCAAGGTCTTATTAATAACAAAAGTGGCACAAGCTTGCAATAATCAATGGGTGATAATTAAATTCGACCTATCATACTTTCGACCAATACAGCTGCTGCGGTCACGCGAGAAATTCTAGAAATGTATATTCCATTTAATTGTTAAATTTTGCAAAATTAAAAAACACAGTTCTTTCCATGCATAAGACTACATTTCTTACTTAATTTGCGGTCACAGCCAAATTGTTCAATTTTATACTGGATACGTGTATAAAATTGAATAATTCTTAAATTTTTGTAAATTCTACTCCGATTGTAAGATCAGCCTCTCGTAGACAGGCATGTCTACAATTTTTGGGAATGTTGACGTTGACTTTCATTATTTTAAAGCTTTATGTCTGAGGCGGCCATCTGTAGGAGAATAGTCTTATTTCTTTAATTTATATCAATCATCAATACATATAATAAAATTGAAGAAAGGCCAAATTTTTACAATGGATATTTTTTTTTAAATTCTTCATGGAATATACTTAGTTACTGATATAGATGACGAAAATAAAGTTTTGAAAATTTTTGTCTGTCTGACTATCTGTCTGTCTGTCTGTATGAACGCGTATCGCTCGAAATCTACTGGACCGATTTGCTTGAAATTTGGTATGTAGGTACCTTATATACCGGGTTAACATCTTAGATACATTTCATCCCGGTAAATGGTCAGGCTCCCGTAGGATAATTGAAAAACTAATTATGAATGCCTCAAAATCCCGGGTTAACATCTTATAGACATTTCATCCCGGAAAATGAGAAGGGTCCTGTAGGAAAATTAGATACATTTCATCCCGGTAAATGGTCAGGTTCCCGTAGGATAATTGAAAAACTAATTATGAATCAAAAATGCCTCAGAGCCGCGGGCAAAAGTTAGTTTATCAATAAAAATAAACCTAAATAAATAGAACTAAACTTTTACTTCTTCTTCTTCTTTGTCTCGATGGCAAATCTACAACGTTCTATAGGGTGCTTAATATATTATTGTGATTAAACATATACTACAAACTTACAAATTAAATATTTATAAATATGCCAGTCATTATAATAGTCTTTTGATATAGGTCACGGAACAATAAAATGAGATATAGGCAGGTCTAATAAATTTTTATTAGGTTTACAAATTTTCAAAATATGCTCGGTGTATGGATAGAATACAACAGCTTCTACAAGAAATAAACAGTGAAATAAAAATGAATAAAATCGAATTTCCGTACTAGGACAGAACAGCCAATATGTATGGGAGAACATTTTTTCTTTTGACATCAAATAGGTAACTTTACAACAGTATACGGACAAAATATATAGCAGTTATCTAAGAAAATATATGTAGTTAATAGTACCTACATAAAAGGAATTGACAGAAACGCTTGAGTGAAGCTGTTATATTTAAATATTGTTTTATCCACAGAGGTTTCAGTCAAGTATGGTCAGTGGGGCCACTGATCCAATGAAACATTGTCTAAAATTTATATAATTTAAGTTCCACCACCTATGTGGGTCCATGAGTATTTGAAAATCCAGCTAGACTCATTAGTGGAAATTAGCAGTGGAACCTACAGTCCGGAAGCAATTTGACTCAGTTTCCATATCTGTATTTAATCTCAAAATTTAGGCAGTGATTTTTTTTTTACATATTACCCTGTATATAATAAATTAATAATTGGGACGGAACCACAAATCTCAAAATTAAACTCCAGTTAACATCTCACTAATAAAGAAATATAATTTGACTTTTTAATTACATAAATTTAAATAAATATATTACGACAAATCACACAGATTGAGCTAGCCCCAAAGTAAGTTCGAGACTTGTGTTATGGGATGCTAACTCAACGATACTATATTTTATAACAAATACTTATATAGATAAACATCCAAGACCCAGGCCAATCAGAAAAAGATAATTTTCCATCATGACCCGACCGGGGATCGAACCCGGGACCTCTCGGTTCAGAGGCAAGCATTTTACCACTGCGCCAACGAGGGCGTCATCAATTCAAATTTGTATAACATATTATAAATAGCTGAAATGTTATTATAAAATTGTCTATAAAATGATGTTTTATGGCAAATTCAAATTCTAAATGAACACCCTGTGATGTAATAACAAAGCATAACAAAAATTTATTTGTATGAGTTTGTTCAAATTAAACCACATCATATGTATTTTGTGATGTTAAATATTAAAGCACTTTTGTGCTCGCTCCCATACATCGTTACACAAAACTTCTCATAACGTGGCATATCCCAACTTTACGGGCATATAAATAAATAGGTTTGTGTACAAGTCACGAACCTATTACAAATGTATATTGTATATGTTGCAGGTAGTCTGTTAAACAAGACTTTGTTAAACTCTTTCTATAAATAGGGTATCTACCTATAAGCATAAAAATTTAAGCCATAATGTAACACAGCATACTGTACTATGGCATATTGATTTTTAAGCATAACGTTCTTATGCATAATGGTTTACGTATAACAATTTGAACCATAACTAACCCAACCTAAAAGTTAATTATGCCACATTTACCCGTATGCCGGAAATCAATTATGCCTTAGACCTATTATGCCAAAATATTATTGCCAAAATAATATTTGTATGCCAAAGAACAATAGGACAAAATAGTTTATACGATAAAAAGTGGCCCCTACTAATCGATCAAAAATTTTAAAGTGTTTGTTGTGTCTCTGTTATACCAAAACTGAGTTGCGCCTTGAGATATAAGCTACTATGACTAACTAATTAAAAAACGGATAGGCAACAGCATTCCCAAAAAGGGCTGATGCCAGGCAGAAACTAGAAACTTAAAAAAAATGTTTTCGACTTTTTCAACTTTGGCCGTCTCACAGTCAAGAATTCACATTCTTGATTGTGAGAGCTAAGCCAACACACTCGGATCAAAAGTTTGTGAGAATTTTGTTACTTCATGCAAAGCAACAACATTTGTTATTTCACATATTTTAATAGTAAGTAGAATTAATCCCGTGTTAATGACAATCCATAAATTTCATGTCTACATAAAATGAGGTGATTTCTTTTTAAAGTTCCTGTGACAATGCAGCCCTTACTATTTATTATATTTACCTAGCTAGTTCTGAATTCACAAATTGAAGGCAACATAGAATTAGCCACATGGTAAGTATAGTTCAGCAAATTAACGATAACCTGGAGGTCGCCTTGCAATTAATAAAGCAATTTAGGATACATTTATATCATAACTAATGAGTATGTCGTGTATGATCGAGTGGCTTATGGCCGAATATTGTCTGATTGGTATATAATTAAAACGAAACAAATGATTATTGTATTTCTATACGATAGTTGGCTCTTTCACGAGAAATCTACTTGTTGGATTCTTATGAAATTTGGTACACGGGTTGAGTATAACCTGGAATAACACATAGGGTACTTTTTATCCCGAAATTCCCACGGGAGCGAAGCCCCGGGGCGCAGCTAGTATTTTATAATTTTTACTTTACCTTTGTACATATTTTTGCTTTAGATACGCCCGTCTTTAAATAATATTTTTTTATTTATCGTTCCACCTTATCAGAACTATTCGTAATGGAATAACTACAAAGGAATTAATTGAAGTAATAAATCTACGGCTTCATTTATTCTTTATAAATGTTTTAAAAACCTATTCAATAGGTTTTCTAGTATTTTATATAGCTTGTCAGACTTTGGTAGAACGAAGCAAGTGATCATTATTCACCATATTTTTTTTTACATTTTCTAAAATTCGTCGTATCTTCTTCAAATATTATAACCCTGAATGAGTTTACTGTACACAGTAAACTACAATTCAATCAATTAATACTACAGTCAATTTACACTACTGTATTGTAATACACTACTGTATTGTAATACACTACTGTATTACAATACACTACTGTATTACAATACAGTAGTGTAAATTGACAGAAAGTAAAAAGACGCTTTCTCCCCGCATAATACAATGGTCACAGTAGATTAAAACATTCTTCAAATTCTACAACATTTTACCACTCTCTTGCAAATGTGCCTCCCCATCCCTTCACCAACCTTTAGTTAACATTTTACATAAAGCGAGGTAATAAAAAAATCGAGCTATCATGTCCATACAAGGAAACGTATTTCGCAACAAGATTTCTCACATACAAATGTAAAATTACAGTCTAGAAAATTAGTTCCGGCGCAGCGTAGTATGAAATCACACCTAAAATGGTTTTATCATTGAATCATGGAAACTATGTGTAATTTTAGTGCATCACGGAACCCCTTGTGAGATTTGGTTTGTATGCTATTGTGGCATATACGGATCGGTTTAAGTACATACCATGAGAGTAACAGAAGTATGTTAAAAATTTGTGGGGTTCCGTACAGACTTCAAAACAACGGAAGCATAAAATTGCTATGTGTTTTTCAATTGATTGTCACAATCGTGTGACAAAAAAAAATCGCCTAGTATACCGATATTTGGCGATTTTTTATCTCACAATTTACCACCCAAAAGTATACTCCAGAATGAAGTTTAATATATTTAATAAAACTTAGTTCAACAAAACAGGTGAAACTAAACAAAAGCATGTGAATATTATATTTATCAACGTTATATCTATTTAGTTCTATATAACACATTATTTCGATACATCTAAAATAATCTATCTGCAAAACTCAAAAATTTATTTAAACTGCGCAAATAAAAATTTGCAAAAGTACAATTTATTAGTGGACTTTAATACTTTAAAAAATTATGCTTCAGGATTGATTCACATTGGAAATGTCAGATGGCAGTTTGGTGTAGGTATTTACTGAACACAAATCTAAACTCTGCAATCATAAATACAGCTAATATTTAGATTACGTCCCGTCAAAACCTGAAATGCGCACAGCAAACCGATGGCTAGAGCCTTAGGCTCAATTTTCGAGATATATTTGGTCCGTTACTGTAATCTCAGAATCGATAATAGTTTCTGATGTTCCACGTGATATTTTGAGATGGAAACCGGAGTATTTAAGAGAGAAACATCAGTTATTAAATCAAAATGAAACTATTTATTCCGAAATGAAGCCTTCACGGGCAATTTTTCACGCCATTTTTAAAATTAAATGAGATTTACCAAAGCTTTGTAGCTAGTAGTTTGTACTACTAGCATTTCGGAACGACCACTACTGAGAAGAAATGCCGAAAGAAACTCATTCAAACAGTGTTGGTCCCTGTCATGCCAGAAGGGCTTACTATTTTTTAAATATAAATGTATGTTTCATTTTTTATTATTACAAAAAAGACGTGTGGATTGAAGAAAAGTCTTGGTTACGTAACATTTAAGAGTGGACTGGGTTAGCGAGTGGAGAAGAACTATTTCACCATGTCAGAAATAGAGAAGAGTATGAAAGATGACAGCCAACCGTCGTAGACGGAGAGGCACCAGAAGAAGAATCAATTATGATTGCTGTGTCTCAGGTTACGGGTTGGGTGTTTTGGAAAAAAAATGTGTACAGTCAACAACACAAATCATTCATTGCAAATTCTACATAAAGATCAGAGTAACTGAGGTCGACTGTGCATGAAGCAAGGTACAGTGTTATGTAATTGTAAGCATTATATCTACTTGGGGGTCAAATTTCATTACGAAATTCGTACAACTAGCAACAATTGGCATTTCAATACACTTCAAACAGTCATTTCATATTAATGCTTAAAAATACAATGAATATTCATAATTAAATTAAAAGAAATTGGTACTTTTGATTTTATTATAAGCTAAATACATGAGTAGCCCATTATTATAATTACACTATAGAAAGGAAAAAAAACACCTAATATGAACGTTAACATCGATACATCACTCACATTACAGCCTGCTAATATTCTAACAAAATAATCGATATGCAAAATGCGATGGAATCAATCGAGTAAATGTACCGATGAATAGCGATGTAATTTATGATTATCCGAATAAGAAAAATGATTTTGATAATACAATGACCGTGTTATACCTGACGACTCGACTGCGATCAGACCTATACGAAGATTTGTGAGAAAAGAAGGATTAAAATCGTGTCTCTCAAAGTTTTTCTCTGTATAAGGTCAAATCGTCAAAGACTTAAGTTCGAACCCTACTACTGTTAAAAACAAATATATACCACTAATTATTTTAATGAAGCTCTGGGGTTTTATAAAAAAAAGGTTCAAAAAATATCTATATTGTTACATCTGGTACAGACAACAGCACGTCAACCAAATTCATTGCAAACTCGCCGCTATTGCCGTGACATACATGTTCAGTGCAGTGCAACTTGATGTGCTGTTGACTGTTGATTATATATTTTTAAGATTATTTAAATTAAACAGTTTCTAAGTAAGCCACTAATGAAAATAAATAAATATATTAGAACAAATGACACAGATTGAGTTAGTCCCAAAGTAAGTTCGAGACTTGTGTTATGGGATACTAACTCAACGATACCATATTTTATAAGATATACATATATAGATAAACATCCAAGACCCGGGTCAATAAGAAAAAGATTATTTTCCATCATGACCCGACCGGGGCCTGAACCCGGGACCTCTCGGTTCAGAGGCAAGCACTTTACCACTGCGCCACCGAGGTCGTCATATAAGGCCCAAGACAATAATTTAAGGAAGGCGAACTGCAGGCAAATATTTTTTTATACATTTTTTACTGACTGTACCATATGTACTTTAGTGAACATGTTAACCCTATTCCTCTCGCACCCTCTCCACGCCCCACATTAACTGGTCTTCACTTTTATTTGCCTGATAAGGGATGCACATTTGTTCATAACCCGTCCCAAATGGCCTTTTCAATTTCATCCTTAATCTGTACTATTATTATAAAGAGGTAAGCGTTTTTGATTTTGTGACTTTGAGGAAGGTAATCTCCGAAACTACCAAACTGATTTTAAAAATTCTATCGCCATTAGAAAGGTACATTATCCTAGATTGCTATAGGCTATATTTATATCAAAATTTCCACGGGAGCGAAGTCCCGGGCAACATCTAGTTATTTGTATAAGCTTTTTTCGGCAATACTCTATATCTCGGATAATGTACCTTTCTAATGGTGAAAGAATTTTTGAAATCGGTTCAGTAGTTTTGGAGATTACCCGCCTCAAACATACAAACTCACAAACGCTTACCCCGTTATAATTATAGTGTAGATTATAATTATAACAATAAAAAAAATATTGACGTATTTAGTAGGAAGTGCGTTAGAATAATTAGGGCCAGGTAGGAAATCCCTTTAGTTTGGGCCGGTTGGATGCAAGATAACAACTAATGGGGATACAGGCGTCTGGGGTTGAGGGTATCAACCGTCCATTACTGTCTCGATTAGCAGGACCAAACCGGAAAGTCCAAAAGTGGATAGCTTTGCCGTAATTGTTACTTTTCGTAATGTATACTCGTATCTAAGCTTTTAATATTGATTCGTTTTTATTCACAAGAATTCGTTCTTATTATGATACCAGCTGCGCACCGGGGCTTACCATATAATTCCATAAAAGTATGTACCCTATGTGTTATTCCAGGTTATATTCTACCCTCGTACCAAATTTCATAATAATCGGTCCATTAGATTTTGCGTGAAAGAGTAACAAACATATATACGTACCTGCACACATCCTCACAAACTCTCACATATAATACCTATTAGGATTCTCATGATAATGAACAAATAACAGATATTTAGTCTTGATAGGTAGCAATAGTATTTCCAAGGGGGCTGACATCAGTCAGCTGTAAAATCACAGCGGAATCTTTAAAATTTGAAGGCTTTACGGCAATGGCTTGTGATCTACAAAAATCGTATGATATAAAACCGGCTAATCTTTACCAGATTATAAGAGGCTTTTGGCCTGATTTAGATTTATGTGCGCGTAATGAACCGGAAAGAGGGGAGTTACCATCGCATGTTAGCTATTTTATTGATAGTTCGCTTTTGATGTAATTTCATTTTGTTACTAAAAGATTATGTTTTGTACATTTAAATTTACTTAAGGCGCCTTGTTTTCAAGTTTTTCATTACACAATGTAGTTACAGTTAACTCAAACACAAACACAAAACTGTGGCTACCAAAATCTGTGACCATACTATGTTATAGAAAACAGTAAAAGGTTAAAATCAACGTCAAAGTTTACTGAAGCAAACCACCCTATTGAAGCTGATCCCAACTAATCCAGACACAGTTTTAGGTACTATTTCTACTAACGAATGCTTAGTTTTAAGTATGTTTGTAATTTGTGAAAGTCTATCTGTTCGTTCTTCTTTCTCGTTAAAACGAAAACTAAATATGTTTTTATTGTACAGTAGATAATACGTAATTTCACTTTTCTTTCACAAAAAAAAAACGTCTGAATTCATACAGAGTGTGGTTATTAACCCCCGACGCAAAAAGTGGGGTGTTTTACCGCTAAGTGTGTCTGTTTGTCTATGTACGTGCCAACGTAGCTTATCAACGGCTGAACCGGTTTAGATGTGTTTGTTTTTAATTGATAGCTAATTTTTTTGCTGTAGTTCTTAGATATGATTAATCAAAATCGGTTCAGCCGTTCAAAAGTTGTAGCGTAATGAATATTGAAAGTTGGGCGTATTTTAATTTGTCTAACAAATAAACTCGCCGCTATTACCGCGGCATAAAGATCCACGCACGGGTAACTTTAAATGCGGTCGACTGTACGTCCTATACTACTATTGTTTTCTTCTAATTCTTATCGACTATACCTTTTTTCAATGCATCTGACATGACTTATTTGAATACTTTCATCAATAGGCTCATATTTCAGTAGGTCAGATATTAATTTACAACTGTAGACAGAGAAAGATATAGACACCCCATATCTTCCATTTCGCTTATGCAAGAAAGAGATGTGCGTATTAGAAATGTATGAGAAAGACATCTTTTGTCTCTCATCACGTGGCCGAATTGGGTTATATGGAAATCTTGTATCGCATTTGGCTACACTCATCCATTCTAACCTACTAATATAATAAATACGAAAGTTTGTATGCATGTATGTGTGTATGTTTGTTGTACGTGTAATGAAACACACACAACAACTTTCTTAGCATTATTAATGGAGTGGTTTGCCATTGCCTTCTCCATTTCACACACAAGTTAATAATGATCAACCAGTGTGCAGGTTTGCTCACGATGTTCTCCTTCACCGGAAGCAAGTGGTGGTCGATGACGATGATCGAAGTAGGATTCGAACCTGGGACCTTTCGATCCACAGGCGGACGTAATCGTCTATATATTTATCTTAAACTAGCTGTTGTAAGCAACAATGATTACTGATTACGAAAACCAGTTTCACAAATATCAACAAGACATTACCACACCTTGCGTTCAGAAATTCAGGTAAACCTTAGATCGTCTGATAAATTTGTGATTACCACATTGAAGCTATGGTTGCCTAGTGGTTAAGACGAGTATGCCAATCTAAAGGCCCTAAATTTGAATCCCACTCATGTCACATACTGTATATCAATCTGACCTTTTTATGTATTATTGTTTTTATTTATATTGAAGGAAATGTGAAAGGAAGAAGAGGTCCAGGGAGACCGAGACAGAGAGAGAGGAGTTATGTGAGCAATAAAAACAAGATTGTTTTTATAGACTAAGTAGTTGTTTCCGATGAAAATAGTGAGGAAACCTTTACTCTAGCTGATGATTTATCAGCTAGTGAAATGGAGAATGCAATGGCAAACCACTCCATTAATATGACCCACAAAGTCGTTGTGATACATTCCACATAATGGCCACGACCTTTAACCATGTGCAATATGACTAGAAGAACCAGTTTTCAAAAATATAGTCATACTTAAAAAACTATTTGAAGTCTCAGCTGTGATTTTACGTAATCTCTCCTTGGGAATGCTATGTATATTTATCTTACTCATACGATATTCACAGGAGGATAGGAAATGGTTCTATTTTAGGGCGGAACCACACGCCACCTTATCTATATGGATTTTAAATCAAACATGAGCTTTTGATTAAGAGTGCTGATGGATGTGAGAGTAAACTAGTACTTACACAGTTCCTATTTACATCAATATTATTATTTTTTATTGCGATGACCTAAACATAATATATCCGTTGATTGACAAGCTCACATATATACTCATAGAAAAAGTCACTTTATCATTATCGAAATAGAGTCTAATCTTCCTTGTTACACTGCCTCGTATCATAAAATAGGCATTCGTCTTTCGCCCGTAAAAGAGCCTTTTCATAAAACTATTTTCGGCCAGTACGAATTTGCATCCAAAAAACATGACCATGACTTCTATCCTTGAAAGAATAAAGACGATATTGGAATAAAATAATCAAATGGGGAATAGTTTTACACTTGTAAGGCCTATTCGCCTCCGTCAAGAAAATTTATATGACATTGACGACGAATTATTCTTCTTCGTTATTCAGCCTTTTTATAGTGCTACAAGTTTTATAGATATGCTGACTGCCACCTTTGTAAGAGTGTTTTAGTGTCTGTTAAAATTTTATTTGCTCCACGTCATTAGTTGCGAGGTGTGATTTTACACGCATGGCTTGTTTTAATGCTTTAAAGCATAAATCCCAGAATATTGTGGGAGTAGAAGTGTTTTAAAACAATCTGCTCAGGAGTAATACAATTATTTAGGAATTTCAAAATTTCAAATATAATCTTTAATTATATCTATATATAATTGTGAATTAATTAATAAATAGTAAAATTTACAAAAATCTTGACTTTAAGAAGGTTTTTGGTGTTTGGTTTTAAGAAGGATGGACATTCTTGACCATTATTTTCAAACTTGGACAATCGCGGCATGACTGATATTCAGCTGAAATTAAAAGTGCGATTGAAGGGCTGGTTTCCAGAAATACAAACTATTTCAAACACGTTTGAAATGGCGTTTCTTTTAAGCACTTTTCCGATATTAATATCGACGACACGTTATCAGAATTAAGATGAATTCTTCTTTTCTTCGACGAGTCGAAATTATAGTCAAAATATAAATTTTGACCAACAAAAGGCGGAAACAAACGCCTTATTGAAATTAGCCTTATTGAATATTTTACTATGCAAAAGTATAAATGTGTAATATGATAAAATGAGCCATGGTTTGCACAACTCCACAGTCACATAGATTGTTACACGAGAAATCCCAATTGGGATTTCGATATCGATAATTAGCTCAGTTTTCTCGATGTCATCATAGGAAATTCTTCTGTGTCCTCTATAATTGGCTGGCATATTATTGTGTGTTATAGATTTACGATCAAACAGCTGGTTGGGTCATCAAAGTAATGTTTTATTCTGCTATGAAAAGTCATTTAAATAGGGTCTTGCATCACAATTATGTTTATAATAAATATTGTGGCAATAACTGGCATAGTACATCTGGATATAATTTTTTCCTGTTCACAATTCTTGTATATGTTGTCGTGGCCATATTATGGATTTCATCATCGTGATCCCGCACAGAGTCCACAGCTGGATATAGACCTCCTCTAAAAATTTCTAAGATAAATAAATAAATATATTAGGACAAATCACACAGATTGAGCTAGCCCCAAAGTAAGTTCGAGACTTGTGTTATGGGATACTAACTCAACGATACTATATTTTATAACAAATACATATTATATATAAACATCCAAGACCCGGGCCAATCAGAAAAAGATTAATTCAAAAGACATAAATCGCAGCTCCATAAGTAATTACTAAAAAATTTTTTGTTATATTTATTTATTATATAATAGTATATTTTATTTTATTGAAGTAGGTACATCACATTACAAATTGCTTCACCCAGCACAGTGTAGTATAGCGCCAAAATAACCTTTTATTTCTAGTTTCTGTGTTTTGTATCGTCAGTGTTTTTGTAGTTTTAAGGCATCCGCGGAAGACCAGTGTTGTAGCTCACGCTGCGACATATGCTGAGCGGAGACCTTTTTGGTGTTTTTTTTTTAAATATTTCATTGTCATGTACATTATGATATGTTGGTGTTCTATTGTACATTTAAATTGCACCGAATAAACATTTTTCTTTCTTTCTTTCTTTCAAAGATCATTTTCCATCATGACCCGACCAGAGATCGAACTCGGGACCTATCGATTCAGAAGCAAGCACTTTACCACTACGCCACCGAGGTCGTCAAAACTGGTTGAAAGCAGTTTGGATCCAGCATTACGATGCGACATTGGTCGTCAGCCCTAAGCTGTTCTTTTTTCGAATGGCGACCATTCTATAACATGATATTTTATTATCAGCTTAAAATAAATAATTTAATATCATACGTATAGAAATTCAGAAAGTCTCAAATGTATTGGTAAACACTGATACGAAATTTCCGCTGACTTTGATGTCAGAATCCGTGCTCGTCCATGTTTCATTATATGGATTTAATTCTGTCGAACGTTGCATCCTTGCATACTGTCCATTTAGTCTTGACCCTTCTCTTGTGATGTCTGAACTGGATTCTGGTGCAGTTGGTTTACAATAGAGGTCAACAAAATCTGGTCATCAGAATGTGGATTCGTTTACTGAGTTAAAAGGATTGGCGGACAATTCTAATTTTGCGTTGATTTTTCGTAGCTCAGCTTTCACCGTATTGTCTACTTTACGGTTTATGAAATTTGGTAATTAGATTTGCCGTCCATTTCTTGTATAGTTACCGCCCTAAAGTATTACTATTCCTTCAAAGTCTTCACACCAACATCAGCATTCGCAAAGAGGGTTTACGTTAGACAGGTGTAAAATGACGGCCGAACCTTAAAAATGTGCTTCTCCGTACCGTACTTATAGAAGTAATTGAAAATTTATCGTACATATAAATGTTTGAGAAATTTCAATACGATTGATTAAGTGGTATCATGGAGAGATAACAAACTTACTTTCGCATAGGAATAGCTCTTAATTAACGACAATTATGATAGTTAGAAATTACTGAACACAACATTATTTAAGTACTAACTACAGCAGTTTTAAGTAGATACTACTAGTTAATAAAAGTATGGTTAAAAATTCACACATCTGTTAAATTTGTGACCTAATTCACGCAATAATGATTTTAAACGATGGCAAATTATCATGGCGTCGCGATTTGCGTCAAATTTGATTATACTTGCGTGAATCCATACCTATACCTATTCTGGAAAATACAGTTTCTTTAACCCTATTTACTTTATGTTACTCATATAAAAGGCAACTTGTGTGAATATGCAATGCAATGCAACAATTGTAAATGTTTGTTTTCGTTTGGAGATTGTTTTCTTTTATAATTATTAATTAATGTTAGTAAGAGTAAGGACACCAAGGTCTCACTGTGACCTTTTATTATGAGTAAATGATTTTTATTTATTTATTTATTTATTATTATTATTCCAATATTCTTGAAATTTCGAATGCATAAATATACAAAACTACAGAGAAGTCAAAATCGACTCGCACTAAGAAGAAATGCTAGAGAAAGACTTGTGTTACTAATATTGTAAACGCGAAAGTTTGTGAGGATGTATATGTGTATGTTTGTTATTCTTTCACGCAAAATTTACTGGACGGATTGTAATGAAATTTAGTACACGGCTCAATATAGCCTGGATCACACATAAGGTACTTTTTAATCTCGAAAATCTCACGGGAGCGAAGCCCCGGGGCGCTAGTATAGCATAATTATTGTCAAAATTTTGTCATACAATTTGACGTTTCACTGCTGCTCCTGGTTGCGTGGGTGTATTTATATGAGAGTTAAAATTAAAATACAACAAATGCAACCGAACTCGATTGTTCGATGTAGCGGGGAATTCTCCATATCGATATCGATAAAATTTGACTTTTTATTTGGAGAATCAATCAATCTATCGAGCGCATGCTCGTTCTATCTCCCTCTGTTTGTCCACCAATCGTGGCAAAAGGTTAGAAGTACGCACCTTGAGCCTAAGATAACAAGATACCATGAAGCAAGTCATATTGATTTTATAAGAAATCCGCCGATTTTCTTGCAAACATAAAAATACATATTCATAGAAATCTAAATCATCTTCTTCGGTAAAGTGCTTGCCACTGAACCGAGAGGTCCTGGGTTCGATCCCCGGTCGGGTCATGATGGAAAATAATCTTTTTCTGATTGGCCCGGGTCTTGGATGTGTATCTATATATGTATTTGTTATAAAATATAGCATCGTTGAGTTAGTATCCCATAACACAAGTCTCGAACTTACTTTGGTGCTAGCTCAATCTGTGTGATTTGTCCTAATATATTTATTTATTTATTCTTTAAAATCCAAAGTTGTTACTGACAATTGCTGCTCTGAGAATTCAAGTCTTCGATTTTTTTAAGAAACACATATTACAGCAACAGCCTTATCATTTAAATGTTTACTGCATATGTTTTATTGCACTGGGATATTTGTTATAAATATAAACCACTAAACATACAATCCATTAGGTAGTATTAGGTAGTACATTACTAACAACCACATACTGTCTCTTTTTACCATAACATGAACGCATCGCGTATGGACGGAGAATGTGTGGACGTAATGTCGTACGTAGATTTTAGTGATATATCGAATATCGATGCAAATTTCCCAACCCTAAAGACTGAAGGCGATTGCATGCATACATTAAGCTCAAAGCTCAACTGTCGCTTGACGTATACCGATTGCATATAACTGCAAGCTTACATTTTGATTCTTTTATTGTGATCCTTATTTATATATACGACAGATTGGATACTTAGATGAAGAATATTTGAATAGATCCAGTTTAGGATATCAATAGATCAAAAAATGAGCTGACCGTGCTGCAAACGTTTACTCTAAAATAATGTAATTCTCAATTGGACTCGACGACGAAAAAGAATCGATTATGTCCACTTCGACGACGAAAAATAATAAAATCTTTTTAAGTCAATTTTCTTAAAACATACTTAGATATTTAACGAATTCCGTTCATCTGTGTGGTGCACAGAGATCTAACGGCACACATGAAATCTAGTAGATAATGATTATAAATCAATAAATGATCCTATAGGTGGATATTTATTTCATAGGATCTCACCACTTCTGCTCGTTATCGTACGAGGCGACTAAAGGATTTAAGACCATAACAGCTGCTAAACAAAAATATCATTGCCAAAGGCAGTTCATGTCATAGAGCAGCGGATTTTTTTGCGGATTCCGAGGTGTCACAGCCGAAAATGTAACTAAGATCACGCTCAGATGCGAGATAAACCAGCTATGTAATACGTCTAATACAGATAATAAATTTGACCTACCTATTGTATTCTCACATTCTAATAATTCTTGCAGATACGAGTATACATCGTTTCAAAGCCAGTACCCACGATAACCTCTACGGTGTCTGACAAAGCGTTTGCGCAAGCGCAGACAATATCCACGAGAAAACAATAGCACATTCAATGTTAAGGTTACTACGATTGTTTGTAAATCTGCCGATGGCTGATAACGCGTTACTGCTCGCGAGTTTGCGTAATTTTGGGATTTATTTTTTATGTGTATTACAGAAGTAGTGGTGCGAGCATGTATCGTGTATACTATTATTATAAAGAGGTAAGCGTTTGTGAGTTTGTATGTTTGAGGCGAGCAATCTCCGAAACTACCAAACCGATTTCATAAATTCTTTCACCATTTGAAAGGTACATTATCCAAGATTTCTGTAGGAGAACGAACCCTGGGCTCGGACTATTAACTGAGGAAGAAACCCTAAATCGCTCAGATGAGAGAGAGAGAGAGAGAGAGAGTAAAGAAATGGAGGGTTTTATTATATGTATTGGGGTTAAATAACATGGATCACAGGGGCAAAACTATAAAACAAAAAACTATTGAACAATAAAATGGTTGAATCAAGAATTTAGCATCGTTGCTGAATGATATATTCTTAAACAATATCTATACCATTATTATAAAGAGGTAAGCGTTTGTGAGTTTGTATGTTTGAGGCGGGCAATCTCCGAAACTACCAAACCGATTTCATAAATTCTTTCACCATTTGAAAGGTACATTATCCAAGATTGTTATAGCTATATTTTATCTAAAAATTTCCACGGTAGCGAACTCCGGGCAACATCTAGGTTGAAATCAAAATCAAATCAAAATCAAATCATTTATTCAGAAACTAATTTCTGATTGAAGGCCTAAGCCTTCACAGGCACTTTTCACGTCATATTCTAAATTAAATGATATTTACCAAAGCTACAAACTACTAGCATTTCGGAATGACCACCACTGAGAAGAAATGCCGAAAGAAACTCATTCAAACAGTTTTGGTCTCTATCATGTCAGAAGGGCTTACCATTTTTCAAATATAAATTTATATATTTATGTATTTTATCAGTAATATAACATGCTCAAAAGGTATACTGAAACATATTATGATTGTGATCAAGTGCTGATGAAAGGAAAAATATATTTATATGTAAAGAATAAAAATGATGATAAATTTCCTATTTACAGGAATATCAAACAATTAAAATATACAGCACGAAACAGAAAACAAATAAATAACAAAAGCTGGTTTAAACGTTACCATACAAAGTAATAGTTTTCTATATAGATAAGTAATCTGTACACCGCGCAAAAAAACTCCCATAAAATGAGCATACCTCACGCTGATAAGTGTGGTCAACATCGCCAGTAGCGACAGCAAAAAAAGTGACCGAATATTTTTACAAGTTTCAAAGTTCCCGTCGTTTTTACGTTGTAATGAAATTTCTATATTGCATTGAATAAAAAATAGATATATGTCTCTTATTTTTATACAAGCTTTTATTTACCTTGCAAATTGTATGTGAATTGTTTATTTATTTTATTTATTTATTCATAAACTTGATATTACAAATATATGTTTTTGCCAAACTACTGAGAAGTTTAACGGCAGGTATTTTATTACAATTTTTTAGGTTATATTTTTCTTTGCCTGTTGATTGTTGTTTTTTTTTCTGAAAATGTTCGGAGATGATTATAATGTCACTTGTAAAATGTATATTGCGTCTATTTATCACAATTTATCGACCAATCACGTTCGCTTAATCGACTTTTTCAACTATATTGTTGTCTGTACACGAAGGGCCTGTGTTTCGCTGAGAACGCGATCCGGAATAAGATATCATACGACCTGCGACCGGCGCGCATAAATCCGGAATATGAAGGGATTATGCGTGGCCCGGCCGTTGCCGCGCCGGGATCGGGGCCCAGTGATAGATGGGGCTATGAATATTTACTCATAATGAGTATTTTAGATTTTGGGCGAAGTATTTAACTTAGATGACAGCTGTTAGTGTGATTAACTGTCAAATCTGAAATCAAGACTCCACAGAAGGAGAATCGCTGTTCTTATCTCTGCTGTCTGCCATAAGTTCAAATAATAGTTTCTAAATATTCTTTAATTTACTTTAATTGAACTAGTCAAAAATATATAATATGTAGGTTATACATATTTTAGGAAATATTTTGTTCCCAAAATAATTTTAACTTTCGTGATGTACTCTTATTTGTTGTTAATGTCGAAGTTCTAAAGAATATCTGTATATAGCTACGCTTTGCAAAATATTTCTCAATGGTTTAATTGGCCGAATAAATATTACGTATTGTTAACTAGACTGCTACATATTATTTGAAGGGTGTAATTAACTTTTACCAAAGTTACGACAGTTCTATTTACAAATTAAAGGCTTGAAGTACATCAATTTATCGCGAGCATCATTGCTACGTCGCGCATCGCAAACAAAAAGAATATAGACACAATTACTCAGGCACACGCCGCGACATGTGCGTGTGTGTGTGTGTGTGCGTGTGTAATTTTATATATGGTGTATTAAAACTGAAAGTTTGTGTTTCCCTCCCCACGTTTATATTTCTTGAATCCTACCATTCAGAGATCTACAAGGCAGGAGTGAATAGGCATTTTTGAACGTGTGAACCCTTGGTATCTTCTGGTCAAATGCACTCAATATATATATATATGTTCAATGTTCTGAAATGATTATATATATATATACCTCTAGTTAAAGATTGAAAGGGAGCTCTGAGATTATAATTTGATTGTACATACATATATAACACTTTTCTTTTTTTTTTTGAAGCTATTTTGTATCAAAATATATACTTAATACTAAATATACTTAAACTACTTTTGTTTACATACATTTTCAATAATGCAACATTGTTGTTCGTGATTTTATAATATCTATCTCAAAATGTTTCGAATATTTTGCATTTTTACCCCGTGGCTAATTTAAAAATCATATTAATTTAAGTAAAAAAATAAATAAAATTTTACGGAATAGACAACATTGCACTTAACTACACGATATTTTCATTCCCTGCTATAAAATTACTACAGCCATAGTATAGCTTTTGTATAACACAAACTTTTTAGGGAGTTTCATCTCGTTAGATGGTATCATAATTATTAAGTCATTAAATACAAAAGGTCACGATGTAACGATCGAGCCACGAATTATAATGAGGAGAGATAAACATTTTTTGTGATAACCTCGTAATCACAAGTTATTAGTTAATGGCTTGTGTAAAAAGTCTGTTGGTATGTGATAAAAATGCATGTTCCGTTACAGATAATCCCATTGCTTCGTTGCGCTCCGTCGTCCTCCGTTGCATTGACGTCCGTCGGCATATGACGCAGAAATTGTACGGATTCTCGATGAGAATGACGTGTCTCAAAATTATTGTTTTACATACAAAACAAGGGAGCACAACGGAACGCCATCTCGCTGTGTCATCGCAACGGAGGAGCAATGGGATCGCCACCTAAAGTGATGAACTTACCTGGGTACACTTTGCGAATTTCTCATTTTTACCGCTCCAAGCATCCTCCATAGATGACACTCACCCACACTCACTAAAATATCAAACGTAAAAAACAAACATTTTTTTGTTATGACATCAAATATGTAAAATATTTTTTTCTTATTTATACATAAATACTGATACCTAAACTATGTTAAACTGTCAACATGTCAGGCAGGTTTCCTCACCACGTTTACCTTCACCAGAAACAAGTGATAGCCAATTAAAATGAATATACATGAGTTAGATTGGTATGATCATATAGCATGAGTAGGATTCGAACCTGGGACCTTTCGATCAGAGACCGCTTTAAAGACACGATAAGAGTTGATGACGGAATTATTTAAAATTACTTTTGAAATCTAGTTCAAGCCAAAGCGAAAGTGGACCGAAAAAAAATACACAATTGGCTTATTAAAGAATGTTAATGCATCCAAAAATGACCATTAATCTAATCATCGGATCTTTACGAGCCAGATCAAGGTGAATCGATGCTTTGTAATCGATACGATCACTCGAGATGTATCGCTATCGATAGTTGGTATCACGATTCTGACCCGAAGTTCAATAGATTAAGTATTAGTTTAAAAAGGTTATTGTTAAGCACGTTGGTGGAAAAAATGTATGGAGAAGTTCCTTTCCTGAGCGCCGCTGACGTTTAGACGCAATTGCTTATTTTATGTTTTTCTGTGCAAGTTAAATTTAATGTCAAAGTTGACTGGTGCAATCCACTTTAAGTTTAAACCACGTTTAAACATGGAATAAGAATCTTTCCGAGCAAGCGTCGCATAAATTCATATTTAACAAATCATTACGCAAGAAAATGGCAAAAGTGTCCCTCAAAACAAAACGGATAAAAGCGTCCCTCCGTCCCGTGCGTCCCAGCATGTCCCGGCCGGGCCACGTCACGAATTCTCATTGCACGTGTGTCGACAAAATGGCGGCCGCTACAATGACCACACATTTTTTTTGTATGTTGGTTTATTTTAATACAATTTTATACTTAGTAAAGTACTTTTTAAATGAGATTTTTTTTATTAAAGTACTAATTTAATTTAATCTTTGCGTGATTTTTTCTGTTTCTTACTAGTTACTTTATACCCAGATTCAATAAAAAAATAACCAGGATATTTTTTATTGAAACTAGGTGTAAAGTAACTCAATTACCCCAATAGCGTAGTGGTCAGCATGCCAGCTTGTCAGTTAACTTCCCTCAGGTTGTTCAATATGTTCGACATTGGAACATTCAAGAAAAGCGCCTATTTATATAGTTTCCTTAAATGTCCGAAACGCTAAATGATTCTTATTGAGGCTGCAGTGGCTGCTTACCATCAGTACATGCTCGTTTAGCTACGATATAATATTATCTTAATGGTGGATAAAAAGATTATTATTATCGTCAGAGAAATCTTATTGTATTCAACACGTAAAAAAAATCATTTCCGTGCAATTAACAGATGAGGAATACCCTCGTCGGGAGCCGATCTTGATCATGGAACTGATCATGCTTCTTCATAGTCGTATTCCTCATGGCTGAGGGTCGGGGTCATTACGTGGAATGAAACACACACAACAACTTTCTTGACATTATTAATGGAGTGGTTTGCCATTGCCTTCTCCATTTCACACACAAGTTAATAATAATCAACCCGTGTGCAGGTTTCCTCACGATGTTTTCCTTCACAAGGAGCAAGTGATGATCTATGAAAACATGAGTCAGATTGGTATACAAACTCATGTGGCACGAGTAGGATTCGAACCCGGGACCTTTCGATCCACAGGCGGGCGTCTTAACCATTACACCACCACCGTTTCAATCGTGCTTACCTACAGGATAATAATAAAAATATCAACCATAAAAAACTTGTAAAGAAAATAGGTGAGATTTCTTGCGGTCATTGCAGCATATCCGTTCAAGAGTCACGAAGGGGCCTCGATATTTTGTATGAACAAAACAGAGCGCGTGTATTGAAAATATTACGTATATATTACGTTACCGTCACATAATTGGGGACTTTTGAGTACCAACCCGGGTCTACTCAAAATGGAAAGTGACTTGGAGCTTTTCAAATATAAGTATGTACTTAATTAAAGAGATGATCTTTTATTTCGTTTACTCGCATTATCTCGATTTGTCTATTTGCATATAACTTGGTCACTCATCTAATTAGGGAGTTGGACTCATTACATATAGCAAGCCACGCGAACGAACCACTAAATTCACTTGAAAAGATACCCCTCGCATTCTTGGTTATTGTTAAGGATATTTCACCAGCACAAACACAGCAGGTTGTTTTTTTTTGTCAGCACTGAAAAAATGTCAGATGCCTATGGGCGACTTGTTAAAAATCTAACATCAGTGGTAGTAATAACACGCACGAAACACGATAACCAAGCGTTAAAATTGAAAACATTTTCGGTTGATTTTTTTTCCATAAACTTTCCGTCGAAAAAAACTTTTCTTTGATCGCGATTTTTACAATTTTTTTTATTGGCTCTTACAAAATATAAAGTACATTTCCGTTGATAATTTTCAGAAATTTCAATTAGAACACAAGAAATTCGTGTAATTTCACACGCATTAGCATCAACTAATCCAATGACAATGACGGACAATAAACCAGCTCTGAAAATAATATAATATTACACTGTTGTGTTCTCTTTAGACCTAATGATTCGCTCTACCCGAGCTTAATTGTTACTGATCATGTATTCCGGCGCTAAATATTAGTGGTTGCATAATGGACACCATTATGCAACCACTAATATTTAAGAATAAGGAAGAAATATTTAAGAATAAGTTTAAAGAATAAGGAAGGGTACAGGAAAACGATGGCAAAAGATCTAGGTTACAAAAGATTACAAAATTATCTGCTCGCGATAAACTTAGAAACTATTCCACGGATTTTCATGCGATTCTCACCAATAGAAAGTGTGATTTCTGAGGAAGGTTTAGGTGTGTAATTTATTGTGTTTAAAAGCGTAGCCGGGACGAGCCACTACTTTGATAATACCCACTAATTTTATTACAATAAATATTTATCATGTAACGTAAATAAAGTAAATAGTCTTATATCACCAATAAATACTTACCTACAGGCTAAAATACATGTGCATATATAAATATACCTACTACATTATTTGTAATGCACTAGATGCGGCGGAGTCGACCTAAATACACATTTAGAACAAATTATATTGTGAGAACACTCTCACAATATAATTTGTTCTCAAAATATAACTAACTTCGGGTCAAATCATAAGTCTCAAGCAGAACCCGTCATCATCACAAAGGGCCCAACTTTTCAACCGAAATATTTTACGATGCGCACAAAAGTGCATCGCATACGTTATGGCACATTCTCCTGTCTGCATAAGGAGGTATTATTTGTAATTTACGATTTTTCGGCGTTTATCGTTGTGTGTCAACGTCGATCCGTTTTTATGCGCGCGGGCACATTGTGAATCACTTCGGAGACAAAGATCAAGGTGACGATAGAGAGTAAACTCAATTTTTGTGCGATTAAATTGTGTTTTAGGTATTTTTTAAAGTGTATATTGCCAGCAGAAAATGTTTCACATTTTTGTGCCTATACCAATAATATTTTTTAAACATTTATAACAAAAGAGCAATGAATATATTAAGCAATGTTATTATATATATACGAATTATAAATGTGTATGTAACCATACTTTTTATATTAATAAAAATGTATATAAATTATAATTATAATATATTTAATGTAAATAGAAATGTCAAAAATAAAAATGATAATAACAAAAAAGTAATTGACACTCTTCCTCTTCTATTGTCTGTATGGATTAGAATGAGTTTGATATATTATAATTTTTTATAGATGATAAAAAATTTATCGAAGATACACATTCTCATTACACTATACATACTCATGGAAACTAAAAAACTAGACAAGAATATTCGATCCGGCAACGGTCAATACTTGAAATAAAATTAAAGTTATTTTTTTAACGAATGTATTCAACAGAAGCGACACCCTCACAGCTTTATAAGTTTGCTCCTCTATACCTTATTTTTCTTTTAATCTTTGTAATAAATTTCAAAAACATCAAATTAATCCACTCCGACATAACCTTCCAATGTTCCGTGATACGCTTTTACGACTTGCAAGTAACAATTTATCTGGCTTTTATTATTTACATCTATTGTATTCCAACTTTGTTTGGGGAGCCGTGGTGTCAGTGTATGAAATATATATATTGGGCATTTATTCTGATGATACATACGAGGATCTGTCTTCAATATTTTGTATATTTTGTTGTCTGCGACATCCAGTCTTGTATTTTAATTGCACTTGTAAATTTATATTTAAAAAAAAACAATACTCGATAGCCATCACGATTCAAAGTAACATTTTGTTGTAACAAAATATAATTGATGGTAAAATTTTATATCAACTCAATCGTTTACAGCACGGACATGGGTTTCTATCAGGCGTAATGCCACAAGATCTCTCTGACGACAATAAAAACTTGTGCCAAAAAAAAAAGTCATTTTAGTAAAAAAACTTGTTACCTATCTAGTTTACACACATTTGTTTTTACAAATTACTGACCTTGTAAAGCCTTAAAACTGTTATCGAGTCTTAAAACTGATCTAAAATATTCGTACTAGAACACAATTTCGTTGTTAGTACCTAAAAAAATGCATCACTGTGCACAATTGCATCTCAAATGACGGAAACCTCAAAATATCTGCCATGTTAGCTAATATTATTTCAATAAGTAAATTTATGTGTTGCGTTATGAGGTCGTAAAATGTAGTGCGAATTACTTCTAGCACAGATGGGTTTTATGTTCCTTTCGTAGAGGGGGTTCAAAGACTAGCGACCCGCCCAGTGTTCACACGAGTGTAAATAATAATATTAATTTATATCAGACAAGGAAGCTCGCCCCGGCTTCCCTCGGGTAAAAACATAATAAATTTTACACGTAAACCTTTCTTAGAAATCACACTGTATTTTAGTGAAAAACCGCAAAAAAACCCGTGGCATCGTTTTTCACTTTATCGCGAACACACAGACAGACACGACGGAGGACTTTGCTTTATAAGTAAAAGGTAAGGAAATAAAATAGTTACAATTCCATATTCATTGTTAGGTATATCTTAGGCTATGTTAGCAATGTGCAAAATATGTGATTAATAAAAAACTATGACGCATTTTTGAAATCGAATTTTAATTCAGATTCACTTTCATAGGCACTTTTTCACGTAAATTTTTATATTAAAAAGTAATTTCCCACAAGCTAACGACCACTGCTGAGAAGAATTGCCGAAAGGAACTCATTTGAACAGTGTTGGTCCCTATTATGCCAGAAGGGCTTACCATTATTATTGTTTCTTAATCAATCGTTATACCTATTTCGAAATATGTTTCTTAACAGTATAGTGGGCAAACGAGCGTGTAGCCAGATGGTAAGCAAACACCACAGCCCATGGACACCGGCAACCCGATACGGGTCACCGGTGCGTTGCCGACTTTTTGAGAAAGCGATACTCTTTTCTTGAAAGCCCCAATATCGAAACTATTAGGGAACACTGCTGAGGGAAGTTTATTCTATTATATTTGTTTTTTATTAGTAATATCTTAATTGCACAAATATGTCAAAAACCTTGGCCCATTTAGGGAATTTCTTTCAAGATTATTATTATTAGAATCGTTCAATATAAAGTTGTATGAAATGTATAAAGAAAAAAATTTAAGGGTGGGATGCACCAGTCAACTTTGACGTTAACATCAACAGAAAAATTTTGGCCAAACTTCAGAGGCGCTCAGAGGTTTAAGTCAACGTCAAAGTTGATAGGTGCAACTCACTCTAAGTGTATATTTAGGTACTTCTTTATTTGTGACTATTCCTATGTTAAATTTCTTTCAAGAATTATGATGAAAGATTAACTATAAACTTATTGCTTGCCTTCTGAATCCTAATATTATAAATGAGAAATTAAGTTCGTTTGTTTATTTGTTTGGTACCTCTTCACGCTCTATCTATACAAGCAATCTTCTTGAAATTTTGCATAGATGTAGTTTATAGTTTGGAGACGGATATAGGGTACTTTTCATCCCGTCCAAATAACTGGAAAATTTACGCAAGCAAAGCCACAGCTACTTAACTTATATTTGTTTCTCTGTTACTACCTATCGTAAAAACTTACAGAAAAGACTTCTATTCAAAAGTTTGTTCGTGACTAAATATTCTATTTGCAAGCGTTGAAGCACTTTTCACATCAAAAACTGTTATATAGCCAAAGTTATATATAAATGCAAGAGAGTGGTTGTGTATTAGTTAAGACGCCTGAGGATCGAAAGGTCGCAAGTTCAAATCCTGCTCGTGCCACATGTTTTTGTATACCAATCTATCTCATGTATATAGAAGTTTTCACAGACCACCACCTCCGGTGAAGGAAAACATCGTGAGGAAACCTGCACTGGCTCATTATTTACTTGTGTGTGAAATGGAGAAGGAACTGGCAAACCACTCCATTAATACTGCCAATAAGTTGTTATATGTTCTACGTAATGACCACGACCCTCAGCCATGAGGAAATAAGACTAGGAAGAAGACACAAAATACTCTCTGGCAGTAAGTAGGTACATCAATTTCACTGCACGAACCCAAAAGAGATGTGATGTCAATGATTTATGAAAATTTATTCTGGATATACTCAGGCACTTTCTTTGAGTTGTTGAATCCTAAAACTCAATAATAAAATCTCAAAAAGTCGTAAACGTAATATTATTGCGGAAATTGGCGCAAAAATATAACATTTTGGCTGTATTAAGGACGCGTTATGTAGATTTTATTTTGAAATGACGCGTTTTGAGATTACGGCTTAAGAAGTTCAAGTGATTTCTTTGTACAGTCAATAGTATATCAAGCTACGCAATTTGATTGCAATTTCATCAATCGTATATTTGACGACCTCGGTGGCGCAGTGGTAAAGTACCTGCCACTGAGCCGATAGGTCCCGGGTTCGATCCCCGGTCGAGTCATGATGGTAAATGATCTTTTTCTGATTGGCCCGGGTCTTGGATGTTTATCTATATATGTATATGTTATAAAATATTGTATCGTTGAGTTAGTATCCCATAACACATGTCTCGAACTTACTTTGGGGCTAGCTCAATCTGTGTGATTTGTTCTGATATATTTATTTATTTATATATAATTTATTTATTTATTGAGGTCCAAGCTGAGTGTTGACAAGACGTGCGTTTGACTGCACAATACAAACAAATGCTACTTACCCAAAAGCATTGGAATTTGGTAAAATATCCCATGCAACATATTTCAAATAAATATAATTGAAAGTTCTTAGATCCTTACATAATAATAAAATAAAACAAACTCCTCGGCCGCGTCTATCTATTCGCGGTAAAAACAAAAACTTCTGCACAGATTTTCATGTGGTTTTCACCAACATACAGTTATGGTTCCCGAGGAAGGTTTAGGCTTATAATTTATTAGGTTTTCGGAACGGGCCACTTGTATTTAATAAATCACGCAAAAATGTAGGTACTTAACGGATTTCAATTAAAATTACCACGTGGGATAAAAAATAAAAATACTTATACTTTCTCCCGATATTCCTACACAACCAGTCTTCTAACGAAAGAAAAAGTTTGAAAAATATCAAGATTATAATTACAAATTGTCCAAAAATTACCGCAGATCAAACCAAGTACAATTATTGCGATATTTTTTGGTTCCACCTCAGCTGAACCCCTAATAGGGGTCATAGTAGCCGTCATATTATCCCCGATCGAGAATCTTTGGACCCTTGATGCGCCAATTAGAATAGATCACGGTTATTGCTCCTAATATAACGTGGGTTATAGACTTTCAGCTTTTGTTTATAGTTATTGTTTGGGAGAAATAATCTATACATATAATAAAAATAGAATTATGGGGGTCTTTATGGAACTAATAGAAGCCAAAACATTTTTTTTTTAGAATTCTTGCCCGTCTGTCTCTATGTTTGTTCGCGCATCACGCAAAAACTACTGGATGGAATTTGATACGGTTTAAGTTAAAATCTGGTATAAGTTTCATCATGATACGATATTATACTTTAAGTTATATTGAAAATAATAATAATAATAAGTTATGAGCCAGCGAATTATACGCGGGCGAAGACGCGGACAAAAGCTAGTAAACAATAGAAATAATAATAATATTATATGAAATATATAACAAGATTGACCGAGATGGAATTACTCGCATGTGGCTTTTATGAATAGGATTGCACTGCACACCCTCCCGGGGATGTCGTAATAGGCGACTAAGGAATAAGCCTCGACTGTCTGCCAGCCTGCTTTTGCTTATTAACTATGGACAAGTTTATTTGATAGACAAATAAAAAAAACCCCCCGACTTTCAATATACATTTTGCTACAACATTTGAACGGGTGAATCAATTCTGATCAAACCTATCTAACCTAACCACCGCATATAAATTAGCCATCAAATAAGAAAACCGCATCTAAATCTATTCATTCGTTGATGAGATACAGTACCAGATAGACACACTTAGCGGTCAAACTTATAACTAATAAGGTCCCCTCTTTTCGCGTCGGGGATTTTAAAACTGCACCCACGAATCCATTTATGTGAATTTTTCAGCTCTGAATAGGAAAAAGTTGAAAAAATTGTCTATGGTATCAACTACATACTAGAGAATTTTTTCATCTCCAGGATCTCATTTACAAGATCCAGCGAAGAATCTTATATACACAAATTCATTAGTATAACATTTACTAGGCGCATAGGTGACTGGAGATCCACTTTTGGAGGTATTCCGTTTAGCGCACTATTTGGAATAGCACTGATGTTTGGCGCACCAAATTAGTAATATTTTTTGGTACGATTCGAGGTATTAGAAGTACTATAAACAATAGCTGCGCCACGGGACCTGGCTCTCGTGCGAATTTCGGGATAAAAAGTACACTATGTGTTATTCCAGGTTATATTCTAGCCGTGTACCAAATTTCATAAGAATCCGTCTAGTAGCTTTCGCGTGAATAAACATACATACACAACACATGTACATCCTCACAAACTTACGCATTTATAATATTTTTTGAAGAATTGAAATAAAATAAACATTCTTTTTTTAGATAGATTAGATTATTATTTTTTTAATTTAGTTTAGTTTTTTTTAGATTAGTTATACTTAACTCGAGGTACTCACGGAAGAATACATAAAAAAATATATATCTGCGGCGCTAAACGAAACTGACATCATATTTGTACGATTATATTTGTAATCATACCGGCAGGTGCGATTCGAATCAGTTCTAATCCAAATGGTGCGCTGAACGGAATACGTCCACTTTAGGAGTAAAACAAAAAACTAGAAAACTTCCCGGCCGAGGCGAAGTTTTAACAACTTTAATTAAATCGGTTGTTTCAACTTGCCCTATCAAAAATTCCGGACGAAAAATGTTCCGCGATAAATTATTCGCATGTAAGACATCCCTGTAGCTATAAGAAGGTTATATCACTTATGCAAATATCCTTAGTCCAACATGTCCGCCTGCCTGACGCCTTGGGAATGTTGTTGTTGATTATCTAGGCTAAGTGTTCGTTAGTCGCTTCGTATTGTCATACGACGATATGGCCACTCCATATCATCACTCCAACACGACGATAGATCCTTAGGTAGAAAGTATTTTGTTATATTTGTTGCTTGAACGAGTCAGTACTTTGTAATATTACAGACAAAACAAATACGAACTGAAAAATCTAGTGATGGTATTGGAAGTGCAGTGTTCAAATTTATTCCAATAGACGAAATAACATTATTAGCTCCACAAAATTCAAATGTGTTGGAACTGGCTACCAAGACAGTAACAACCGTATTCATTCATGATTGATTGATTGTCTTGGTAGCCAGTTTCAACACATTTGAATTTTGAGGAGCTAATGTTATTTCGTGCTAATAATGCTTCAACTGTCACAGAGACAAATACACAAACTCCTCAAGTTCAAAGTAGTAAGGCTGAAGATGCAACAACATCAATATCTAGTACATTGGGAACTCCAATCATAACAGAAGCAACTGCAAGTTTCACGTCGGCAACAACTATAACAACAACTACATTTGCACCTGCAATTAAAACAACAGAAGCAGCCACAACATTATTTGCGTCAACCACAAGAGTTCCTACAACAAGTACCACGCAATCAGCTCTAGTCACTTTGACTACTGAGGCTGCAACAAATATGCCTACGACATTAAGTTCAACATTACCATCGTCAACGATACCAATCTCAACAATCACAGCTAAAGAAAAGAAACTTTATCAAGAAGACGCTCAATTTTTATAACAATTGTTATTAGGAACAACGGACCCCAAAAACTTTAACATACAGAGCAATTCAAACTTGTTCACTGACTTAACAACAACAACGTTGTCATCGACTACAGTTGTATCTTTATCAGCCAGACAAATTGAAGAAGCAAAGTCGTTGCAAGCACTTCTTTCAGCTGGTCAAAATCCTATAGTCACAAATACACAGAGAAATGTTACGAGTAAAACAACAACATCAGGGGCAATAGTTGCCGTTTTAAAGCAGCTGGAAGAAGATACAAAATTTTTAAAAGCGCTCCTTCAAGCAACAAAAAAAATACTGACAGTTATATAGTAATTGTGTCAAATTCCGGCTCCATACTATGGTGGACCAGTTCGCCGACCTAGTCGGATTTGGTTTACATTGCTGGTTTATTATTGCGGTAAATAAAAGCACTCATACAAACTAAGCAATGTTCAAGCATTCGCGTCTTCAGCAATAGTGTGCAGCCGGTAATAAATAACATTTAACCAATAATTTTATACAAAAACAGAGTTTTTGTCTGACAAAACATTGACATAACATCCTAAGGGTGTTGTTATAAAAAGCCATTATAACCAATTTTATGGTCTTCCTCAGCTGGAGATCACCTGAGGCGGTGGCCCAAATACAAATCAGTATATACGGCACGGGTCTTCAGCGAGTCAATTGTATCGTAAAAAAAAAGATTGTTTAAAATTCAAAACTCTTTATTCAATTTAGGATGATATACATCACTTATTGACGTCAAAAAAAAAATACTTAAACTAAGTCTACTGCCGACTTAAAGCGCAGGTGAAGAAGAAGCGGCGTCAAAATTTAAATAATTTAAAATAAATTGTTAGTTTTAAGTATTGTTGCCAGTAGTGCCATTGATGAGTTAAATATTTTACTGACTGCATACTTATCAGAACCATGCCCCTATGCTTCAGAGTATTTATATAAAATAAAACTAATTTGATTATGATTTATCTAGTCTTTCCGTAATTATAGTACCTTGTTAAAAACTATAATAGATACCTACCTTTACCTTCCCAGGAGAAGAAGTCCCAGGTTCGAATCCTACTCATGCCACATCAGTTTGTATACCAACCTGACTCATGTATTGTAGTTTTCATCGACCACCGCTTGCTTCCGGTGAAGGAAAACATCGTGAGGAAACCTGCACATTAGTGGACAGTTCAGTTCACTACTGTGTATGCGACTACCTGCCACTAGATGGCGGTAGGTAGTCATAAAAGTAATCTTGAATAAAATCTGACACCATGGTGATCGTATCATTAATTTTTATTTTCTAATTAAGACTTCACAAAATTTTAAAGGTAACATTTAAAATTTTGTGAAGTCAAACAGTCAACATTTCAATTAACGACAATAAAAGCAACCAAAATCTTGTCTCTGAAAAGATGTATGTTTACAGGAACTGCTTATACATGCATTCTCCCAAAAGCGACATCTATTTGTATAATTTATGTACCCTGTCAAAATCCTACTACTTTTTACTACACTAATATAACTACGGTTTTATGCGCCATCTTACTACCTTACTGCCCTTCTTACTAGGTTAAGAAACCAACATAACATTACTATAAAACCATAGAATTGTATTCCTTATGTCAATGTAATAAATGTTCATGGAAGCGTGTTTAAGAGTATGTATTTAGGTCACGAAGAGTTTTCGCCAGGTGACTTTATCATAATTGTTACTCGACTGTTTTGTTCTGAGGCCGATAAAGATATTGAGTTACTCGCTCCTAATTTGGTATTTCGGAGTATCAAATGGCAATAGAGCAATGGAGGTAGGTCCGGTCCTAGGGAAGTTAAACGAAAAGGGCGTTAATAAAAAACTCTTAAAATTACTTTTCATTTTATTTAAGTACTAGCGGAGCCCTGGGGCTTCGCTCCATGATAATTTGGATATAAATAAAAAAAAACACATTGGGTGCTTATCCTATGAGTTTTTCCAGGTTATATTCTACCCGTGCACCAAAATTTCATATCAATCGGTCTATTAGATTTTGCGTCAAAGAGTAGTAATCATATATACACACATACATCATCACAAACTTTAGTTTTTATAATATTAGTGGGATTTAAAACATTATCTTATATAACTTTTGCTTTATATATAGTCAAATTAATACGCGGAAGAGCTCATAACCCGAAATGTCTGAGTTTGATAAGATTGTTGGTTACTGACGGCACTGCTGAAGGTGCCGCTGGCCCGCACCAGGATACTAGGTACGCAAGGCAACTATGACGCGAACGCTGCGCGTTTTTAATTTAGTGGCCGAGAAAATTGATATTTTCTCCTGTTCTCTGAATGAATTCACAATAACGTCTTTAAATATCATATGTAATATATAAATAATGTAAAATGTTAACTTGTCATATTAGAAAATGTTTTCTGTAATGGTATTATAATTATTTATTAAGGTTAATATACCAAACTTAGGTTAAGTTTGGTGAAATAAATAAATAAATAAAATAAATATTGATAAAGAATATACCCATATAATATGGTCTGACAACTAGTAATGCCGACGACTGTGTGAAGTGGAGACGAAAAAGTCAGAAAGCGGACCCTGGGCTCCGACGCTCAATGGCTGAGGAAGCAATCGGGAAAACGCTCAGATAAGAGAGAGACGTTATAATATAGTTATGGAAGCTGTAAAGATAAGTTTTGTCCAGCAGTGGCCACAAAAATATATTACAGATTGACAAATTATATGATTTCATATCATACATACCCCACTTTACGGATTCTGTTCTATATCTCTCCTACGGCCAGAGCAGTTCATAGTTCATATACATTTGTGTGACTAATCTCATGCGTAAAAAGGATAATTTAATTTATACACAATTTTAATTACAATGTCGACAATACGTGCCGATCAATGATATCCGTAATGCCAGGTGTGTGTATGTTCTGTTTTACGCACTTATTGATAATTTTGATGTCCACGTGCAATGCTATGTGAGTATGGAGGCATAATTATTAGACTTATTATTGAGTATAAATCAATCCATACTAATATTAGAAAAAGTAAAGATTTGTATTTTTTTGTTTTTGTTTGTAATGAATAAACTCAAAAGTTACTGGACCGATCATGTTGAAATTTGGCACAGAGACAGAAGAAACCTACAGGAATAACATAGGCTTTATTATGGTTTTACCCGAGCGAAGCTAGGACGTGCCGCTAGTATATTATAATGAGATGACGACCTCCGTGGCGGTCACCACGCCCTTGTAAGACCTGTGTTCAATTCCCAGTGCTGGTAAACCCCAAATTACTTATTATACTAACTGTGACTGATATTTGTCTGCGGGTTTGTTGTGCTCGTTTCTATGTTTGTGTGTCTGCGATGCAGACTTCTTGCTTAGTGTTAGTTTAGTGTTGTACAATTTTAGTGGTAATTGTTAGATAGATAGATAGATAAACTCTTTATTGCACCATTCACAAAGGAGTACAGTTACAACAAGATATTCAAACATAATGAGTGCAAAGACGGACTTATCGCTAATGCAATTTCTTCCAGCCAACCTTTGGATGGAAAGAGACACGAGTAAACTAAGAGGGTGCAGTAAACTTATCAGTATTAAATAATTAGATAAAAAAATAAAATATTAAAATAAAAAGATATAGAAGAAATATATAAACATACAGACAAGCGTAAAGATTATAGAACAATGTATAAATATATATTAGATTAAAGAAGACTAATATAATGATACTTTACTTTCTTCCTAGTGAATTATAGTTGGTATAGTTTTCGTAGACGAGTGTAGTGATACAATTTTTGAAGATTCGGACGGTAAGTTTACAACCGGCTTGCCTGTCAACCCTTCTTGGGAATACAATTGTTACCTATTAACTTTGAATGTTGTATCCCTTGTACTCGGTTTCTGAATTTTTTAACGACAGTTTATTTATTCGATAGCGCTATTCCAACCAATGGCGTGATTCGTTCGTACCACTTCCACAAGAGGATTTGGTATGGTTCAATTCTAGGGCGGAATCACACAGCTCACTCTACCAGCACAATCAGACAAAAGTCTACGGAGGCTACTACCCTACTTTTAGTACCATCAGTAGTATAATCAGAGCAATAAAAGGTATAAAATATTGACCAGGCTCATATTTGTCGAAACCGTGTTCCAGTCATTAATTTTGATTGGCAATGGAACTGCATACACGAAAATTTCAAATACATATTTCCGCCCACGGCTATGGAATATTGTAAATACAGAGTTCGCAACAAAAGGCCGCGGCTTCTCGACTCGACTTCGACTCGACTCAGATCGTGTCGTTCATTCTTATTGCAATATATAATGCAGTAAAAAGCGGACTATAGGCTTCAACGCCGAGGAAGCCAGCGGGAAACTGCTCAGATGAGAGTGAGTGCATTAAGTAACTTTGGAATAAAAAAAATCTACAGCCAACATAATATTTTTTCCCTTCATTAGGTCTCCGAAGGCGCACATCTGAGCAAGATGGAACCTCAAGTAAGTAAGGCAATGTATGCAGCGGCACTCCTTACGAGCACTTCTGAGGGACTGCTCCTGGTCTGGCAGAAGGGGATGAACAAACCCAATAAGTGCTGGCTTGATGTCATCAAGAATTATATGTGAACTAGGCTTGATGTCGTCAAGAATTACATGTGAACTAATAACATGACCATTAAGAAGGATTCCTTGCGAAACGGAGGAAACCGGTATTAACCTTGAAATTTTGAAAATTAGGATTATTAGTAAACGTTTATCTGTCTGACGTTAACACTCCTAGGGAATGACGACCTCGGTGGCCTAGTGGTAAAGTGCCTGTCACTGAACCGAGAGATCCAGGATTCGAACCCCCGGTGGGCCATGATGAAAAATGTTCTTTTTCTGATTGGTCCGGATCTTGGATATTTATCTATATATGTATTTGTTATAAAATAAGAGAATAAAAAAGCATCGCATGATTAGATTGCTTAGTATGTATCACACCATACAATACTACGGGCCATCAACCTGGTTTCTCACCTAAGTCATGAATAGATTTTAATTTTTATATAGTATTGTTGAGTTAGTATCCCAACACAAGTCTCGAACTTACTTTGGGGGCTAGCTCAGACTTTGTGATTTGTCTTTATTTATTACAAAAACAATGCTAATGTTGCATTTTTTCTGTATGACAAAAAGGTGAGGCACCGACTCAGCTATATGTTAAAATGGACACGCAGGTTTCTCCTGTACAGTTTCGTCATTTTTAACCCCCTGGCGACCGGCGAATAGGGGAACTATTCAAATATTCTGCACGGAATTTAAACGTTCGTTTTTCATTGAATACAAGTAACAGCGGGCTGTTTCGTCCACGCTACGGGATAGATGTTGTAAGCAATTCGGGCCGGTTTTGTTGGAAAACAATACGCGTTATGGTGATTGCTGGCACGTGGTTTGGTGTAAAAATGATTTTTACAAGCTTTTTTTTTATTTTCTGTCATGGGCTTCTATGCTGGCCAGTCACAAAAAGGCTGTAATCGGTTTCAGGATTGTCAGAAGTCCCAGAGGGCATTCATCATCATCAATCTAGTGTGTTATTGCTAACACTGGTGTCAGATTTTATTCAAGTCGCCTAAAGGCATCTGACATGACTTTACGCCATCTAGTGGCAGGTAGACGCATACACACTAGTGAACTAAACTGTCCATCAGTGTGCAGGTTTCCTCACGATGTTTTCCTTCACCGGAAGCAAGTGGTAGTCAATGAAAACTACTGTTATATGAGTCAGATTGGTATACAAACTCTGTTGGGACGAGTAGGATACGAACCTGAGACCTTTCGATCAACAGGCTTCACCATTACACCACCACCGCTTCAAGGGCATTATAACTCCTCTATACATCAACCAAAATCACCTTCTATGTACATAGCCCCCTGTCATGTTTACAGAATAAATTTAGAATGAATATATCTATAGGTTTTTAAATTAATCTTTGGGACACATATTTCTATTCTATTGACAAACTACAAACAATTTATGTAGTTATATCCCGAACACAACGCAACCCCGACAGTAGTTCAGGAGATTACTTTAGCAGTATCGATTCTAACGTAAATATTGCTCCGTCACAATTTGATCCACAGTCAAATCTGCGAAAAATCCGATACAACGCGGATTGCTTCAATGTAGATGCGCTACGCCACTTTACGACTAGCTGATGCCCGCGACTTCGTTTACGTGATCCTTTAATTGCGTGGCGCCCCTTTCATAATGCTATAGTGTTGCTGATCTATTAGAATTCGTTATCATCAAAACTTCGACTAATAAACGTCAACAATAATTGTTTATTCGGCTGTACAGCTTTTGTTAAGGTACTTATCATTTCTAAATCTATACTATTATTATAAAGAGGTAAGCGTTTGTGAGTGTGTGTATTTGAGGCGGGTAATCACAGAAACTACCGAACCGATTTCAAAAATTATTTCACCATTGGAAAGGTAAATTATCCAAGATTGCTATAGGCTATATTTTATCACACAATTCCCACGGGAGCGAAGCCTAGTTAAGCCTAGGGCAACATCTAGTATTATATATTCAGATGTGACGCTTTAGCAAAAGCTATAATCAAATGTATTAGTCCAGCATAAACAATTTATGTTATAAAATTGTACATGTTTACAATGTTATGTTTTCATAAAATTACATGTTAAACATAAAATATCAAAGCTCAGTGGAGGATACGTAAAATTTGATTACGTTCTGCGAAATAAATGATACTGATGACAATATGTCTACATGTAAAACATCATTGTACATAGGAATACCAACAACACGGGATTTGGTTTCGGTATTGGAGTAGAAAAAAAAAATGTTTTTTTTTGTGTTTCCACCTCTTTGTGCGAGCCCGGATTTGCGGGCTCGAATGGGACCGTATTTATGATAAATATATAATACCTACATGTACTGTTACATGGAGTTATTTACTAGATCACGTGACGCCACTCCCGTGTGAATTCGAAAAAAATAACATTATGTATATATAGACTAATGGCTGCAACCTTATGCTTTGTTTTCGTGAGAATTTCCGTATAAAAATTACCATATATGACATTACATTTTATAATTTACCGCTATATCTAGTTTAATAAGAATCCGTTCAGAAGGATTCGAGGATTCGCGTGTTAACAAGCATACATCGAAAACTAAATAACCTCTTTTTTTAAAAAAAAAAAAGAGTGTATTTAGTTAGATGGTTAAATAAATTCAACTTACCTTAATGACGTTTGACCGATATTATAAGAAACGTTGCGTTCGAAGAGATTTAGGGTAAGTTGCAACGTCAAATTTGACGTTGATTTTAACCGGCATGTTGCTGACGTTTAGACAAAATGGCGTATTTTACATTTTTTTGTGTACGTTAAAGTTGACGGTGCAACCCACCTTTTAATTCACCAAGCTCGGTCCGTGCTTAGTACATATGAAAATGAGCGTAGTTAAAATTCATTTATTTGTCAGCTATTTGGCCAGGCTTCATCCGCGTAAATTTTCGTTTTTTTGGGATAAAAGGTAACCGGTCGGTAGGTCATTTTGATGGAGTAACGTAACAAACAACCTTACGATCGTCAGTTAAGACAAATCCTATGTCTATGTAAAAAAGGCTTTGTTTTCAAAAAATATGATGTGCAATTAACCAGACTAGAGTTTCTGTCCGTAGTGCCACTTGTGCTGTTATTTCAAAACCAGAGTCTAAGTAGGCCCTTCACTATTAATGCTTACGTCTCTAATGAGACGAATGAGACTAGGTTATCCCTTATTTTTAGCCTGAAAGCCTATTGTGAGAGGCTTATTTGAGAGCGATTGTGATTCTTGAAATTGAGATGAAGTGTTTTCGGTTCTTGTTTATTTGTGAACTAGTTAATACTCGCGACTCCGGTCACCTGGGCTCGTCTCCGACGCACAAGATGACTTTTTATACATTGGCATTATCTTTTTGTAAATGAGCAATGTTTTTTTTATAGGAGATATTAAAGAACAATAATTATGGGGTCTTTATGGGACTAATAGAGGCAAAAAAAGAATTATTTTCACAATTTTTGTCTATCTGTATGTTTCTTCACGAATCACGCGAAAACTACGGGATGGAATTGGATGTGGTATTCATAGTTATATAGCAGATGGTCCAATTTAAAATCTGGTTTCATCGCAATATGCTGCTTAGAACCTTAGACAATAATATCTAATGAGCCGCGGGCAAAAGCTTGTAGTAAATCTACAACAACAAATACGTAATTGTTCCAACACCATGACAAACCCACTAGATAAACTAAATACCTACTTGACCAAACATCTTACCGTTTCATAATCTTTTGTCAATGTTACATCCAACTAATCATGGCGACCTTAACAACACACACAATATTCAGCCGAACCCCTCACGGAATACGAGTTATAATAGTTTGCCTAAATGTCTGGGAAGTTTTAGGTTAAGTTTGACAGTTGCTAATTACGTATCTCATTATTTGAGCTCAAGTTTCAGCCAGTTAGGACGAGATGTAGTTATGTTTTTCATGAGGGTCTGTTGTTGGTGGATGAAGTCGGAAATTTACTTACTAACGTGTGTACTATAGGGCCAAGGGCTGGTACGGGCATATTTTAAGAAGAGATGAAATCACGTCACTCAAAGGGCATTAAAGATGGAAGTAAAGAGTTCCAGGAATAGAGGAAGACCTGAGAAGAAATGGATGGAGTGTGTCAATGATAGTATGAACAGGAAAGGAGTATCAATGGATATGGCAAATGACAGGACGAAATGGAAGGAACTTACATACTGTGCCGACCCCGCATGAGTGGGATAAGGTCAAGAAGAAGAAGAAGTGTTTACCAAAGGGTGGCAATCTCTTAAAAGTTAAAAAAATTATTAAAGTCTCATTTATTAAATATCCAAAAACGGAACAATCCAACATGTTGCCGGTAACGGTCGTTGTCTCGAGATACTTAATTAAGGGACCATTACTGAATCTATTCCTATAACTGTATAGGAATAGATTAGCGTTTGTAGAATCAAATAAACAGTTTATTTATTTAACTATCTACCTATCTAGTATCGTAGTATCCCAGTATATATTTCACTAGGTACATATTTTAAGCACTACAATACTGCACTCATGTTCCGCACCAGCACCTACTTAGTAGTAAAGGCTCCAACTGAAAATCATTGTATTGCTCCTAGTGTAATAACACCACTGAGTTGTGGCCTGTTTAGATTACTGCAGCACACACACCCATAATCACTTTTTGTACTTACCCACGTTTTGTTTTTATCTTAAATTTGTTTTTTTGGTTATTATGTGTGTGTCTGTAGTTTTTTGAATATACTTATTTCAATTCTATTCTATTCTAAGTGCTGATTTGCCGTTGTCAACAATAATATGCATGCCAATGGACTGAAAATGTTTTCAAAGTCTCATTATATTACTATAATATTTTTACAACGCCCTTAATTATTTTGTATGAATTTATCTCTTTTACGAGTTTAACCATTTGACCACATTCGTTGAAAGGTTGATGCAGTCCCATAATAAATATAGACAAACTTATGCAGTACTAACAGTGGGTAGCGCCATTCAATTTCGACGTCAATTTTAATTTGCGTAACCGCAACGTTAAGACAAAATTGCGTGGTTTGTATCAGAGCATTTATTTAACGCAAGGAAAAACCAGCAATGTACGTCGATACCACACAATTTGGAATGAAATGTGCAATGCATGACAACCATGCGAAGTGGAGTGAGAGTGGAGAGAGAGAGAGAGAGAGAGAGAGAGAGATGCAGCTTATCACTTCATCTGTACTCTTGTGTAGCTAATAAAAAAACTTCATCGTTGGTCCATATGCGAACAATAAGCTCGCAGCTTAAAAGCTCTCGTGATAAGAGTTACAGGGCTTTTTCTTTTATTTAATATCGAGTACAAAAACTGAGCTTTTTGTTGAATATTTGAATATATACTGTGTCCGCTGGAATACGACCTCTCCAGCTTCTACCATGGATGTCGTACTAGGTGATTAAGGGATAAAAATGCCTGGACAAAAATAGACAACTCATAGGCATCGACGGTGCTCCTAAAGTGGGATGACGTCAGAAGTCCTAAAGCTGAATCTTAAAAACTTATTTTGAATGGTCCCAGGACATCGGGACATTACAGCCGAGATCATAACCAATAAAGTTTAACCATTACCACAGTATATTAAATAGTATGTCATGACTGACAAAAATTGAGTACCTACCTACCCAATTCATATACATAGTTAGTATTAATATAATTTAAATAAATGAATGATATAATCTCCACACAAAATGTGTTCATTCAATTATCCATTAATTTACTCTACACATTGACGAATATAAATACAACTGTAATCCACAAATCAAAATAAAGATCCGTTGCAGACATATATACATATATAAGAATGAACTCAAATTGAAATATCAGCAAATTATCGCTTGTCATTCAGATGTAAATGGAAATATAGTTATTTCTTCATTGAAATTGCAGACAGTGGTCCAATAAATAGACCTATTAAATATATAGACACGGCATAGGTTACTAAACGACTGCTGAATATTATAACTCGGTTCGACAGACGGACGGACAGCGGAGTCTTTGTTATAGCACGCTTTGGGTACGGAACCCTAAAAAGGTCATAAAAAAACCTTATCTTATAGTCTCTTCAATCCGCTGATGGGATTACGTTTGCATGAAATAAATTTGACACTGATGTTTATAACGTATCATCGACAGCACATCTCTCTCGCGTTTTCTCAGTTTCTTCCTCAGCCATTGGGCGTCGGAACGGTCTAAACAGGGACTAGTTTTTTCGCCTTCGCACCGACGCGACATCGACAAACCACCATTGACAGCACATTAACCTACTCTAATTCAGTGCTTTACGCCTATTATTAGAGATATTGCCGAGGCATAGAGATATAACTGATATCTGAGTTTTCCAAATAAACATTTTTTCGGAATCCTGGGATAAAAAGTACCCCATGTGTTATTCCAGGTTATATTCTACCAAATTTCATAACAATCCATCCAGTAGATTTTGCGTGAAAGAGTAACAAACATACACACACACACACACACACTATATCCTCTAAAACTTTCGCATTTATAATATAAGCAGGAAGGATAGGAAGTTTCGAAAGAATTACTTTTACTTTTATATATTATTAGAAAGAAAAAAAAAACATTGTAAGAAACAATAATGGTAAGCCGATCTGGCATGATAGGGACCAACACTGTACAAATGAGTTTCTTTCGGCATTTCTTCTCAGCAGTGGTCGTTCCGAAATGCCAGTAGTTTGTAGCTTGTGAGAAATAACTATAAATATAAAGATTGACGAGAAAAAGTGCCTGTGAAGGTCTAATTTCTGAATAAATGATTTGATTTGAATTTGAATTTGAATTATTATTTTCGCCAGGTTCTTTGCTTAATAAGTCTACGGCCGCAAACCCAATATTACAAATTACAGAAACGAATCGCGCAATTAAAGTGAAACGGAGTTAATGAAACGCTACATGCAAATGTTTGTGAAGCCTGATTGAATATTTACAGCGATTGTTTTAAAATCTCCTTTAATTTCATTGAAGTTGTTCTAGTCTTTTAAATGATAGCTTTTTAACTAACAGACCTTTAATTAGATTCTAGAGCTGTGAAGAATAAAAAAAGTGTTTTTTTTTTAAATGATAAGTATGACCTGTTATTTGATGACCCAGGATCGGCTCCCAATAAGGGAACGTATCAACGGTTAATGGCTTGACTATGATTATTGTGTCACGAATTAGGTACTTACAATAATACAATGAAAACAATAGAAACTTGTGTGGAAAATTAAGAAAAAAAAGGCCATGACTGTGTGTATTTGATCTGTTATATTTTAGACAAAATGCGTTATACATTTTCCGCTCCATAATCCGTATTACGAGAGAGTGTACACTTTCAAATAACACACAAAAGCTGTCCTCGTTACACGGCAAATGAAAAAAATAAATCACGCATGTATAATACTGGGAATTTTTCAACGATATAATTCGAGATCTGCATAAAATTCATTCGGCCGAAAATACACTTGACGGCGTGAAAAATTGCACAGCGCTTATTACGATTTGAAAAATAAATTATTTAATACAATCTCTAAAAATATTAAAACAAAATTGGACTTTAATTTATTATCTTTTCGGAATTGTAAATAATGCGACTATTAGCCTCATAATTTAATTAAGGTAACTTCAAAGATTGATTTTTTTCACAAAAAATTTGCATTGGTATCACCAGATTTCAAAGAACTAATTTTGTTTATTTACATTTAATTGCAATTATAGCATATATAATAGTTCTCAAAATTTGTATTTCTTTTAAGTTGATAAGAGTCTTAACAGATTGACAGATGGACTACGAAATGATTCTTGTAAGTGTTCAACTTTTCATTTTAAAGACATAAATATACATCCATATTTACTAATATCATTACAATATTTAATTTATCACACTTTCTCGACAACAACGTAAAAATTTTGTATTAAGTATATACAAGAAATTTTGACGTGAGATTAGAAACAGTTAAGAGCCTGTAACTATCCAGTAGTGTAATTTATAGTAACATAATGCCTTTTGGCATATACAGAATGAGCTGCACCGTCAAATTTGACGTCGATTTTAACCGGCGCACCGCTAATTTTGAAACAAAATAGTTTACTTTGCGTTTTTCTGCGCACGTTAAAGTTGACGTCAAATTTAACGGTGCAACCCACCCATAGTACTTTATATAATGGTTAATTAATGGACCACAATTCCTCGCCCCGCAGTGTATATTTCACCAGTGCAAGTATTGATTAACGCTGGCCCTCAGCTGTAGTAATAAATAAAAAAAAATCACTGGGCTGCATCGCCCGTGGCCATGCACTCACGTACTGGCATAATGTATATGAGGAACGTCCATTTTGCCCGACTCTCCCCACCTACCCTCCATTGAAGTATTGCGAATAGAACCGACGTATGCGAGTATAAAACTCTAATTTTCATTATCAAATTTTTATTAAACAAATAAGACAAAAGGCAACTTGATACGACACGACGCCTTATTTAAAACTATTTTTGAAGGAAAGGTGAAAGGAAGATGAGGTCCAGGGACACCGAGGAAGAGCTACGCGAGCAACTGAAAGAGAAGGCAGGAGTTGTGTCGTATCGAGACCTTAAAAGCAAAGCCGAGGTCTGAGAGGCGTGGCGTATACTCCACCGACAAGAGCATAGCTCTTAAATAAGAAGAAGAAGAAGAAGAAAAGAGACAACAAAATGGCACATTGGTTAATATAATAGTTCATGTAGCAATAAGACATCACAACGTGGACCATAGACTTTGTGATTAATATGAAATATTTTCGTATTAAATACATAGAAATAGAAAGATGAAGAGCCGCGGCTTTTCATCTATTTTCACTGAATAACAAAACCATGGAGCTATCTCTTCCCTAGCGTTCGTTCATTTGTACATTGTAGTCGTAGTGCAAGAAAAATATTTTGTAACAGCATGGCATTTTGTAACAGATCCACATGAGACTAATGAAAAAAAAATATTCAAAGTTGATAAAAGAATACAATACTTAATATTACGTAACGTATGTCTTATTAACAATGTCTACTAAATTTGTTCTCGCAAAAAAGTTTTTAAACTAGCTGCAAATTGCCAATTCCATGCGTTTATATCAATGCAACCCCCCATTTTATTTTACATCCGAACGGGGGGCAGTTTTTAACAAAGGTCTTCCAATCCTTCCATATTCGAATGGGTTTTTATTTAATCGATGCATTAAATACAATGTAAAATGCACAAAGTTGTATTAACTATTGAAGCATTCTGGGTAATGGACTGTGGATAAGCTTTATGTTTTAAAACATAGAGATATTAAAAATTGCTGTATTAATATTTATTAACGCGCGAGGGCATTATAACAAAGAATATATTTTACGAATCGTTCACAATAATTGCCATGAAATTAAATCTATCTACTTCTGTCTTCTACCCATCAAAAACTGCTTTACTCGGTAATAGCATAGTATGTATGGCACCGAAAATTTACAACAAAATTCCAAATCAATATAAAAGCTTAAATTTAAATCTATTTAAAAAGCACCTCAAGTCTTTATTAACTGATAAATGTTATTATTATACTTTAAATGATTTCTTTAATGATAGACTCGGATAGAATTTAGGGCTAGTATAAGTACGTTATAATTCTTTTTTTGTTTTGGATTTGTAGTGGATAGCATGCTCCTCTTTATTTAATTATATTTGCATACCTATATTCGGTAAAACGTGTACGTCTAATTCATTTTGACTATTTGTACTCATGTTTTTGGCAAATAAATGTTTTCTTTCTTTCTTTCTTTCTTTCTTTCTTTCTTTCTTTCTTTCTTTCTATTCCATGTGTCATAATTAAACATAAAAATTATATGGGGCTTGTATCACTGTGGGCAGGAGTGACGCACAAATGTTATGTCAAAAAGCATTTTAAATACCTTATGGGAACTAAAAAATACTAAAACTATACTATTATTATAAAGAAGTAAGTGTTTATGACTTTGTGAGTTTGTATGTTTGAGGCGGGTCGTAATCTCCGAAACTGGCGAACCGATTTCTAAAATTCTTTCACCATTAGAAAGGCACATTATCTAGATTATATAAATTGCGCTAGCCTATATATTATCTCAAAATTCTCACGGGAGCGAAGCCCCGGGCAACATCTAGTCTTACTAAATATTATTGGCAAAAGTCATTTCTGCTTTAGAAGATAAAGCTGTGATATATAATATATTTGTTTATATTTTTGATCTCTTCTCTTGCATATATTATAGTTCCTGTCTTCTTTTCCTCAAAATCATTGTCTACATACATTTATTTGTTGTGACAGAACACCGTGCTTTTAGTATAAAAACAAATTAAAACCGTAATTATAATCACAGTAATTTACTATAAAATGTTCCAATTTTCGTCAGAGAGTGGTGTTTCATTTTGAGCCAGTAAATAACTGGAGCGAAGTTGCATTTAGCAAGTGACAAGCGACAGGTATGGGATCGAATCACGCTATGGTGGTGGCGCTGCTTAAACTGAGGACTTGGGAATATTATTGAATTTAAATGAAGGGTATATTCGTCATTTTTGAAGTGACATGAAATTTTTAAGTTGGCCAGAACTTGGCATTTCGTTGAAAATGGAACGGGAAGCGAGACGGGACGCGTAGCGGGAAACGAGACGGTACACGTAGCGGGTATCGGAAAATGGAACGAGACAACACAAATTTGATTAAATAAATGGTAACAGACGGTATAAAAATGGCTCAAATTTTATTTTTCTATTTTATTTTGAACCGAAATAAACACGAGCTGTGCCGCAGGTTCCATACTATTACGGACCAGTTCACTGAATTTGGCGCATTTGGCATACATTGCTGGTTTTTCATTGAGGTACTTAAATAAAAGCATTCATACTACGCAACGATCACGCATTCATTATGAGTGGAGAATATATAGTGTGGAGCCGGCATTATATATTTTCTGTGTCTTTTACTAATATAATATAATCTTTTGTCAAAAATGACATTTTTGTAAAAAAAACGTTTCCTAGTTTTCGTGATCATCCTTATGGTAAGCGACATTAAAAACTTTAGCGGTTAATTTTGGGGTCAAAACTCTATTCACCCGGAATTGATGTGAAAATGGATTTCCGCTGAAAATTCGGTGTAAACAGGCGATTTACACGACAACAGAAGGTAACATAAATATGGTTTCGTGTGGTTCCCAGGCCTTAGAATAGGACTCCATATCCTCCCTTGGATGTCATACGAGGCGACTAAGGGACACGAAGCCTAGGCCTATGTATGTTGCTGTTGACTATCGGCTCAATAGGCTGTCCCTTAGTCGCGTCACAAGCGTCTAAATAACAGTGAACACTGCATCAAAATCCGTTGCGTGATAAAAGGAAAAAGCTTACAAAAAGACAGAGGTGGAGGGCCGTTCTCATTTATCTTACTAGTATTATAAAAGCGAAAGTTTGTGAGGATGTATGTCTGTATGTATGTTTATTACTAAACGCTAAATATACTTGACCTATTGTTATGATATTTGGTACACGGATAGAATATAACTTGGAATAACACATAGGTTACTTTTATCCCGAAATTCCCACTGGAGCGAAGCCCTGGGGCGCAGCTAGTACCCATCTAAGGCTTTAAAGTCAACATTGCAACACGAATTGGCTATACAAATAGACAATTTGTGATCAACCATTTGTGTCTAGTTCCATGCTGTAACACTGACAGGAGTATAACCTATATAGCCGCTAATCAATCAACTTTACGGTCCATGTGGGACCACGATCTTTGACCCTATTAGAATCCTAGGCTACAATTTACCACTAACGTTGGTAGCCGCTCATCTCCGTATCCAATTCTGATGTAAAGCAGTAAATACTAACAGTTAAACTGGCGTTTTAAACTGTTAAACCCCCGACCCATGGCTTCAAACTGAACGAAGGTGAACAGTGATGTATGAATGAATGATTCATTTTCTACTTGTATTGGTATCTTTGATAGTGTTTTTTTCATAATATTACACTGGTGAATAGACATACGGTCCACCTGATGGTAAGTGGTCGTATGATGTAAAAATTACCCTTGATTTTGAAGTTCCGTTTTTGATTTTATGACCGCACGCTTGACGTGAACTCTCTTTAAGAATGCTATACAATCGTTAGGTACCAAATCTTTATGAGTATATCTCTTAGTCGTCTGGTTCAACAGCCAAAGGAGATTATTTAGCGGTCCAATTCTAGGATGGAAACCATAATCTTTATCTACGAATCTTTATATTGACGACCTCGGTGGCGCATTGGTAAAGTTCTTGCCACTGAACCGAGAGGTCCCGAGTTCGATCCCCAGTCGGGTCATGATGGAAAATGATCTTTTTCTGATTGACCCGGGTCTTGGATGTTTATCTATATATGTATTTGTTATAAAATATAGTATCGTTGAGTTAGTATCCCATAACACAAGTCTCGAACTTACTTTGGGGCTAGCTCAATCTGTGTGATTTGTCCTAGTATATTATTAAAAGTATATTAAGAATATCCATACTAATCCATCCTATTATAATTGCAAAAGTCTGTCTGTTCCGCTTTCACGGCTAAACCGCTAGATCAATTTTTATGAAATTCGGTATGCATTTAGTTAAAGACCCCCATTCAAACATAGACTAAATCAACCCCTAAATTACAAAGTTTGTATGAAAATCGCCGGTTCCGCTTTCGCAGATAAATCATACACGCGGGCGTAGCCGCGGGCAAGAGCTAGTTCGCTACATTTCGCACATCCATAATCTTATAATATTACAACAAGGAATTAAGCTCAATTTGACTGTGGCCCATAAAACTCCCCGTTACGGTTAACAAATTAAATTATTGCGTGCATTTTATGTTTCAGTAATATATGCATATTCCCTTTTAGTGTCCCTTGGGGGTTATGACTTCGTTTGACTGCTTGAGATACGGTTTATTAGGGTTAATTGATAATATATCACTATATATCTAACTGCTAACTGTTAAATGTGATCTGTGGCCTGTAGTTATGAATATATACGGTGTGCAATTGAGTTAGTGAGTAAGGAACAGTTGGCAATGGTCTTACAAATAAGGATGTCAAAGATCAAGTGATGTGGAGAAGAAACAGGAAAGGGGTCTCTGGGCTCCCACCTTCTACGTCCGCGGAAGGAGCCAATCAGAGTCACTCTATGTCTATAGATTTGCATAAATATCAAGTATTTTTTGAAACGGCAATCAAAATTTCATAAACTAATCTCATGCCCTTTTTCTATACTAAAACGTATTGTTTCTGTGCTTTTTACATGTATTCTTTGTACAAAAAAGTTATTGCAAACAAACAGTTATATTATATACATTGCAGTCTGCAAAACACAACTCTTTTTGCAGTCGTATAAGCATTTCCAACGAAGTAAATACCCCGGAAGGCAATCCGGTAAAGTTATCTTAAAAAAAAAAAAACAAAAGTAGTTCGTTCGTGGCCCTTGGCATTAATTTAGATCCCTCCACAGATTATATTAAGCTAAGGGCCGATTAACTTGTCTGTCTTCACGTCACTATCAAATGTTATCACAACAGTGGCGCGAGGGGCGGTCCAAAAGTGAAACAGAAGCGAATTTAATACATGTTGTCATTGAGCAGTTCAGAGTACTGTCACAGATAGACTCTCGCTCGCGAAGGATCTCAACAGCAAAGAATTAAAAGTTTTGTGATGATTTTTAGCGTAACCATTCTTGTTTCCATCACAACACAGGCGGTCATTGGATCTCACAACTTTCAACTTTTTTTTTTGACAGATGTCAGTTAAGGTTGAACTTGTTTTTGACGTGTTGAAACAATAAGACGAAATGATTTCTTTTTGTTAACTGTTTTATCATTTTGACAGATACTAGTTTTAGAGATTGGCTTATTAGGACGCAATGAATCAGAATTTAATTATTTTTTTTTAATAAACTGAACTCTTATAGAAAAAAATATTAAACGCAATTTAGATTAATTTGGACCATACATCACTTGAGTTTGATGGGGCGACCTGGGCGAGTAGGTTTTGAATTTAACGTAATGTTAGTTTAGTTAGTGTACGTTTAATTAAAATAAGGAAAATATAAAGGTAACTCTACTTAAAGGGATTAATAATATAACAGGGATACACACTGAATTTTTTGAAATTTGAAAGTTCAAACATTTAAAAATTATAATTTATGTTTATAAGTTTATTTGACGGTAAAAATTATATTTCTGTAAATAGCTAATGTATGTTAACAATAGGATGGATTGGCGAAGTTTATTTATTTAGATTTTTAATAAAATTATATTGATGTTTTGTTTTTTCTAAATCCACAAAACAGATTTATTTTGAAGACATTACAAATTTAACCACTAGCCCTTTAATTCCTTTTACTTCCTATTTATCATAGAGGTAATATTAAATTTTTGCAGGTCTGTCTTCAAAAACAAATCATCGCACGAAAAGAAAAAGAATTCGTGAATAATAAGTTAATAAAAACCCATAAACAATCAAGTGCTTTTTTTTTTATCAATCATAATTTAAATTCTACATCATTTTTATTTTATATTCTTCCTTCGTGTAATTAAATATGCCGCACTAATGTATGCTAATAGTGACCGTGGTAAGTGCCAGTTGCTATGTCTTGCAGATGGGTTATCGTTTTGTAACACATTTTGTGCTATATACTTTTATGTTATATTTTTTTAGTCTTCATAATGATCACGCACGTACTTATAACTACCAGTTTAAGCAAATAATTAGCTGCATACAGTTATTTAGAAATATTACCATAGACTTGTATTCGGCTTGTCCGTCCGTCCGTCAGCCTGGCTGTCCGAGCTGGCTGGGTGTGGTGCATATTGGTTGTGGTTCATGTTCATATTGATAACATTTATACAATGGTTAGTCTCATTTTACGTGTAGTAAGTAGTACCTTTGGACTTAGGCGATAAACTATAGCCTATATATATATATATATATATATATATATATATATATATATATATATATATATATATATATATATATATATATATATATATATAAAATTATTATTCCATACTAGGCTGCATTCGGTCTGAACAGGCCTTTAGTAGCCTCATGACGACGAAATATAGTTTTTATGTAATAGATACTGAATACGTATGTGTTAGAAACAATAAATAAATATTGTATTAATACATAAATAAATAAATAAATAATATATTAATTGTATGATTAATTCGGACTGATCGCATTGTGTAAATATATTTTAAAGTAGTTGTTATGACCGGTGAGATATTTGCCGCTATTTTTGTGAGCGATCAGTCCTCTATGGTTGGAGAGAATAAACGCTGTTGAAATGTAAGTACGTTTTATTATTTAATTTATCTCTATTATAATGAATAATTGTTTATCATCACGCTTATTCATTGCATAACACTCGTTATTAGAAAATTCAAGTAAATCTATGTGTATATTTCACTTCTGAAACGCGGGAATAGTTGACAATTTCAAATATGCCCAGTGAACCTCTAAACGTATGTTTCCTACATACGCGCGAAGTACCTGGGCTCCGACTCTCAACGGATGAAGAAGAAACCGGGAAAATGGTCGGCTATATGAGATATTTTCTAACGTAAGTGACCTAATCTAAAATTGCTAATTCAGTAGCAGCTAAACAGAATTACAAGATCGTTCAAGTATTTAATTTCGCTTAACCTTCGTTTAATAACATAGTAATTAATGTCGAACTACGATCACTAGACTTTACTTTCCTTTGACGAATAACTCAATTTTACTTTCCCTAATAAAAAGCTGAAATGTAATTGTACAAATTGTGATCTTGTTTTTAAAAAAAGTTACACAACGGACAGAAAAGGCTGGCGAAGTAGCTTTACTATACGTCGCTGCACTAATGCTAATAAAATATGCTAATAAAAAAATCGGAGTGTTGGTGGATTGTAAAAGTTAATCAAGGGAAACGGCTCTGCTAACACTATTTGTCCTTCTTGCCTTAGTTTTCCTTATACCATCAAAATCATTAAACAATTTTGTCTCAAAATGGAATATTAAATTTTCTTAATATTTTACTGTTGTAATCCCTATAGTCGTATTCCTCATGTCTGAGGGTAGTGGTCAAAAAATGTCCTGAAATAAACACGATTCTTTTGGCAATATTGCGGAATATGTGTGGATTGCCATTGCCTTCTCCATTTCTAATACTAAGTGATAATTTATCAACTATGGTGCAGGTTTCGTCACGATGTTTTCCTTCACTTGAAGAAATGATATATCTATGATAACAACTAAATATGAGTCAGATTGGTGTACAAAACATGTGACACAGGTAGAATTCGAACTCTGGAGCCCAATTCTCGAATCAAATATCAATGATAATCTGATGATACTCGTAATCGAATAATATCCAATCGGATATCGATGGTATTAATCGAATTAATAAACGAAAAAGTTCGATCGATCGATGCGTTCCATCCAACTTTTTATCGGTGATTATTTGGAAATACATAAACAGCCTTCAGAAAAAAAATGGAGAATACTGAAGAAGATTCAATTATATGAGAACCGGGACACTGGGAGCTTTCGATAAAGGCGGTCGGTCTTAACCACTCTACCCACCGCTTCAAATTATAGTAATAGCCTCACAATATTGCTTTCAAATCTAAATTCGCAATGCACAGGTCACCATTATCAGGGAAATGGCACAAGCGCTAAATCATTATCGCTGACTCACTCGCGGTCAGCACTGGACGTCCTTATTACCAAGCGATAGGGTCGCGATTTGTTATCGCAGCTTCAATTTATGACAGGCTTGGCACAAGTTAAAGGACCTATTTTATTCAATGTTGGGTCGCTCAGATTATTTTCATCAACATCAACTCGGCTACCAGAAGCCTTGTTAGCCAGAAGTTACTACTGACCATAGGCCTCAACTCATAGTCGTTATTGCACACATCATATATATTTTTTACTTATGTTGTACATATAGTGTACCAGTTGTTTACCCGCAGCTTCGTCCGCTAAAATTCCCTCTGAATAGTTTTTTCTTCGTATTGAAATTACATTGGGATAGTTGGATTAAAATATCCGTAGGGCATTTAAAATACACACAGCGCCACCTAGAGTTTTTATTGCAAAGTTACAAAACGGGCATTTAGCACAACCTATAATATATATATATATATATAAGAAATTTGCGAAAGACCTGTATTCTATTATATATATATATATATATATATATAATAGAATACAGGTCTTTCGCAAATCCCATGCGGGAACAATAGTTTCTTTTTTCGGAATGAAATGTAGGTTTAAATATAAATAAATGAATATATTAGGACAAATCACACAGATCAAGATAGCCCCAAAGTAAGTTCGAGACTTGTGTTATGGGATACTAACTCAACGATACTATATTCTATAACAAATACATAATATAGATAAACATCCAAGACCCGGGCCAATCAGAAAAATATCATTTTCCATCATGACCCGACCGGGGATCGAACCCGGGACCTCTCGGTTCAGTGGCAAGAACTTTACCACTGCGCCACCGAGGGCGACAACCGAGGTTTGCTTTCCCTATTTCTCAAATATAATAACTACTATTTTTTTTTGAGTGTCGAATGACTTCAAAATCGCTACCGCCCGACCCCTAAACCGCGAGCAGTTGTTCAGTTAGTCATATTGGTTTATCGTCACGTATGTTAACTTTATCAGGTAGTCTCGGATCTGTTGCACCTCGACTCACACTTAACCCAGATACAGAATGTTCGCTAGTTTGGAACTTCGCTTTAGCATGCTATGCATACAGATCGTGTGACTTGCTGCAGCCACGACATTCTCCTCGTGTTCACTTGGATTGAACACGTATATGCCTATTCCCATATTATATAATGGTGCTGTACTATTTGCTATAACTATAATAGTAATAGAATGAACCAAACTAGAAGCGGTGGTGGTGTAACGGTTAAGACTGTGGATCTAAAGGTCCCAGGTTCGAATCCTACTCGTGCCACATGAGTTTGTATACCAATCTGACTCATGTATAGTAGTTTTCATCGTCCACGACTTGCTTCCGGTGAAGGAAAAACATCGTGAGGAAACCTGCACACTGGTTGATTATTAACTTGTGTGTGAAATGGAGAAGACAAGTGCCTGCGAAGGTCTAATCTCTGAATAAATGATTTGAATTTGAATTTAGTCGCCAGTCTCAGCTTCGCTCGAGTTAAATCATAATACGTCCCCAGGAATCACACTATCTTTTAAAAGAACCCGCATCAAAATCCTTTACACAGTTTTCAAGATCTTAATATTGCAGCATACATATGGACGGACAGCGCGGAAATCCACTTGGTTTTATACTATGTAGTGATAATTCTTGTAAATTGCCTTAGTTTTTAAGATAGAAGATAGTTTTATTTGATTTACGTTTAAAGTTATTAACGCTAATTAATATAGCAACTTGTGTTTTGTAGACACAGCGACCGGAGAGCATGGATGAACAGAACATCGCTTCTCTTCATACGCATGCAGTACAGAAGAAACGAGTGAGATATCTCTCTGGAATAGAATAGAATAGACATCATTTATTCCAAAGAATATGGTGATATAAATAGATGACAACAATAAAAAATTCAACATATTCTGCCACAGTTGGCGTAGGAATGTCAAGTATTAAAATTACATTAAAAAATTACATTTTAAATGTTATACACATTTGGTCAACTATTTAATAATCATAAAGTAAAGTCCCGTGTAAATATTTCAATTATAAATGACTGGAACAATTTCTTAATTTCATAAAAACATTGATTTAAGAGCCACTCAAATAATTCACATTTGAATTTAATAATTTTTTGCAGAAAACATTGTCGCTGTACAGTTTTAATCTTTGCTTTGGCGTATATAATTTTGCGGGATTTCTGCTATGATTTTTTTTTGATACCATGTTATGTAGAGGGAAGAGGTCTGGATAGTGATAAGTGGAAACAAGTGTGATAATATTATTCCAGTTTGAATTATGAGAAAGAAGAAGAAGTATAGCAAAATATCCTAGGCCACAACACCCGTGCCGTTGCAGGCGTTGATAGACTGTGGTGACAACTTACAAAAAGGTGGGCCGCATGCCTGTTTACCTGCTTCGTAGTATAAAAAAATATATAATTTAGTCGTTGAAAATAAATGGCTCTTAATACATCATCATCTGCCGCCCTCCGTGACCCACTGCTGGACATAGGCCTCCTTCCGTCTCCGCCAACCATCTCTGTCCTGGGCCAATCTTCATCCATCCAGTTGTTGCCAGCAATTTCCTTTACATCGTCGAACCACTTAGCTACCAGATGTCCTACGCTCTTAATACAATTAATTTCAATTCAAATGATTTCCTAAATATCGTCGATACAACTCAACGCACGTGGCTCTTACGTAAGTCAGATAAATTACATGAATCACGCCGGCTTGCGGATCAACACGTGCGTTTGACTTTAGTTATAGAATACACATAAAGTATATTCATATTTCATTTTAGAATAAACATATACATAAATAAATTTTCCTATTAATATTGTACATGTAAATTTGGATGTCAGGATGTACGCAATGATTATTCAATCACACAACGTCTGCTTGGCGGATTTCAATGTAATTTGGTACACGAATAGAATATAACCTAAAATAGCATATTGGGTTTTTTCTCAAAATTCCCACGGGAATGATGCTCCAGAGAGCAGCTAAGTAGCAATGTTAAAAATTTACAACCTACAACCTAATAATATACAAAAGTTTGTATAATACTCTACTCAATCATCCTTTATATATTACTTGATTTAAATAAGTATAATATGAACTGAAATAACACATAGGATATTATTTAATTTATCCAAAAATACTTACGGGTAAAAATATTGTAGGTAATATATTAGCAAGGAAGAAGGTAGGTATAGGATATACTTCAAAATCTTACTGCAAAAAAAAAATATACACAACAAACTCAGACTCGCTTAGTAAAAGGTAAAACCTTTTTATAAGCAACACTTTCTTTATTTTCCATGTTTTTGTAAGAAAATCTGGGTTGTGTCCCGGTATAATCCGACGAAAACCGCTTTCAACTGGTTCACAGCATTAAGACCTTAGATTTATACAAAACAGCTGTGGCTTAGGACAAGGTGTTGGTGTTAGCTTAACTTTCGGATTTGTTCGGTTCATACCAGAAAAATCCACTGAGTAACCATATTTATGGCATGGTTGGAATACTTTACCTAAATTATAATAAAAAATATAAATTACTTTGTATAATCTATACTAAAATAGCGGCCCAGAGCCGCGAGGGATTTCGTATGCTGACCTCAAAACTTCAATTCGAAGATGGCGCCCCTTGATGATGATATACTAAAAGAATAAAAGAATAATAAAAAATATTTTATATTCATAATAAATTTTTCATAATTCATGAACTCTTTACAACATTTCCCATTATCGTATTTTTTATATATTTTTATAATAGAAGGAAATGTTCCTAAAACATTTCATCAAAATTCTTCTCTCTTAAATATTCAAAAGTGAAGTGTTAAACTTTTTCCTGACATAGATAGATGAATACCTATACAATTTATACACAGTAGCTTAAAATACAGAGTCTTAGCTATCAGAAAATATTATTTTAGAAACTAGTACGTTCAACTAACATGAATGACGTGGTTTTATAATAATATGTAAGACGCAGGATTTTTGCAGAACGTCAAAAAAAAATTGTACCCGTACTATCAATAATGTGAACATTTTAAAAACGAAAATTAACACAATCACAAGATTTTATATATCTTTTAACACGATTTCTGTATTTTTGTCTGACATTTTTTTTTATGAGAGATTTTAAATATATTTCCATTACTGAATTTTTCATTCATGAATTTGTATGCCGTAAAGATCACAGTTCACAATCATAAACAGTTATCGAATAATCCATAAAAAAAAACTGGCGCGAACATTTCTTAACGCAATGGTAAAGTTGCTTGCCTCTGAACCTCTCCATTCAGGGTTCGATCCCCGGTCGAGTCATGATCGAAAAAAAAAATATATATATAAATACATATGTATTTTATAACTATTTACAAATATATATATTTGTTATAAAATACAGTATCGTTGAGTTACAATCCCATAACAGAAGTCTCGAACTTACTTAGGGGCCAGCTCAATCTGTGTGATTTGCCCTAATATATTTATATTTATTTCCGTATTATGCAAATAGTGTGGGCTCTGTTTAATCACTTCCTATGTACAAGTACACAAATATGTACCTATACACCCAGCCTTCATTTCCGTGGTAGCCCGCACTTAATAAATTATTTAAGTCGAAGCAACGCAACGTTTGCCGGTTTTGACACTAATTATAGAGTACTCGGGTTTGGGGTTCCGCGCCATGCAAATTGAGGTTTATTTAGAATTTTGGGAAACTCGAAACTCGGTAACTAGCTGTGTCTCGGTTGGTGTATATGAATTATGCGAGAATCTTGTTTAAAATATAACCATTATCCGACGGAGGAAGAAGTGAGAAAGCCACTTCATTAATAAATTTTAGAACAAATGTTGTGAATAATGTATGCTAAAAGTTGTATATTATTTAGTTACTCGACATCATATATCTTCATATGTAATACGAGGCAATAATATTCTCAAGGAGAGTCGACGTGAGTTTGATGATCTGATATGAAATCTCAGCTTATATTTACACTGAACCGCGAAGATGTGAGAGAGAATTTAATACACTAATGTATCTGCTTCTTTATGTCCATCTCTGTACCTCATTTGTCAGCTACTGGCCGGGTTAAGTAAGGTAATATTACGGTAAGGTGCCTTGCGTTAATGTAAAACTTAGATTGTAAGTTAATTGTACCTTATTAGTGACTCTTTTTTTAATCTGTTGCTATCTCTACTGGAGCCTAGGATCCATATATCATCCTCGACGAAATCTCAGTCTTATATTGAAAACATAATTATCAAATTCAAATTATTTATTCAGAAATTAGACATTCACATGCACTTTTTCACGTCAAATTTTATATTATATAATAATGTCTCTAAAGATTAAAACTATTGGCATTTCTATACAGAAATGGCGATAGAAACTCGTTTATAACCCTATCATGCAAGAAGGATCACTCAGCACATACGGAACCTCAAAGAGCAGCAATCTTTCCTGCGAGACGGTACTACGTAACCTATCGGATTGGTGTGATATGTAATTGTCATGAATTTTCCATCAGCTCCATCGATTTCCTTGTCCGTGTGTTCGTAACGTGAAGTTCACACCTTGGATTTAGTAACAGTATGGTTATGTGAAGAAACTTGTACTATAGTTGATCATGATCACAAGAAAGAAGCAGACGTAGGAAAGTATATACAAAAGTGTTGCTTAATACAAACTTTTATTTAACGTGCAATGTATGTAATTAAATAATTACAGCATAACATACATATGTTAAAAGTGGAATCTTGTAACTCCATTTTGAAGCAGTTACGTGTATCATCAACTGATTGAACTGAAATATTGTACACAAGTTTAGTTGACAATGTACTATTATGATAAGCTTGACCTAGGAACGGCTCCAGATGAGGTGAACCTCAATGGTTTACTGCACGGACAAGCTTTTGCTACACATTTATTTATGAAATTATTAATAATTAAAGATTTAATAAATAATTCGTACAGCAGCACCTACTAATTCCATGAATAATTCTCATTGACAACAATAAATGCATGTGTCTAAAATGTCATTTTGCAAAAAACTTATTTCACATCTAATTTCTTCGAGAAGACCCGAAGTAGAGAGGAGAATTTAAATAGAGAGACGGAAAAGCGTGCTACAATAACAATATAAAAATCTTTTAAATTTTTGTGAAAATTTGTTTTTACATTACTATGTTCTAACACTAGCTATTGCCCGTGATTCCGCCTATGGCAAAATGTAACCTATGTCACTCTACAGTCCTCAATTCATCACCTCAATCCAATGCACCGTTTTGACGTGAAAAGACAAAAAAACACATTAATTATACTATTAATATAGATATAGATAGCAAGGATATCGATTTCCTAGCTTGGTTCAGGTTATAGCATTATAGGTTTAATTTCCATATACGTAACTTAAATGGCAATCACCCTACTCACTTATACGAGGAAATAACACAGAATCCAATACAAAACATTGTCTAACAACGTTATTTACAGAATACCACGGCAAATCAGTTTATGGAGCGCGGACATAGTGGGAGCATACATCTTGTTTACAATATACAGCGCGCGGTAATAATTACACTGAAGTATTTACTATAACTTGGTATATGTTTTAGTCTCAAAGCCTTGCCAGTTTTTAAAGAGAGACACATAATTCATTTTGTGTAAAAATTTGATTTTATCATATTTTTTACAAGTAAAATAAATCTTTATTTAAAATATTACTGAAAATATGTTGCGTTTGATGTAGAATATGAAGATGTTAGATGTTGTTGTAAGGCCATGGACGTAAATATATATATGTATATTTGCGTCCATAGAAATATGTGCCATTGGTTGTACATTGCAAATAAAGTTTTATGCCAATGATGTCCAAGTGACATCACTATTATTTTGGGAGTCAAAATATTACTAATATATGTGTGGAGAACTAAAAAAATATATGCCTTATAAAATTGTTTAATTAAAAAGACATTAAATTGTCCTGTTTTGTCACTAGTTATATTTTTTTTATGGTAAACAATACCTTTTAAGTACTGCTGCTGCTATGGCAATTTGGTAAATGCAAAAGAAAATTAAATTCAACCGCAGAAATTGCATACGCGCTTTATATACAAATAGCTATTCTATGAGCGCAGATAATCCAGCAGTGGACGAAATCGTGGTCCATTACTAGTCACGGAGATTGATCACGAAGTGCAGTCATGACGCGGCCATTACTGTAACAGAGTAAAAATACAGATGATATAGAATAATGGATGTCAGACAGTTGTATAGTAAAATGCTTCATAGTTTTATTACCTCATGGCTGAGGGTCGTGGTCATTACGTGGAATGAAACACACACAACAACTTTCTTGGCACTATTAATGGAGTGGCTTGCCATTGCCTTCTCCATTTCAAACGCAAGTTTACAATTTGCAGGTTTCCTCACGATGTTTTTCTTCATAGAAAGTAGGTGATGGTTTATGAAAACTACTATATATGAGTGATTTTGGTATTCAAACTCATATATACAAGTAAGATTTGGTCGGAATATTTGTGAAAAAGCTGTACCGACAGGCCGTTTTGTCTTAAACGATTTGCTAAGGTGCATTGTTTCGTCGGATGACGAAATTAGAATTTCACGCACTTTTTTCTACGGTTTATTTCAAGCAATCGATTTACTATTTCTAAACAATACTTTCGATACAAAATGACGTAAGGTGCTCAAAATATCGTCTAGATATGAAGATTAAATATTAAATTAAACTTATGTTAAAAACTAAATTAAAAATTGCATCTTATCTGCTAGAAAAGCTCTCACAGTTTCCAAACGCCTGAACGCACATTTTCCAAACATAGCTAAGAACATTCTCGATTAAATTGGCTATCAAATAAAAATAACTAGATCAAAATCGGCTCAGCCATTTTACTGCAACGATATGCCACGGACAGATATACAGATACACGGACACGTTAAACGTGTAACTCCCTTCTGTCGCATTCAGAATACAGTTTATAAGTAAGTGCGACCTGTCGATGGCTGAAAGGGGTATTCCTGAGAAAGCTTTAGGTGTAATTTATTATGATTTTACCCGAGCGAAGCCGGGACTAGCCGTTAGTATTACTATAAAGTTGGTAAAGGTTTAAAGCTAACCTACATATTTATTTAAGATATCATATCTCATAACACGGAACCTATTGTGTCGATTGTTAACGCAACTGCGAATAATTACGCTGGAACCAACTAAACTATAAACTAAAAACGTATATAATGATGTTTGTAGCAGGACAATACTAAACTGCGCACTCTAGTCGTGTTTATGTTACATTCTGCGCACCTACCATTGGATTTCGATTATATCTTTTGCGCAGAATGTAAAAGTCATTTAAGAGACTGCTCAGGGTCAGCAGAAAAATAAACCTTAAAATTTTAAATATTCTGCTTTATTTTTACAACCAACCTTATTTGGGAGTATAATGTATAATAATTTTATTTCCAATCATAGTGCCAGGGCCCCCAATCTCCTCGTATTAGTATGGAGTGGTCTAAATTTAGGACGGAACCACATTGATAGAATGAATGAAATTTCGGTTGCATCAGTCAATTTTGACGTTAACTTTTACCTGCGCCAAAAAACGCAAATTACGTCTATCTAAACGACGGCAGGATAAAGTTAACGTAGAGGTTCACTGGTGCAAGCCACCGTAAACTCACTTTAAACTTGATAATGAAATAGAATCGAGAACCATTGGTAATGGGATTACCACTCGATGGGTGTCCGTCGTGTCTTCACTATAACAAAACAATCATTGTTTCCGCACTCGAATGCGTTTCAATTGTTTTCTTATTTAATTGCGATTAATTTGTTACTATATTAACAAATACAACCAGCTTTATCAGCAGTATCTGCCTGTAATAGTTCCTGGATAAATAGACTCTACGCAAAGAGTAATCTGTCTTCTCTCTCACGTTAAAACGTAGTATAGCAGTCTTGTATACTAATGTGTTTAGGTCAAATTAATCTTAAAACTCATAGGTTTGTATTCGTTGGTATGTTAGATTATATTGAAAGATGTTATGGGTTTTATTTTAAACTTTATCGCGGTGCAAAATTTAATCGAATTCAATGCATGTCGTAACAAAACATAAACAAACCAAAAATCAAAATAAAAACCAATTGTGTCCAGAAATTAAACCTTAAATACTGTAAAATCACATCGAATCTTCCAAATTTTAAGAGTATTTTTTTTTACACTGACCACGGGCTTCGTGGCTTCACAACCCCGAACGCAACGAGGATGACATCCGTGCAGAAATTATGAACTTACGACTAAAACATATAGCACTATTGTCTTTTAATATACATCGTCGTATTTCATCATGGCTGAGTGTGAGTCAGTACGTGGAACGAAGTACACATAACAAATCTTTTGGCACTATTCATGGAGTGGTTGCCATTTCACACACAAGTTAATAAGCAACCAGTGTGCGGTTTCCTCACGATGTTTTCAGGTGGTGGTCGATAAAAACTATACGTAAGCCAAATTGATGAATGAATTCGAACCTGGAACCTTTCGATCCACAGGCGGGCGTCTTAACCACTACACCACCACCGCTTCGCACCTCACATATTACAAAACAATTACTTGCTCAGAGAAACGTAATTTAATTACGTGTGGAATAAGACAAAGCGCTCAACTGCATGTAGCTGTCAACATTGTACTTAGCGTGCGCATTTCAAGATGCAGTTAATTAAACTTATGAGCAATTCGCATATTGTTCGCAACCCAGATCAGAGATGGTGAGAGATATAGCCTAATAATAAATTAATAAAAATATATTAATAAGTATTAAAAAGTGGCCGACCCGAAACAAGTCGGATCTAGATTAGAATTGGTGGAGTTACGCATTGGACAGAGATCTTATCCCAGCAGTGGGATATCATGGGCTAATGAAAATAATACTGATAGAAAAAGCCCTAGGCTTTAAGTCTGCCTGTTACATATATATTTTTTTGTAATAAGGTTAAAGTAAAAATTTCAAAAAAAAAAGTCAACTTTTAAGTTGATTTAGGATTTTTTTGATAATACTCAAATGCGAAATAAATCAAACACAATGCGTAATGAATACGTAGATATACTTAAAGTAATATTTACAATTTAATTAACATCCCTACTATTCTAGATTTTACATAATGAGTGAGATGAGCTCGGTGATCAATAATAGATTATGTAAAACCTTTCAATCTCAAGCATAAGAAAACTACACACTTGAAAATATCATAATTACATGTTTTTAGAAACACAAACTTAAGACATTATTCGTTCAACTAAAAACTTTTCTCCCATATTACGTTATCTATGACGTCACAGATGGATGGGGTTAATGAGCGAATAGGGGGAAATTAGGGGGATATATGATTTGTTGTGATGAAATGTGGGGTAGGTGAAGCGTGTTATTGCTATGATGGAGTTGCGGAGTTGCCCCGAGCAATGATTTCTTAACTTTGTTTTTGTTTCTAATTCTGTAGAAAAGTTTCCCATTCTGTTACAAATCAATACAGAAATTACTTAGGTTGTTTCATATAAAATTACGTACTTATAACAAAGTTGTTTAGTATTGGTATTGATTGTACTAGATGTCGAAGGTAGCCATGAACCGTCATTAATATTTTGAACTGTAATGGTAGCAGTAAGATTATGAGATAATTAAATTAATAAAAATAATAAATATTGGGACAATAATCAATCTGCTGATAACAACTTGGACGACGACGAATACCTTGCCGGACTGCGGCGGTCCCGGGTTCGATCCCCGGTTAGATCATCAATATATAACATTGAATAAAAACGTTGGGTAATCTAACGGGCAATGAAAATAAGACCTAGTGGATAGTAGAACGATGTTATTTTTAATTGCACTTTGTTCTAAATGAAAACTGTGTCCAGTTTAATCCCACTAATGTTGTGAAGACATCTTCAAAGCTTTCGCATTTACGACATCAGTAGAATGTTTGTATATTTGTGACTCTTTCACACAAAGCTACTGGACGGATTGTTATGAAATTTGGTACGCGGTTAGAATATATCCTGGAATAATACATAGGGTACTTTTTATCCCGAAATTCACACGGGAGTAAAGCCCCGGGACGCAGCCCAAATTAAAGTAAGTAATGAAAAAATCACTAGTTACATTTTCGAAAAAAAAACATCCTGTTTTTATTTTCACATCAATTGTAACAAAATACGAATTGTAAAAATAAATTTATTACTTTTAAAATCAAATATTAGTATCACAGACTAGGTAAACAGTTAATGTATGCATTAATACACGATTGAACGAGTTTGACCAAACATTGGCTGTTGGTATCGCCTGAATGGGTTTTGTCAAATCAAATAAAATCATTTATTCAGAAATTAGGCCTTCACAGGCACTTTTTCACGTCATATTCTAAATTAAATGATGTTTACCAAAGCTACAAACTACTAGCATTTCGGAACGACCACTGCTGAGAAGAAATGCCCAAAGAATGTCATTCAAACAGTTGGTCCCTATTATGCCAGAAGAGCTTACCATTGACAATGTAAGTACAGTAAGTATATATATATATATATATATATATATATATATATATATATATATATATATATATATATATATATATATATATATATATATATATATATATATATATATATATATATATATATATATATATATCTTGCTTTTTACATTTGCTAGAAACAACTAAAATCAGTATGTATATATAAAACTCTTCCGTTACTGAGTAACTGACTGGCTGACTGACAGAACGTACAACCGAAACTACTGTGCGTGGAAAGCTGAAATTCAGATTCAGGTTAGGCATTTAGGTCCCCTGGGGAGTGTAGGTGAGCACTAAGAGAGGATTTTTGGAAATTCTACCCCGAAGTTCTACACTGTTGAAGTTAGTGACTTGAAACTTTGGATTTTGGTTGTTTACAACATATTAATAAATACGTGTTTCAAATTGTTCTGAACATTCAATCTTTCGTCCCCCTTTTGAAGGGCAAAAGGGGGATGATTGTAAGGAACTTAATAAATATTTGTGACGAGATTTTACTATGAAATTCAATTTAAAGCTAGTTGAAAATAAATGCTTAGTACAATTTACCTTTCTATTTAATACGGACAAAAAGCAAAATTAATCAACTATGCAATGCCGTGAGCAAAGCTAATAAAACTTTATTTTGTATAATAATAGCAAGCATCTCTTTGAATTATTATTAATCAAAGGGAAATATTCACGACGACACATGCCATGAAATAATAATGAACACAAATGGAAGTAAATCACAAGAGGAAGCGGACGATTAGACCTTACCTTATTTCATACACATTTTATCTTCTTGTCCGTCTGTCTGACCCTTGTATCAATTTTGCCTCTGCCCCTTCTGTCATTAATCAAATATTCAAGTCAACGAAAGGCAACTGATATTACTTTTACGACTACTTACCGCCATCTAGTGGCAAGCAGTAGCATACACAATAAACTAAACTGTCCATCAATGTTCAGGTTTCCTCACGATGTTTTCCTTAACTAGAAACAAACAGTCGTCTGTGAAAACGTCAAATACACATACTTATATATTAACAAATAGGTATACAAAGTCATGTGGTATTCACGAGTAGGATTCCAACCTGGGACCTTTCGATAAGCGGTGATTAGTGATGTATATTGTGAGTTGCGCCGTCAAATTTGACGTTAATTTTTAACTTGCGCGCCATTGATACTTAAACAAAATGGCGTAATATGCGTTGTTCTGCGCATGTCAAAATTGACGGTGCAACACACATGGATTTAGTAGTTACACCAAATCCTCTCTAAATAGAATTTTGAAGTAGATTCTTCTCACTTGGACACCGGAAACATCACTCGGATGTAAAACAATAGCCTGATACTGGGCAGCAAAACAATTAATATTTGCCTTCGCCGCTCCCGGCACCCGATGGATTTATATACTCACTGTACAAAGGCTTTTACAAGGCTAAAGAGGAGATAGAATTAAGGGAGTGTTGAGTGAATATTATAAACTGAAGTGCTGAATTGTGGCAAACAAATAAAACTACCTATATGTATATGCCAAGCACTTCAATTTAGTAACATAGAATGAATCGCATCTATCACCTTAAAAAATAAGTATTGCCTCTGTAATTCCTTCGTCTCTCCCGATTTGCACTCACTGCTTAAAGACTGCAGATAAATGTTCAAACAGACAAAGAAGTATGTTCAATTAATGAAAAAAAAAATCGAACAAATTGGAGAATTGTTTTTAAGTTTATTTTTTGATGAATCGACTATATTTTGACTGTTTGAAATTAAATAAAATTCTATATTTAAATACCAGCTTTTGTCCGCAACTTCGCCCGCGTTTTTCGTGCGTTCGCTCATAACTTATTATTATCGATATCTCGTGATTTAAGCAACGTATCGCAATGAATCCTATATGGGATTTTAAGTTAGACCTTCCGCTATACAACTGCAAACGGCAATATAATCCATCAAGCAGTTTTTGCGTGAGACGCAAACAAATATACAGAAAGACAAAAAAAAAATCTGCTTTTATTGTTCACATAAGTATTTTTCTTTAATATCTTCTCTGTACAGACATACACGTACACGTCATACGCTTACACTTTGATTATTATATATAGATATGTGAGTAAAGTTCAATATTATATTTTCGAGGTTCTCAAGATACGGTTTTGATTACAAATACATACCTATTAATGTATCAGCTGAAGGTTATCACTAGGCTCGGGACACGAATGGGTAAATAATTATGATATATAACGCAATAAATAATAAATGACATATTTTTGGATGAAATGTTTGTATTTTATATATATATTATTTGTGTACAGACTTGATACAGACCCTCCGGCTTCGCTCGGGTAAGAACATAATCAATTTTAGACCCAACTTTCCCCTGGAACTACATATATCTCGTGGTGAAACTGCATGAAAATCCGTGCAGTAGTTATTGAGTTTATCGCTAACAGACAGACATACGCGGTAGAGGACTTTTTTAAACATATATCTAATAATAGATATTATTCGGATCATCAATGATTTAGTTATCAATGATGATATATTTAAAATATATTTATTCAACTGTGTAATTGATAACTAAATCATATAACAATGTGAATGATAACAAATATATATATTTTAAATATATATATAATAAACCAATATGTATTAAATGACAGTGACTACAGACTGAACTGACCGACTGACTCATCTCCGCATGTTACCGGCCGCCTGTCTGACGTCAACACCCCTTGGGAATGTTATTGTTGCCTATCAGCTGCGTGGGCTGTGTGCCCCTTAGTCGCCTAGTACGACAGGAGGATATGTGAATTCTAGGGCGGACCCACAAGCAACAGAATACAGAACGAACTAACAGTAATTGAATTACTAATTATTGACTTTTAAAAAGTTTTCACAGCTGACTGACAAATGGTTGACTGCAGTCAGGGGCAAACAGAGTCTTCAAAATATATATACGGGGCATCATGGCATTTTTTCCAGTTACTTCTTCAGCCATAGAATGTCGAAGCCCAAGTTTTCGCCTTCCTACTTTTTCTCCTCGATTTATATAGTCATCAGGATCCTTCATAATAGCCACGCATAACATCCTTGGCTAATATAATAAAAATACAACATAAAACAATTTAGTTCTAAACTTTTAAATACATCACAAACTAACAAACATGCAATTAGGATAATTACTTAGATTACTTATGAGACTCATAACATACTAATGTATGTTAACAATAATTAAAGTAGCCAGTCTAGTACGATCTAGCTCATACCACTGGAGTAGAAATACCTGGAGTACTAGCTTCATATTTTTAACCCCCGACGCAAAAAGAGGGGTGTTATCTATATAATAAGTTTAACGTGTCTGTCTGTGTACCTGTCTGTGGCATCGTAGCTCCCAAACGGATGAACCGATTTTCGATTATTATTTTTTGTGTCATTAGAAAATTTTGTACCGAGTGTTCTTAGACATATTTCATGAAAATCGGTTCAGCCGTTCAAAAGTTGTAGCGAAATGAATATTGAGAGTTTTTTTAAATTTGTCTAACAAATAAACTTGTTGTATGAGGTACAAAAATTCTTGAATCGAACGGGAATGGAATCCACGCGCCTGTCTATTCAGTTCCCGCTCGATTCCAGAATGTTTTTATATCGTTAATATTTACAAAATCATTTATACCTATAATGCATGTATGACATGTATAACAAAACCATTTAAACATTAGATTATTGGACCTTTGATCACAATTTTGAGCGTCTTCACAATCACTAGATCACTACAACTTATATTAAACTCTTTAGCCATTAATTTAATCAAATCTAGAAGATTTCATTAAATTAGTGGATATACCTATAGTAAAACAATATTTTTCTAATCATCAGATATAGTAAAGTTATCTTAAGTGTACAACTCAATAATAGAAATATCAAAAAGCTTGTTCAGGAATTTCAAACCAATTTATTAATTTAACGAAGCCTGAATTATATCTTGTGGATAGAATAAATAATAATAACATGATTATAATATAAAAGTGATCAATTAGCTTTGCATAAAGCTTGGTCTCTACATCGCTCGTCGTGCCTCTGTACTCATACATACATAATACCCGAATACGTCCGGACATACACACACATAAATGTTGAGCGCAGACTGGGAACAAGCTCGCTCCGTGTACTATCTTACTGTGAGCATTGTCATATCGAGGTACGAAAATATAGAAATGGCAATGTGATTATATAACTAACTGAATCTCGCTTTGTTACCCGTGTGATTATTTTAAAATACTTAAATTTTTATGTATAGTAGCGCCATCTACTTTATAAAGCGCCATTGTCTATTAGACTTCTTGGCTAAACCCAACACGAATCAAGTATCCTTACATATTATAAAACAAAGTCTTCTGTCGCGATAAACACAAAAACTACTGCACGGATTTTCATACGGTTTTCACCAGTAGATAGTGTGATTCCTGAGGAAGGTTTAGGTCTATAATTTATTGTGTTTTAACCGAGCGAATCCGGGACGAGCCGCTAGTTAGGGATAAAAAGTACTCTATGTCTAAGGTTGATCCATCTTAATATCAATTTAATAAAATATCGCCCAGTCGTTTGAACGTGTAGAAATAATTAATATTCTTCAAAAAACTTCGCCTTTATTAGTAGTAATATTATATACATAGTTATGACATTATAAACGGACATTTTGTCGAATTTTTATCTTCCTGAGGACAATAAAAGCTTGTGGCAAAAATTACATTTTTGTAAAATAAAACATATTACAAAATATAACATACATAAACTAAAACTTTTGTTTTTTTTTTTCGGTATTAATCTATGTATTTTATAAATAAGGCGAATACTTTAAAAACCTCATCCGAACACACCTCGCTCCAAGCCCGTCGCGACACTGCCCCACCCCGCACCCCGGAACTCCCCAATTAATTACTGTTCGTCGATCCAACTTGAACGAGTGCACGTATGTTTAATTCCAGTCCCACTGCCGGGAACGTCTGAAATGTCTGGGCTATCCCATCAATCAACGTAACCTTGCCTAGATACAACTCTAGCTGGCATGGAAGTGATTGGTTTCCTATTTTTATGCATACAATTCTATGTCATAATTGAACGTGGTATATTTTTACTTATCATAATAATAGTTACGCACAATAATAATTTGGCATAATGTTTAGGGCACAATTTTTTTACGCATACCTACCATAAGTATAACCATTTTTAAGCATAATATTCTAAAACATATTGGCAGCTTATGGTTGGCCCGAGGGCCGCCCCGCCGCACCCTAACCTACTGCTACACTATAGCTTTATGCATATCAAAAATATGATAAAATACATTAGCCTAAACTAAACATTATGCTTATTCAAAATGTATGCCAAAAAACAAGTAGGTATGTCAAAATATTATTACGTCAAAACAATATATGCCAAAATTTATGCGAAAAAAAGGGAACCCGAAGTGAATCCATACTTCCAGACTAATATTATAAATGCAAAAGACATAACACACCTTCTTCATAATGCATATCAGTAAATTTTGTGGCTTCGCCCGCGTCATTTGTGGGTCGATTTTTAAAAAAGTAGCCCATGTTTGAACAGGGCTCTTTAACTAAATGGGTACCTAATTTCATCAAAATATGTTTAGCCGTGAAAGCGGAACAGATAGGCAGACAAATAAACAGACTTTCGTATTCTTCTAATACTATAAACGCGAAAGTTTGTGAGACTTCCACGCAAAATCTATTGGATGGATTGTTATGAAATTTGGTACACGGGTATATATATAACCTGGAATAACACATAGGATACTTTTTATCCCGAAATTCCCACGAGAGCGAAGCCCCGGGGCGCAGCTAGTCCTAACTAATATTATAAATTTATAAGGAAGTTTGTTACCTCTTCATGGTTTAGTAGTTTAAATTTTATCCAGGAAAAATAAATATTCACGCGGGTAAAGCTTCGGGCAAAACCTAGTTTATAATATTTGTATGGATAACATGGTTTTAAAGGCTTGAGGACTGAAAAAAATATCAGTAATTACTTGGAGATATAAGAGTAGAAAATATAGTTTAAAATGGAAGTTTAAATGAGCTGACTAAATCTAGATCGCGTAACCATTGAGATAATCTTGCTCATACATTGTTCTAATAGTCTTCCTTGAACCAGTGGATTCTATTAACTTTGCAATACTCGTACGATATGTACAGTCGCAAACAAAAATTAATTTGACCTCATTTATTGGCTGCCCAATAGATTTTTATTTTATTTCATTTATTTTCATTCTGTTTATGTCAATGCAAAACTCTCGAAATAATTAGTGTTTTAGGAAAAAAAAAACTAAATTAATCCAATTTTTTCTATAGATTGAAGCTATTACCATATTGCCTTAAGTTTTTATTATATACCTATATTAGCGGCCCGCCCCAGCTTCGCTCGGATTCAATAAATGCTAAATCCAATTGAATCACTATGTATATAAAAAAATCCGGCCAAGAGCAAGTCGGACTCGCTCACGAGGGGTTCCGTAGCAATCATAACCTTGTTTTGGGTGCATTAATTATATAATTAATGCACCCAAAACAACAAATAAGGACACGCATATGCGTGTCCTTATTTGTGGTAACTAAATATTTGCTACAACACTTCGTGAGCAAGTCTGACACAGAGTTAAAATTTTCCACGTCGCTTTAGTTTCCGTGACAATGCATTATTATGATACGCTTGACATGATCGTGTACCCTGGATCAGCTCCCAAGAAGGCAACTCCTCAACGGTTAACTGCACGGATGTGATTTTTAGTCACTTTAATTTCTACAAGATCTCTCTGAGGATATTGTCCTCAAAGATTGTGGCAAAAATGTCAATTTCGTAAAAATAACTTGTTACATTTATGTACTCAACTGTACCCAATGAAAACATCCAGTTAGAACTTAGCAATTAGACAAGAAGCGGTTGCAACAAATCTCGAAGCGAGAGCAATTGTGGCAATTTCTGTGCGAGCTGATACATTCCTCGCTTTTGAGGGTAATTTATTTTATGTTGCTACGCTGTCTCTGTTTAATGAAACAATAAATAAGATGTTTACAAAAATAAAAAATAACATATTATAAAACAAAGTCCTCGGGCGCGCCTATCTGTCCGTTCGTGATATACTCGAAAACTACTGCACGGATTTTCATGTGTTTCTCACCAATAGATAGCGTGAAAGGTTTATGATTTGTAGTGTTTTTACTCTAGCAAACTGAGACCAGCCGCTACTAAAAATTATAAATTTTGTGTCAGAAATGATGACATTCTACTTTTATGGTCGACAGAGAGATTTGTTGCATAAATCATATCCGTTCAGATAACTGTTCAAGATTTCCCTCATTGAGAGTCGATCCTGAAAGCACCATCAACTTGGAAGATTTCATTACAGACAGACGGTGCAAGTGAAACTACATAAGATTTTATAAAAATAGGAACACTATAAATATTCTTAAAATTTACAAAAGTAGAATTATCTGCAAGGGTCGTTGGCTTTTGTACTCTTAAATTTAGCCAATTCGAAGCTAAAAAGATAAGAGCAGTTTTACGTAGAACTGTTTATCTATATCTGTATTATTCAGTGGATCCTAGGTACCGACGCTCAAAGACTGAGGAAAAAACCGGGATAAGAGATGAGATATATATATGTCTCAATCAATTAATTCCCCCTCGATTCCAGAATTATTTTCAATTAATTATTATTAAGAACTAGATGTCGCCCAGATATAGTCTACAGCAATCTTGGATAATGTACCTTTGTAATGGTGAAAGAATTTTTGAAATCGGTTCGGTAGCTTCGGAGATTTCTCGCCTCAAACATATAAACTCACAAACGCTTTTCTTTATAATATTAGTATGGATGTATTTTTCAATTCTCACAATCCAAAAACCGTTTAAAATGTTGAAAAGGGAACCTTTAAAATAATTAAATTTGTTGCCGAGCATGCCCCACAGAGCACAATTGATCCCGGCTCGAATCTAGACATACAGTCTAAGAGGTTCCGTACGTGACGCGAGTGTGAATAAAGCTTGATTCGAACTGGGTAGGAACGGGGGTCTGTCTAATTTCTATGTTCGACTTTAGGCCTAACACGGATTGGGTGGCAAAATCCCTCCTTATAGTCTTTTCTGTCACTCTTCTTTTGCGCTTTGGAAGTCGGCAGTAGGCTTTAGTTTTAAGTAAATTTATGACATCAATAAGTGTATTTTTAATTTGAGTCGTATTCCTCATGGCCTTGAGTCGTGGAATAAAACACCGAATTAATATTAATTTCTTTCTTCTTTTCTAATTAACGTCTACTTTACAAACCGGTGCAAATGCGCCGGTCAAATTAATATCAAATTGTGTCTCGATTCTGCCCGATCGACGCGTTACAAAAAATGTTTACTTTTAAATACAAACATTCCGCGCAAGACCACTGGCATTGAAACTTTAATCTTCTATTTTCATGAACAAGACCCAAGTCTATCGGCTGCACAAAACCAGGATAACTCTTAACTACCCCAACTTTTTTGCTAAGGAAAAATCAACTTTATCTGTAAGCAATAAAGCCGAAATTCGATATAGAGTACAACTTGTCTGGTTGTCCATACAACAGATGTTGCAGCCACTTTATAAGGACTACGGAGTTGGAAACTTTGACAGTCGTCGACGGGTCGTGAGATGAAATTTTATTAGTTAAACCTTTTTTTGGGTTCCGCACTCGAAGTTTTATTAACATAGCCGGCTTTCAGGCTCAAGTCTACACATACATTGATGCTCAATTGTCAATTTTTATCCTGAGTCTTCTTGATTAAAGAATAAATAATAGTTATAATGAGCTCTGACGCTCAGATGTTGAGCGTCGGAGCGCATTATAACTATTATTTAAGAAGAAGAAACCGGGAAACTACTCAGACGAGAGAAACAGACAGATAAACATCAAAGATCTCGACCTGACTAGAAATGAATACTCCAGGACCTCATCCAATGTGCAAAAATATTAATTACATTTGAAATAACTACTTTATGGTACAATACTATCGGAATCTAGTAGATGATCAGTATTCGCTTAATTAAATCACTGTGTATTTAATATTACAATATATTATGTAGTATATTTATCCTATACTCAGTATCAGTAATATAGTCGGTAGGTAGTCAGTAGTATGTCGGTAGATATAGGTAGCAAAAGTCATGTTATATGCCTTTAGACGACTTGAATAAAATTTGACATCAACAACACAACCGAAAATAGAAAAGTAACTTAGTAACTTAGGTGAGTAATGCAAGAGACAAGAGAGAAGAAAAATATTTTAAAAAAAATAGATACGGAACTCTTATTGAAGTCGATTCGCGTTTGACATAGTATTTGAATATAGCAAAGTTTGGGCACCACTGGTAATGCGTGTCGAACTATATCAAAGTTTTGCGCTTAGCGTCGTTTATCCATTGAGCAAATATTATATTCAAATGTCGTGTTTACGTCAGTTTATTTTTACATGCATTTATTTAATTTAGGATGAGTTGCTACAGCCAACATCGACGTTGACTTTAACCTGCTCTGGCGTTTAGACAAAATGGCACACTTTGCATTTATCTGTGCAGGTTAAAGTTAATGTCAAAGTTGAGTGGTGAGACCGAATCTTAATCTATCACATCTGACTATGAGAGTTATTTCGTGTTATCAAATAATGTTTATCGATAAGGAACCACTTTTTGTTAGTAATGCAAACTATGTTAGTATGGATAACGAATAATGTAACTAATAGTGGACACTTTAAAATTAATAGTTTTAAAGTGACCAACAGCGTGGTCACTTTAAAACTATTAATTTTAAAGGAGAGATTTTAAAGAAGAATTTTTAAGAAAGATTTTAAAGGCTCTCCTTTAAAATCTTCATCATTTTGAGTCTTTTAGTCATAAAATCTTGATCATTTGAAAATGAAATGAAGTATGGGGAAACAGCAAAAATTGATAATGGTCACATCACAATCAGGTCAACAAAATAATGTTCAATTAAAACAACCGCATTTTTAAATATAAACTCTTACCTAAAACTAATTTATATCTGTCTCGCTCTTAGACAGTTGGCTCCCTCGGGCACCAAAAAACTTCCAAGAAATAATCAAAAGATTCTCAGAACTACCTGTTACTGATAATGTTTTTTTTTTTATTTAAAAAATCACTGAACGTTTTGGCATTTTATTTTGAACCGTATCATGTTACGTTTACAGTTCAATTTCAAATGTATGGTAGAATATGATAAGGTTGTAAAAAAAATCTTAACAAAAGTAGAAATGGTACCGGGCCTTCCCTTAAGGATCTTCCAAAGGTACAATAAATCATTATTGAATATGTTTCAGCAAAAAATAAGACAGCCGATTATATATGGTAAATTTAGATTTTTTTCAAAAGTTTGTCGATGTGTTTGTGTGTTAAAAGAAGCGTCGATTTTGAACTTTACTAACAGCAGTGATTGATATTAAAAAAAAATAGATAAGAAAAATTAAGCGACGATTTCTCGGTTTGAATTTATTCATATGTCGCCTGCCTCAACAATGTCATAACACAAACACAAAATAGACAATCGGGGACTCGCCAGCTCTGCCAAAGGGCCCCCCAAAAAGACTTATTTTTCATAGTCGTATTCCTCGTGGCTGAGGGTCGTGATCATTACGTGGAATGAAACACACACAAGAACTTTCTTGGCATTATTAATGGAGTGGTTTGTCATTGCCTTCTCCAGTTCACGCACAAGTTAATAATAATCAACCAGTATGCACGTTTCCTCACCATGTTTTCCTTCACTGGAAGCAAGTGGTGGTCTATGAAAACTAATATATATGAATCAGATTTGTATACAAACTCATGTGGCACGAGTAAGATTCGAACCTGGGACCTTTCGATTCACCGGCGGACGTCTTAACCATTACACCAACACCGCTCCAAAAAGACTACACGACGCAAATACGCATCAGAGGAGACAACACTAATAGATCGGCTAAGGGTTCGAGATCTCCGCGGCTCCGATTTCTCCATCAGGGGACGGGCCCCGAGAGTCCCTGTTATTACTCGTATCCATGTCGTATGCTCAATATTTCTGTCTTGACAATCACCACAGGTGGACACCCTTTTTTATAATTTTAATCGACGACGACCTCGGTGGCGCGGTGGTAAAGTGCTTTTGGATGGATGTTTATCTATATATGTACATGTTATAAAATATGATATCGTTGATTTAGTATCCATAACACAAGTCTCGAACTTACTCTGGGGCTTGCTCAATTTGTCCTAATATATTTATTTATTTATTATTTATTTATAATGTTTTATTTCGTATTTCCTTTATAAACATGTAAAAAAATAAAATAATCGACATTTTCTTCTTCAACTTCTTCATCAAAGAGGTCAAAACACAATTTCCCCCTTTGAGCACGTAAGTTTGCTTACAAATTGTAACAAAAAACAATACGCCTCGCTAACTTCAGCTTCAACTTTCCGCATTTAAATAGCAGTGTTGTCATTGAGAAAGGGGACTACGAGGAATTAGCAAGACTGGATTTGGCATTTTTATATCAAAATATATAGTTTTTTTTTATATAAAATCATTTTGTTTACTTGCAAAGATAAAGTAATCTAAAAAAATTGGATTCCTTCATTCAACTTTAGTCTGTTTAAAAAAAATTGCGTAGTTCATTCTGATGAAACCCACCCAAAATAAAGGATTTGGGTCGTAACACTCCATACAAGAGGAACTGGGAGAACGGCGTAGAGGAAACTAGTATAATTTATGTTCTGTTCGTATCTGGTTACGAACCGTCAGTTATCTACGCGGCCTCAAAAGCTACAAACCCCTTCGGGTTTGTAGCTTTTGAGATATTACTAGCACTTTTAAACGTCAAATGTTATGATATAACTATAATATAAATAATTTAATATAAATTATGTACAAATATACGTGACTGTCTGTAAAGGTAGGCTTTCTGAGTAAATGATTTGATTTTATTTCGGAATGTGCTCAACTAGAAAAAGAGAGAGAATCTAAGTAAAATTCTTTCTTTTTCATCTTCTTCCTCTCTTATCCCATTTCTCAGAGACAACATAATTTGATTTGATATCTAAATTTATTTACAAAACGCTTGTCACATCTATTTAATCTCAAACAACGACCAAATTAATGTGTTTAGTTATTTTAGAGTCGCAACTCAAATTCAAACACGTGATGCTTACACGTGAGTAAAGGTATGTATATACGTGCACAAAAATAATGTGATTTAACTTATTAGATAAATAAATAATAAAATAACATTTTTAATTGTTTATGTCCAGCAAATAACTACTGGCTAATATGAAAAGAAAAGCAATTAGTTTCAATAAGGTCTTTTTCCCGTCAGAATTAACGTCTAAGTCTGTGCCGAATTTTATATATTTATTTAACGACAGAGTGATATAATTTCATCGAATTTCGTTGATTCGATTTCCTGTATTTGTATCTATTTATTAATCATCCGCTGCTCAAATCCTAACTTCTTAAAATACCAGTGTTATTGAGATATTAAATAAATTATCTTAATCACAATTAAGGAAATTAATAAGTGACAGATATTTCAATAAGCAATCAGCTTTTACGACTCTGAATTTGTGGTGAAGCCACGATTGTCCTCTAAATCTCGAACGATCCATATTCCATGTAATCCATTTGCACAGATTTCGCTCAAGTCTAGTCCCACCTTTACCCCACACGTGGTGCTACATCAAACGTACTACAAAACCCTTTTGTGTGAAACCCCCTATTGAATGGACCATGGAGCTATTGGAGCATTGACTTTCCTGAATTATGTGATCGGACTGAGGCTTTTGATGCTTTGTTTATGAATACCCTCGTTCTACTCAAGTTCATTGCAAATTCGTCTTTATTACCATAACATAGATGTGTATGCATCATAGTTTGGCGCGCAGTAACGTGTGTCCCCAAATTGCGGTCTCAGGTTGGAAGGTAGAGGAAAACAACTGATATTTCGTTTTGATGGCTTCGGAACACAACATAAGAGTGCCCGAAATATAAGAATATGCCTGAAATAGTATCATTTCTTCCCGTTATATCAAATTAAATGAAAAAATAGATAAATAGCAGATATAGTTAGAGTTTAATTAAAAATGTATCATTTAGAATTTGCAAGCTATATAAACACAAACATGGATATATATGTTTGTGATGGATATATAGGTTCTGAAATGCCTCTCACTACAGTCTTGCGTTAACCCTCTTTAGATATGATGTTCTTGCCTATCAGCAACCAATTTTTCGTAACCTTGCTAGCTTCGTGAGATAGGTATTTACGAGAGAATGTATAACGGGTGAAACGCACGGCTTAGCCTCTATATCTATCTGTCATCTCTTCAACAGTTGATTGAGCAACAATGTACTAATTCCATTATATAATTTAAAAGACAAAAACGTGAATTCCGTTTTGAAATTATAACATTTGCATACAAAACACAAACATGAGATGTGTTTTCAGTGAAAATTTGATTATTACCTACCCCTGGGCTATCGCGCTCCGTCAAATATTTGCCTCGTCAGAATACTCGAGACGGGATGGGCAGGCGTTAGAATTTCTCGAATAAAGACCATCAACCAGTAATGTGCATGAATATGCTATATTGCGTAGTGCTACCGATTTCTTGTAATTTTTATAAGCTCAGCGTTGGCATCGTGTTACGAAATGTCATTATCATCATATTCTTTCTAAAATTCAAATTCAAATCATTTATTCAGAAATTACAGACCTTCACAGGCACTTTTTCTCGTCAATTTTTATATTTATAGTTATTGCTCACAGGCTACAAACTACTGGCATTTCGGAACGACCACTGATGAATACAAATCAACCTTTAGTACTACATTTGGCATTAAATGAAATCTGAACTGAATAGCACTATAGTGTTATTAATTTATGAAAAAGAAACTTCGGCAACAAGCTTCCCTTTTGTAGAATATTTCAAGAACACACTATTCAGTACCTGAAATAACATTATGAACACTATATAGTTCACTACGCAATACTTATCTTATCTCATATAAATACTATAATCGTAATTAAAAGACAGTAATTAAGAGCACTAAGCTACTAATCCGTGAGAAAAACGTCTTATTTATGGTTTAAATCTCTTTTCTTTATGGTTTTCTAAAATCTTCTTTTACTTTATTGATTTCAATGAAATCTTCAAGAAGCAGTTGGCACATTTTACCTTTTTCTTTGTTCCCAGACGAATTAGACCGTTTACATTGCACCTAAATATTATCCCAGAATATATAGGCAATGTCTTACGCACCCATGGAGTAACAACCTTACCTTTGTGTCAAACCACGTTTGCATCCGTACCCTTTCAAACAGCTGATGTTCTATCATAAACATCAGCTTCTGCATCAATCGACTCTGAACCTTATTCACCATCATTATTAGCATCATTTTCCTTTGCAGCATCTGCACAATTAGTCATACATTTTATTTGTAGTCTATTTTTTGCCTGCCAACATGCGTCCACCCTTTTCAATACTGGTTCGTCCAGTTTCAAGAAAGGGTCAAAATACAAATAGTAGAATGGATACGATATATTGTTTGGATTCGCCTATTGCTTTTGTATTTTCTTCAATTATATCATGGGTTTCTGGGTTCATTGATATTTGTTGAGATATCATTTCTTGTTCTTTTTTCAGTTCAGTAGATCTATCGACGTGCTTTTGATTTTTACATCATAATATTATTGCTGTGTGTATTTTATTTGCTGATTTTATTTGACGTTTCCTTATGTTGTTTGGTTTTGTTGGAACAAACGAAATAAAACATGACTTTGAACGTTGAAACGTTTGGTTTTTTATTCATCGTCATTAATATTACATTTCAAAATTACCTTTCGAAAAGAAAGTCTAATTCAGTATATGTCACTTTCTATTGTTAGTATTGAACACTATAAATTAGTTATCATTTCACTAGATGTTAGGTTAAATAACATTGAAAAATCGTTTTTATATTTATTTATTTCAGTTATTAACTTCTTTACGATTTCGAAAAAGAATCACTATTTGTTTTAAATTTATTTAACCGTCATTTGTCTCATCGACAATTCCAACTATCAACGTATATACATATTATGAGTTTTGGGTTAAAACGAGCGAATTGAAAAGGAACAAACTACACGTGAATTCCTTTAAAATCAAACATCACTCTATCAACGAACAAACGAACAAACAAACAATGTCCGAGAAACGCCGAATCACTGCCGTTGATTTTTTATAATTGATTGATCATCTGTCGTTTGTCCAACTGAGTGATTTATCACTCACAATTACTTACAAATGGTTACAATAAATGCTATTCTTGATCATATCACGACACAAACATCAAATACGTAATAATTAAATTGATTTATTTTGTCTTTGAAATTATTGTGAAAATAACAACAAACAATTAGTGCATCTGCTTAATTTGTCATCTAATGTATTTTATAACGGGCAGTGGGACTTCGCTCTTTTAGAACCATAATAAATTATATACGTATAACACCCTTTTTATTCACTATTTCTATTAAGAAAACCCTCAATGCTAAGTTTTAAAAATTTAAGCATACATAGGGACAGACAAACAGCGGGAAGTTACTTTGTTTTTTAATACTATTTAGTGACTAGTTACGCTGCGTCTCTGCACGATATACCTGGTATTATTCTATATACTAAATTTCATCAAAATCCATTCGGTAGATTTTGCATTAAATATTTGAAAATCTTCTAAAGTACTAAAATATTTTCGCACATATTTTTGTAGTATTTTTTCACATATACAATAAATAAAAGTATTACCTTAATAGTGAATGTTAAGCAAAATGTTAATACTAATCATGTATATATCTCAATAAAATAAATTATTTTTATAAAAGGGCAGAGCTGCGGTTGCGAATATTTTTTTATGACCTTCATATGAATCTTCGAGTATAATCCAAAACATAAATTTTACTTTTAAGACTGTTATCTCTAAATAACATTCGTATAAGGAATTCAATTATCGTAAACATTATTTTAATCTTGTCGTTAGCAAACTTGTTAATATACAAAAAATCTTCCACATCAAACATCCAGTCTATGAGATAACGATACTGCTTTTTCTGAAATATTTATCCCGAGTCACTGGGATACACACTTACATATAAAACACGCTTAAACTAATGCCATAGACCTCCAAAAACACGACTCTACTAGATTAACAGCTTAATTTTGGGGATAAAAAGTACACTATATATTATTCCAGATTATATTCTACTAGTGTACCAAATTTCATAACAATCGATTCAGTATATTTTGGGTCAAAGAGTAACAAACATATATACATCCTCACACACTTTCGCATTCATAACATTAAGTATAGTAACATTTCATAATGTTCCCGTGGATGTAATTCGAGACGAGCAAGGATTGTTACCTAATTAGGTGTAAAATGATAAATTCAGTCTGAAACTGAAAGTTTCATCATCGATCGATTGATTTAAAAAGTAGGTGTTTTCCCTGTAGTATTTTCCGTTTTATTTTGGGTCCTGCCATCGAATCTACCAAATCAAATCAAATTTATTCAGAAATTAGACCTTCATAGGCAATTGACTTTTTCACGTCAAATTTCATATTAAATTGTAATTTCTCGCAAGCTACAAACTACTGGCATTTCGAAATGACCACTACTGAGAAGAAATGCCGAAAATAATTCATTTGAACAGTGTTGATCCCTATCATGACAGAAGGGCTTACCATTATTGTTTCTTACAATGTTTTCTAATAGGTAGTACAACAAAGTCAAAAATCAAATCATTTATTCAGAAATTAGGCCTTCACAGGCACTTTTTCACGTCATATTCTAAATTAAATGATGTTTATCAAAGCTACAAACTACTAGCATTTCGGAATGACCACTGCTGAGAAGAAATGCCCAAAGAAAATCATTCAAACAGTGTTGGTCCCTATTATGGCAGAAGAGCTTACCATTATTGTTTCTTACAATGTTTTCTAATAGGTATTACAACAAAGTACGTAATGTACCTTTCTATGCGACATATAATTTCTCAAATTTCAAAGAAGTTAAAAAGTCATCCTATCAAGAACTTAAGCTGCAGCTCTGTCTACTCCATTCAATAGAAATCAATGGTGTACATCCCGTCCACTCCCCACATTTTCTATGTGTGGGTGGTGTAATCGTCTGCATTAAGTTGGGGTGTGTGAGTGTCAGGTAGCATCAGCTGGTAGTCCCATATGACTTCAAGGCCGGACGGGTTTTTTATGGCAGTTGAAGCTCTGTGGAGATGGATAGAAGGCTAAGCCAGTGATAGCGAATATACAAGTCTTTTTAATGCCTTTTTACATGCACTATTTTAGTTTCAGCTGTACGAATGATTAGGTAGTCTAATTGCAACTGGTGAAGTTACATTTATAAAACCAATAACTTGTTCTTGTATAACAAATGGACATGCTTTTGCGAATTTCTTTCATTAGGTAGCTATTCTTACTGCTTCTAATAAATTTATCTCTATAACACCCACATTTGTTTATACGTTTTTGGAGAAAAGGCTGTGGTGAAGTTTGTTGCGCCGCTTCTTATTCGCCTGCGCTTTGGAAGTCGGCAGTAGACATAGTTTTAAATTAATTTTTGACGTCAATAAGTGATGCATATGATTCTAGATAGAATTACAGATAGGTATAAAATAGAATCATTTATCTGCAAGATTTACATAGATCTTAAGTCAACTGTCACCAACCTGCATGAAAATATTAATAATAAATAATACATTAATTTAAAACAATAACATAGCAATAAAATATTCATATAAGTTCAATGTTTATCTTTCATATACTATAAATAATACTATAAAATCTTTTGCATTCAACCGTCATTCAGTGAATTTAATTGACGACCTCGGTGGCGCAGTGGTGAAGTGCTTGCCACTGAACTAAGAGGTCCCAGGTTCGATCCCCGGTCGGGTCATGATGGAAAATGATATTTTTCTGATTGGCCCGGTCTTGGATGTGTATCTATATATGTATATGTTATAAAATATATAGTATCGTTGAGTTAGTATCCCGTAACACAAGTCTCGAACTTGCTTTGGGGCTAGCTCAATCTGTGTGATTTGTCCTGATATATTTATTTTTTTAATACTATTTGTTAGCCGATTAAATATTGGTATGCACAATATATTTACATCCACGTGGCTGATATAGTTTACATATATAATTTGTTTTAAATTCTTAACTGTCTATTTGATACTTGATTAATATGAATATTAATGTTCTTATATCTATGGTTAAAATAAAGAATTATTATTTTTCATAAAATTTTGAACTTCACGCCTGTGATAAAACCTTTTCCAATGATAAATGAAGAAGAATATGCTTGTATTGACACGAGCCGATTGGTGGAATTAAGCACTGAACATGCGTCAGATTGACATATAAACTCATGTTGCACGAGGATTCGAACCTGAGACCTTTCGATCCACAGGCGTTTTAACCAATTGCAACGCCCTTCCAGGGCTCATTTGTGCACTTAAAATGTTACTTACAATAAGACCTAATGTACACCAAATGAAAGCAATAAAGAACTATGAACTATGAACCTATCACGACCGCTTCAATAACAAAACTATCTAATAAAAATATAAATTCTTGATTTTGCTGTTTAATAATGTTTTATGATGATGAATAATTTTTGTATTACATGCTTCCTTCCAAAAATAGAATAGGAAAGATTAAAAAATGTATAATACGTCAACTGTGAAACTGGATCTTTAGGATAGAATCTCCGATGTACCAAACCCAAAAACGTACACAGAAAAATGTACAAAATATTTTCACCAGAATTAACGAACACGAAATGCGAGAAGCGTGCTACACGAGATTAAAATCTGTAAGCTTAACCACTTCAACGCCTATCACACCGTCGTGTTTACGCTGCCAGCTGACTGCGCACACATGCCACTTCGCTTGTAGTTGTGAAGGGAGGTTACATTGGTATGGCGCGCGGCGGCGGCGGCTGCTCGACCATTTTACGTTAAATAGGTAAAAATCAATGATTTGAAAATGTTGAGTACATTACCTGGTTTACTGATGATTATATAAGGGTCAGATGATCAGATAATTTTATTGTATTTAGCAGATATCGAAAAGACCAAAAAAAATTAGGGGATAGACCTAACAACTTGCCTAAAAGTTGTTTTTGGCACTTAGTGTTGGCACTGCGAATGTTCACAACTGAAATGTTAAAAATTAAGCTATGTGATCCAAATCTTCACAAACTTAAATAATAATGAATATATACTTATAATATAATAATTATATTTTTTTCAATTCTGGAGTAAAATAAAGTAATTTTAATAACATTTAAAAAAAAATTAAAATAAAATATATTGGTAGAAGGCCGCAATGTTAAAACTGGATGATTGTATTGCTCAAAAACTAGAGAAAAGTTCAAATTTTAGTTGTATGATTCTTTTACAGATAATCAGAGGCCAGAACGATTGATAAATGTTTTCAAAAATGCAAATTTCGAAATTAAATGAATCACAACTAAATGTATTACTATACCAGCGTGAGTGTGAACGAACTGACAGGATGTTCACAACACCAAACAAAATGAGAGGGTTCGAGAAAGAGAGCGCTAACGTAAGAGAGAGACGGGTGATACGCACGCATAGAATTCTATTTTGTCAAACCATTCGTTTTGTAGGCTACACCAACGATGTAAAGTTCTGGATACACTGCTGCATACACAGGAGATATATAGCAACTCAAATTCAAATACAAATTCAAAATTCTTTATTAAATTTAGGATGATATACATCACTTATTGACGTCAAAAAAATTACTTAAACTAAGTCTACTGCCGGCTTCCAAAGTGCAGGTGAAGAAGAAGCGGCGCAACAAACTTCACCGCAGCCTTTTACTATTGAAATGTTTTTTTTTTTTAACTTTCAAAAATAAAAACAAGGTGAAAATATACCTGATTTTCAAATGTATTATTGACTCAACGAACAGATAAACCCAACACGGTTTCCACAATTTAGTACATATTTATAAACTGAACTAATGAAAATACTACAAATTTGTTCGTAAGAATAGGAGTAATAAAAACTTGTTCTTTCACTAGATATGCCTTTTATTTTCCTGGGATAGTTATTGTTTTTCACTACGCTGACATTACAATAAATACAAGTTTCTTAAAGCGCGTAATATAATCTAGATCATTGCTCTTAAGGACGTATAGCACAAATATTGGATATTATTATGATCATTAAAAACCACCTCCTAAGAATCTAGTCCAGATAAAATGCATGAAACTGGATTCAGAAATGTCGACCTATCTAGTAATTTAAGTTCAATTGATGGACAGACAGCAAGGTGCACAGTACCGACGTTGATCGTTGATTTGCAGCAGGCTTTAGATTTTTTTTTACATAAAATAGTTGATAGGTAATTGGACTAGACTGGTTTAGTTTCGTGCTGAACTGATACCGACTTTAACAAGCTACTCGTCTATTTATAGAATGACAATATTGAAATCACTCCGTCAATCGTGGCTTTAACAACTGACTTCGAACTTTATAACTGCAAACTATTAAGTGGATACCACAAATATGTAATTGACATGTAGTGAAAATTGACCTTACGCTAGTATTGCTGGACGGGTTTTTTACCACCAGCTAACCTTGTTTTTACGGATTTCCACCTCTGTGGTGTGAAATATATCATCGGAAGGTGATATAGCATGATAACTACATCCTTGCAAAGTCTCCCACGCACCATTCCCGACCACAACGGAAGGACACGCCGATATTGCGTTACGAACTTGTCAATTCGCAGCTGTCGTATCAGCTGATCACGCACACATGCGTGCGCGCGTATTGTAGGTTATGCTCGTGATGTGCGCAAAAAAAAAATACCGGTTTTTAAATGTCCTGCTTCTGTCTGCACGTTCTCTGAATGTTCAATGTCTTTCGTGTTTCTATTGATACTCTTTTCAATTTACATGCTAGCTAGCATAATTGTCTGATGCCTGAGATTAGCGAATAGGCTCGTTCCTGGACTTTGCTTCTGTTGGATTAAGATAAAAAGTTTATTGTACTCGTATTCATAGAATTCTACAACTACAACAATGTCATTTTCTTATTATTACAGCTGATTATTAAAGTAAAAGCGTCTTCAAATCATCTGTAGTCTCTATCTAGATAGATTCGGACGTTGAGTTTTGGTTTTCAATCACACAATTTTGATTTAGAGCGGTGATTTTATATCTAATCTTAATAGTATATAGTCAAAAATGGCCTGACACTTCATCTCCTTTTTGTTTCTTTTCTGTTCCATTTACTTTGGGTTAGCTTTCCACAAATGGCCCACATCAAGCTTAATTACTAAGAATCTTCACTCAAATCTTATACTCCTCTCTTCAACAACGTCGTCATCAAGGATCTTTTCTTCATAATCGTATTCCACATGGCTGAGGGTCGTGGTCATTACGTGGAATGAAACACACATAACTTGGCATTATTCATGGAGTGGGCATTGCCTTCTCCATTTCACACACAAATTAATAATAATCAAACAGCGTGCAGGTTTCCTCACGATGTTTTCCTTCACCGGAAGCAAGTGATGGTCTATGAAAACAACTATACATGAGTCAAATTGGTATACAAACTCATGAGTTTGTATACCATGATAACTACATCACATGTACAACTCGTATCACATGTGATACGAGTAGGATTCGAACCTGGGACCTTTCGATCCATACGCGGACACTACCACCACTTCAATCATCAATAATATATGGTAGATATTTCGATATAAAATTTTAATTTTCTTTTATAATTCATTATATCATTATCACATATACAAAAATACAAAAATACATTAAAATACTAGTAATAACATTTTAAGCATTATAAAACAACATATGTGTGTGTTTTGGTTGATGATGACATGTCATCTTCGACTACCTACTGTCACCTAGTGGCATTCAGTCACATATCAACTAGAGAACTAAATAAAAAATCAATAAGCAAGTTTCGTCTACTTGTATCAAACTGAATCAAAACCCTAATTAGCAATTCATATATACTTATTATATTTTCCACACTATTATTTAGGTCAGGCATGAGATATTCTTCTAAGTAATTCTACCAGGGATAAATTATCAGGTGTTACAACGAAAGTAAGGTTACCAGCATTGCCTGTTGCATCAGCTGATCACGCACACATCCAAACCTATGCCTGAGTGTGTGCGGCAAAAAACACGCCACGACCGGCTTTGGTGTCCTGTGTAGTGTGTAGATGTGTGGGTGGAGGATGAAATTTAATCATTTGGAGAGCTTTACTTTTGTCATTGGTGATTGAGGTTGATCGAGATGTACCTATCTAGTTATATTTTCTAAATGCTTTGACTTTGAAGAGGTTAAAAGAAATCTGGAAATTTCTCCGAGAGCGAAGCCTGTCTGTGGTCCGTTGTGGCGTGTGATTCCCCCCTATATTAGGAGTTCCACTTGATATTCTCCCATGGATGTTGTACCAGGCAACTAAGGGCAACATAGCTATACCAGCTACAATATTATTCCCAACGAGGATTGACGTCAGGCAGACCGTCGGTAGTAAAATTACAGCCTCATCTTGTCGCGTCACAGCATCGAATGCAACTGAGAAACTGAAAAATAAAAGAGATAGTCCCCGACAGCGAAGCTTCTATGATAATTCATATCTATACTATTATAATAAAGAGGTAAGTGTTTGTAAGTTTTACGTGTTTGAGGCGGGTAATCTTCGAAACTACTGAACCGATTTCGAAAATTATTTCACTATTAGAAAGGTACATTATCCAAGATTGCTATAGGCTATATTTTATCTCAAAATTCCCACGGGAGCGATGCCCCGGGCAACATCTAGTATATTATATAATTCATTGAACCTCTAGTTAAAATACTAATGTGTTCTGTCTCTCACCACGACTCACTAAGACGAAGAACGCTAAGAGAAAAGATTTATTACAAGTAGCACCTTTGCACTCATTTTGATAGTGTAATCTGTAATAGGTAAAAGTTTACATAAACTGATAAAGAAATGTAAATAAGAACTGTCTCTTAAGCTGATATTAGTCTATTATTGATGTGTTCCACCTACTATTTTGTAAAGCATGTTCATTTTCAATCTAAAGGATATGTTATGACAAAAACGGGTTATTTGTTGTTTGTGTTATCCAATGTATTCTATTCATTTTCACGAATGGAATAAAAGAAAATGAAAATAATCTTTGTGTTTTCTTAAATTAACTTAAAGAAATACTTGCCCACGATATGAAAGGTACTACTAACGCCATCTGTCAAACTCCTTTGTAAACATAGAAGCCAATCGCATATTTAATACGATATTAGGATACCTATAGCTTAGATTGACATTCCATGTTATCATATCAAAAATCCAGAAGGTCCAAGGCACAACTAAAATACAGAAACCTCAATAAACTTATTATTTCCGAAGCGACGTCTCGTATCAGCTGATTACACACACAATCGTAAGCTGCGCTGTGTGTGTGTGTGTGTTTGCCCGATGCACATGCACAATAAAAACAAGCAATGCAGCCCGGCTTTTGAACGTCCTGTGTCGAGATTAAAAATGCAGAAGCGACATTGATTAGGTACAATCGTTATTTCTACTGATTTTTGCTCGACTTAAAAAAGTTGGTACTGGTATACATTATTATGTAGTCGAAATATATAAATCTGTGGTCGAAGCAATAAAGGCATAGATTTATATATGAAAAGGACTTAAATTTAAAGCAAAACCTTTTGTTTCAATAACTATTTAAGACTTTGAAAATAGCTTTGGAAAAAAATCAATTTTATTGGTCGTCAGATAGATTTTGGTGCATGACATGTGTGCCGTAAAATTCTCGGTTCAGTTGACTATTGAGGAGTTATTGGGAGCTCATCCTGGGTTCATCATTAAATCATTCGAAACCGAAGCCTTTGCTGTATTTTAATAAAGACAGACACCAGGACAGAAAGATATTAATGAAAATATTAGCTAATGTTGCGGAGTTCGTGTATTTTAAACAATATTATTATACGTACATAATGTCAATGTAACACAGTCTCCATTCTTTGTAAAGAGGAATTAAATATACATTAAACAAAATAAAAAGTTGCAGTTTACATAAATATCTAAATATCTCATGAATTAGTCGTAGACTACAGTTTTATAGATTAAATTTACTGTCTTATCTATTATCGGCCATAGTGATTTCCTACGTGAATAGCCCTACCTGTGTCAGATATGCGGGTCCACGGACGAAAATAATTGCGTACGATGTTATACGTTGAAGGTATTTTTTTTTTTGTTGAACTATCCTTTTTTTGGATTGGATTGTAAGTTTTTTCCGTCGAGATGCTAGTAGACTTCATACCGCGTAAGCCTACATAACAAAGTTTGTTATTCACAGACACTATTACACGATCTCTCTCTCTCTCTCTCTCTCTCTCTCTCTCTCTCTCTCTCTCTCGTTCTCTATTTAAGCGATACCCTGATTCTAATATTTTGAACTACTTTTCTTTTAATCGCAGATCTTCATCGTCCTTGATTGATTTGCCCTTTCTGCCAGAATTATTTGAAAGCAAGAATTTCTGCCTGCATCATTTTGACAGTTTATCAAGTAAAGTATACTCATACTTTACATATATTTGATATTTTATCCCTTATCAGGTAAACAGAGCTTAGATGACTTTGACGACCTCGATGGCGCAGTGGTAAAGTGCTTGCCTCTGAACCGAGAGGTCCCGGGTTCGATCCCCGGTTGGGTCATGATGGAAAATGATCTTTTTAGGATTGAAAAGGATTGGAAACTATGTTATTGAATTATGCATTTCAATGTTTATTAGTTAATTCTGATTCGCGGTTGGAATGGAACCCAGAACTACTAAATTGTCAAGATTGACCACAACGCCGCCGGCCGTTAACTTCCCCCCCATAAAACTCAAGACAGGGGTTGAAAAACTTTTTAAATCAAATTGTAATTACATTATCTGTGTATAAATAAATCGCTTTATCTAATCTATAGTCTAATTTTAAGCGGTAATGTATCGAAAACTATTTCCTATGTTAATATACGAGTAGATTATGCTAATGTGTACAGTACAGTCGAATGCAAATCAACTTAGGCTAACTCGTGGAAAAATCGCCCCTATTGCTAACGTATAGAGTTCATGCAGGGTAAACTGGCAACACGTTGACTATATTTTGCGTTAGTTTGCGTGGTTAAAGTCCCTATTAAACTATGCTATATTACGACCTCGGTGGCGCAGTGGTAAAGTGCTTGCCTCTGAACCGAGAGGTCCCGGGTTCGATCCCCGGTCCGGTCATGTTGGAAAATGATCTATTTCTGATTGGCTCAGGTCTTGGATGTTCATCTATATATGTATTTGTTATAAAATATAGTATCGTTGAGCTAGTATCCCATAACACAAGTCTCGAACTTACTTTGGGGCTAGCTCAATCTGTGTAACTTGTCCTAATATATTTATTATTATTTATTTATTACATGATAATATGGTAGATGATTGATTTTTATGTCGGTGACTATTCGAAAGCTTTTGTATTATTATAAACACCAATAAAATAATACTGTGATAATGATATGACAAAAATAAAATCACACATTTTTGAACTCGTCAATAAAATTATCCAAATTAAATGATACTCTAACATGACGTCACGATTGTGTAATATCTTATCGAAAAAGGTGTAGCAAAAATAATTACGTAGGTAACATCTAGATCTAGATATATTTCTAATATTTATTTATTTATGTACACAATATAACAGTGTAAATATAATACTTATAAATAGCAAATTATGTTTCTAGAAAAATTTCTTCCAGTAGAAAAGAAAAATTAAAAAAAAAGAAGCATCTTTTGCACTTTTTATTCGTGACATAATTATCTATACGTGTATTTTCTGTTTGGAAAATGATTATTTTTTTCAAAACTTCATTATACATATCACGAAAACCACTTATCAACAAACTAAAATAAATATTTCAACCGTTTGACGTAAAAAAATGTCGCTACTTTGACAAATTGTGATTAAAAAAAAAAATCTATTTTTTTTTTAATACCCGGTCGCCTATTTGTAGATTAAGTCGTAAATTTTCCCGTTTATTTACATCTATTTCGCGTGTGATAACGTTAAAAATTATTTATTTTATGATTTGTTTGGTTTACAATGAAAATGGTAGTTACTGCTCCCGAGTATATCAAGATAAAATGAATTTAATTTATAGTTTCAAATATAAGCGCGGTCAAGTACGAAATGTTTTGTTTAAAAAGGTTCTGTATGTCAGATTATAGCTGTTTTACAAGTTTACGTTTAACTTTCAGTGTACTTGTTCTACATATTGACGACCTCGGTGGCGCAGAAAGTGCTTGCCTCTGAACCGAGAGGTCCCGGATTCGATCCCCGGTCGGGTCATGATGGAAAATTATCTTTTTCTGATTGGCCCGGGTCTTGGATGTATATATATGTATTTGTTATAAAATATAGTATCGTAGAGTTAGTATCCCATAACACAAGTCTCGAACTTACTTTGGGGCTAGCTCAATCTGTGTGATTTTGTCCTAATATATTTCTTTATTTATATTATATATTCATATTTATGTATGTTCGAGTGTAATCAGAAGCAGAGATCTGCAGATTATGGAGCTGCTATTTTGTATACACATTGACAGTATAATGCAGTGTCAATGATGGCATGACCTGATTGGCTCTCGGCGAGGAAGCTCATCAACAGTTTACTGTGCGAACATGATAAAATCATTGTAAAAATATACTAATTATTCATTAGGCTAAGTGAAATTGTCATCATTCTTCCTTTATATACTTCTATGAGTATATTATTATTTTGAACATCTAATATGTTTGTATAGAAAACGCGTCTGCATACGAGTTCAAACAAAAACAACAACCTTGTGTACTTCTTCGTCATGGTTGTGTTCCAATTTATTTAATTATCATTATTTATCTTATAAAGTAAAACCTTTAGCTTTCTCTCGAATATCCTTCATTTGTTATCCGAAGGAGTTTTCACCAATACGGCGGATCTCCATTTTTTAATGGGGTCGAAAAACAGAGACAGGTGTCACGCAATGTGCATAAAATATGAATGGTCTACAGAAGTACACCATTAATTTACTGTCTTTAGGGCGAATTGCACGGAGGGAAGGTGTCGATTGTCCTATTTTTTTAAAGTTTTAACGGTTTGGGAGCAAATTGGAAGCGGAAGTTTTACCTATTTCTACTCAGACATCATCGTATCGAATGTGGCGTGTGATTCCGCCCTAGATTAGGACCACTCCATATCCTCTCGTGGATGTCGTACAAGGCGATTAAGGGACACACAGCCAAGGCAACTGATAGGCAACAATAGTATTCCAAAGGAGGGTTGACGTTAGGCAGGCGGTTGTAAAATCACAGCCGAATAAAATATATATATTTGGTTTCTATTAGTCCCATAAATCGCCACATAATATTTTTCTTTACTTACAGTTTTAAAATTATATGTATATATTATAAAATATAGATATACATATGTCACGCATTTACAAAGACTAGACAAGTTCTTACCTACTTAAATTGAAAAGATTGTAAAGAATCAAAACAACTAAGTCAATGAACTTTATTCAATGACAGTAGAAGCCAATTTCCAATGTAATTGCATAAGTTCATGAGCAGGTGACTGTACCATTGCATCATACAATCGGCCTCTTCATACATCACACGTGGCTTACAAAGAATTACCCTTTCAATTTAAATATCCTATTCACAACGAGACGCAAAGAGATTGATGCGTCACATTAAAATATGTACGGTAATAACTTATATCTTGCTAACTTAAACTGACACTCATAGTAGCTCTTAAAGTTATGAAGTCACAGTTGAATTTAGAATGAGAGACCTGTAAATCTAAAACTTGTAATTTCCGTTGTGTGAACTAAAACAAATATATCAAATGCAATCATAACATACTTTAATACAAAGCAACAAAGTTGAAATTGGAGAGTTGATCGTAGATACGAATTATTGCGTTTTTAGAGAGGTGACGAGGTCGGAAAATATTCGGTTTAAGAACATAGACGTCGAGTGATAGTGCGTGACTGATAAGGGTTGTCACAAAAAGTTTTTGAATTTATTATTTTTTATTTCTTTTGTAAAGTCATCTGCCCTTCTATATAAATTATTTTGTCTTCTTGGATCCCTATTTATTGTAAGCTGAAAATAAAATATGCATTGTCATGCATATTTTATTTTCAGTATCAAGCTAAATAAATCAAGTTTTTTCAGTATTTACTTGTTTAGCTGTTTATGTCCAAATTTTTAAATTAAAATAAGGAAATTGTTCAGAATCTAAGCCTGGCCGAAAAATAAAGGAAAGTAAAAAAGAGAAGTATTTAAAAAACAAAAGAGCGCCTATTTTTTTCTCTTTTGTCAATATGAAGTTCATTTGTTAAGTAAGAAGTTGAATTATATTTACCAGAGCAGTGTCCAACCTGGTACCTACAATAAAGTGATAACAATAGTGCAATATCATTTCATTTACGTTTCTTAATTCTTATCTAGTTTTTTCATTCATAATTATTATACCAACAGAAACTCTCCTCCATGAGAAACAGGTGGGAAAGCGTGTATGTAAAACTAAATACTTAGCCTTTTTTTACATTATCTGTGTATAAATAATTCGCTTTATCTAATCTATAGTCTAATTTAAAGCGGTAATGTATCGAAAACTATTTCCTATGTTAATATACGAGTAGATTATGCTAATGTGTACAGTACAGTCGAATGCAAATCAACTTAGGCAAACTCGTGGAAAAATCGCCCCTATTGCTAACGTATAGAGTTCATGCAGGGTAAACTGGCAACACGTTGACTATATTTTGCGTTAGTTTGCGTGGTTAAAGTCCCTATTAAACTATGCTATTATATTACGACCTCGGTGGCGCAGTGGTAAAGTGCTTGCCTCTGAACCGAGAGGTCCCGGGTTCGATCCCCGGTCCGGTCATGTTGGAAAATGATCTATTTCTGATTGGCTCAGGTCTTGGATGTTCATCTATATATGTATTTGTTATAAAATATAGTATCGTTGAGCTAGTATCCCATAACACAAGTCTCGAACTTACTTTGGGGCTAGCTCAATCTGTGTAACTTGTCCTAATATATTTATTTATTTATTATTATTTATTTATTACATGATAATATGGTAGATGATTGATTTTTATGTCGGTGACTATTCGAAAGCTTTTGTATTATTATAAACACCAATAAAATAATACTGTGATAATGATATGACAAAAATAAAATCACACATTTTTGAACTCGTCAATAAAATTATCCAAATTAAATGATACTCTAACATGACGTCACGATTGTGTAATATCTTATCGAAAAAGGTGTAGCAAAAATAATTACGTAGGTAACATCTAGATCTAGATATATTTCTAATATTTATTTATTTATGTACACAATATAACAGTGTAAATATAATACTTATAAATAGCAAATTATGTTTCTAGAAAAATTTCTTCCAGTAGAAAAGAAAAATTAAAAAAAAAGAAGCATCTTTTGCACTTTTTATTCGTGACATAATTATACGTGTATTTTCTGTTTGGAAAATGATTATTTTTTTCAAAACTTCATTATACATACCATGAAAACCACTTATCAACAAACTAAAATAAATATTTCAACCGTTTGACGTAAAAAAATGTCGCTACTTTGACAAATTGTGATAAAAAAAAAAAAACTATTTTTTTTTTAATACCCGGTCGCCTATTTGTAGATTAAGTCGTAAATTTTCCCGTTTATTTACATCTATTTCGCGTGTGATAACGTTAAAAATTATTTATTTTATGATTTGTTTGGTTTACAATGAAAATGGTAGTTACTGCTCCCGAATATATCAAGATAAAATGAATTTAATTTATAGTTTCAAATATAAGCGCGGTCAAGTACGAAATGTTTTGTTTAAAAAGGTTCTGTATGTCAGATTATAGCTGTTTTACAAGTTTACGTTTAACTTTCAGTGTACTTGTTCTACATATTGACGACCTCGGTGGCGCAGAAAGTGCTTGCCTCTGAACCGAGAGGTCCCGGATTCGATCCCCGGTCGGGTCATGATGGAAAATTATCTTTTTCTGATTGGCCCGGGTCTTGGATGTATATATATGTATTTGTTATAAAATATAGTATCGTAGAGTTAGTATCCCATAACACAAGTCTCGAACTTACTTTGGGGCTAGCTCAATCTGTGTGATTTTGTCCTAATATATTTCTTTATTTATATTATATATTCATATTTATGTATGTTCGAGTGTAATCAGAAGCAGAGATCTGCAGATTATGGAGCTGCTATTTTGTATACACATTGACAGTATAATGCAGTGTCAATGATGGCATGACCTGATTGGCTCTCGGCGAGGAAGCTCATCAACAGTTTACTGTGCGAACATGATAAAATCATTGTAAAAATATACTAATTATTCATTAGGCTAAGTGAAATTGTCATCATTCTTCTTTTATATACTTCTATGAATATATTATTATTTTGAACATCTAATATGTATATAGAAAACGCGTCTGCATACGAGTTCAAACAAAAACAACAACCTTGTGTACTTCTTCGTCATGGTTGTGTTCCAATTTATTTAATTATCATTATTTATCTTATAAAGTAAAACCTTTAGCTTTCTCTCGAATATCCTTCATTTGTTATCCGAAGGAGTTTTCACCAATACGGCGGATCTCCATTTTTTAATGGGGTCGAAAAACAGAGACAGGTGTCACGCAATGTGCATAAAATATGAATGGTCTACAGAAGTACACCATTAATTTACTGTCTTTAGGGCGAATTGCACGGAGGGAAAGTGTCGATTGTCCTATTTTTTTAAAGTTTTAACGGTTTGGGAGCAAATTGGAAGCGGAAGTTTTACCTATTTCTACTCAGACATCATCGTATCGAATGTGGCGTGTGATTCCGCCCTAGATTAGGACCACTCCATATCCTCTTGTGGATGTCGTACAAGGCGATTAAGGGACACACAGCCAAGGCAGCTGATAGGCAACAATAGTATTCCAAAGGAGGGTTGACGTTAGGCAGACGGTTGTAAAATCACAGCCGAATAAAATTAAAAATATATATATTTGGTTTCTATTAGTCCCATAAATATCCACATAATATTTTTCTTTACTTACAGTTTTAAAATTATATGTATATATTATAAAATATAGATATACACATGTCACGCATTTACAAAGACTAGACATGTTCTTACCTACTTAAATTGAAAAGATTGTAAAAAACCAAAACTACTAAGTCAATGAACTTTATTCAATGACAATAGAAGCCAATTTCCAATGTAATTGCATAAGTTCATGAGCAGGTGACTGTACCATTGCATCATACAATCGGCCTCTTCATACATCACACGTGGCTTACAAAGAATTACCCTTTCAATTTAAATATCCTATTCACAACGAGACGCAAAGAGATTGATGCGTCACATTAAAATATGTACGGTAATAACTTATATCTTGCTAACTTAAACGGACACTCATAGTAGCTCTTAAAGTTATGAAGTCACAGTTGAATTTAGAATGAGAGACCTGTAAATCTAAAACTTGTAATTTCCGTTGTGTGAACTAAAACAAATATATCAAATGCAATCATAACATACTTTAATACAAAGCATCAAAGTTGAAATTGGAGAGTTGATCGTAGATACGAATTATTGCGTTTCTAGAGAGGTGACGAGGTCGGAAAATATTCGGTTTAAGAACATAGACGTCGAGTGATAGTGCGTGACTGTATTATAAGGGTTGTCACAAAAAGTTTTTGAATTTTATTATTTTTTATTTCTTTTGTAAAGTCATCTGCCCTTCTATATAAATTATTTTGTCTTCTTGGATCCCTATTTATTGTAAGCTGAAAATAAAATATGCATTGTCATGCATATTTTATTTTCAGTATCAAGCTAAATAAATCAAGTTTTTTCAGTATTTACTTGTTTAGCTGTTTATGTCCAAATTTTTAAATTAAAATAAGGAAATTGTTCAGAATCTAAGCCTGGCCGAAAAATAAAGGAAATTAAAAAAGAGAAGTATTTAAAAAAACAAAAGAGCGCCTATTTTTTTCTCTTTTGTCAATATGAAGTTCATTTGTTAAGTAAGAAGTTGAATTATATTTACCAGAGCAGTGTCCAACCTGGTACCTACAATAAAGTGATAACAATAGTGCAATATCATTTCATTTACGTTTCTTAATTCTTATCTAGTTTTTTCATTCATAATTATTATACCAACAGAAACCCTCCTCCATGAGAAACAGGTGGGAAAGCGTGTATGTAAAACTAAATACTTAGCCTTTTTTTAAATCATAAGTTTTTAGTATTTATTATCATAGTATCATCAAGTAGATACGGTAACATTGGCGATTTCGGTGGCGCAGTGGTAAGGTTCTTGCCACTGAACCGAGAGATCTCCGATCGGTTCGATCCCCGGTCGGGTCATGATGGAAAACGATCTTTTTCTGATTGGCCCGGGTCTTGGATGTTTATCTATATATATATATATATTTGTTATAAAATATAGTATCGTTGAGTTAGTATCCCATAACACAAGTCTCGAGCTTACTTTGGGGCTAGCTCAAACTGTGTGATTTGTCCTAATATATTTATTTATTTATTGTACTGTAATATTGTAGATAGGCATCTACAATGTTACAGCATATCGGGTTCCTTAGCTAGCAGCGGTGAAGTTTGTTTCTCCACTTCTTCTTCACCTGCCCTTTGAAAGTCGGGAGTAGACTTACTTTTAAATAAATTTTTAGTGACGTAATCATTCTAAGTTGAATAAAAAAAATTGAATTTGAAAAGGGTCAACAACCCACCATCGAACTAATAATGAGTACTGAGATATTAGATAAAAAATATATAAATATATTAGGACAAATCGCACAGATTGAGCTAGCTCCAAAGTAAGTTCGAGACTTGTGTTATGGGATACTAACTCAACGATACTATATTTTATAACAAATACATATATAGATAAACATCCAAGACCCGGATCAATCAGAAAAATGACCCGATGACCCGACCGGATATCGAACCCAGGACCTCTCAGTTCAGTGGCAAGAACTTGTCAAAGATGAGTAGAGGAATGACAGCCCTGGCAGAAGTTTATTTTTCATGTACAATCGTAGTACGGAACGGAGTGTGACGCATGCGTGACTCACTCCGATGGGACCGCCGGGTAATATTGCATGTGTTGTTATTACTTTGAAATACAGCACACTTTTATTTGGCACACTTAATGCAAATGTTCTTTAACTTTAAAAATACGTTTTTTCTCTACTAGCTGTTCAACCGCGGCCTCGCCCGTTTAAATGACCTCGGAAACAGATTTTTATTCGTGTTAAAACGAGATTGGGATCGTTAAAATAAAATATCTATAGCGCATTTAAAATACACACAGCGCCATCTAGTACTTTTATTGCAAAGTTTTTTTGTTAGCACTTAGCGCCACTTTGAATAGAATACAGGTTTTTCGCAAATTCAAAGGGAACAGTAGTTTTTTTCCGGAATAAAAGGTACTATGACCTTCTCCATACTTTTAATTATACTTATGCGAAACTTCAAGAAGATTGGTTGAGTAGGTAACGCGTGAAGAGGTAACAAACAAATTTACTTTCTCATTTATAATATAGTTGGGAAATTCGAAGTACCTACTTTTAGTTTACTTACATTTTGGAAAACTATACAATAAATATTTTCTTTAACAAAATCGTTTAACAAACTTTTTCCAGACTGAACATAATTGATTAACAAAATAATTTATAGAATGTGTATTTGTGTGTCTGTAGCGACCTCACTAAGTTATTAAGGTTACCATGTTAAATGTCTGGCAATTTATAGTAAAACCCCCCCTTTTATCAATAACTGCAAGCAAGCGCCGCCGCATTGATCCGTCTATATTACAAAGAATATCTGTATAATTAAAATATTTAAATTTTCCCATACTTCCATACAGTTCGTCCAGATTCCATATTTGCCATAACATTTTGGTCACTATAACGAGTTGCATCCCTGCGCCATAAGTGCAGTCTTCCACGTTGAGATGACACACACGACTTCCCATCAGTAAACATAGTAACGGTCCAGTCAAAATCTAGCTCCGTCATTACTGCGTTATTCTAATAATATTTTGATAATATTTTTTATAAAGTAATTTCATCATTGCAATGTATTATGTATTATAATACATTGCAATGAAAAGAAGAAAAAACGTTTATTTTGTTACTTTATACGAGTACCTATGCAACTTTACGTTTCAAATATATATAAATTCTATTTTTACATAAGGCAATAAAAAACTTTGTACGCATTTTCATCATATAATTTATAAATTACATGTGTACTAAAATTGATAAAAAATACGATAATCTTTATTGCATCAAAGAAACTTACAAAAAATTAATATCAATATAGTATACACGAATAGGATTGGAAACCTGAAACCACTTAGATAACCGGCGTAAATATTGATTAAAAATATTGATATCACGTGAAAGTCTCATTTCAGGTCACGGTACCATTCATTACACATAATCTATAGTTTCATAATCAAGGCTTATAGACACCGCATCCGTTGAACAATAAATTAAAGTATATAAATAGCAGAAAGCCACGTAAATCTAATTGTTTCTGAGACGCATTGCCTCGTTAAGAGTCCTCTCTATTGTGGCTTTGATATACGATGTAATTAAAAATGAAATATTACTGGCAACCCCCAAAAATATAAAGCAATTTGTATGCGTAATATTTTGAACCAGGTCAGAAGGCTTTCAATAAAGTTTGCAAAAACAATAAATTATTTTCACGGTCTAAAAACGTGATTCAGGTGGTTCTACTCGACTCTCTAAAATGGCAGGATTATATAGCATTCGTTTATGTGTTTATCTGTCTGGTCTCGCTATATATATTTCAGATAGCTGCTTATTTCTATTCTAAGTAGATACTTACAAACTATCATTATAAACCCTTCCTGTGTCTACCTTTTATAATCTACTAGCCGCACTCTGCGGTGTTAAACGTGGTCTTTCATTCGTTGTTATTATTTAGTCTGTAATAATTATTAAAAACACACACATTTTTAATTTTATGCACAATAGCATCAACTACTTTATAAAGCGCCATTTGATTATCAGACTTTAAGACCAAATCCTACAGGAACCGCGTCATTTCGGGAGCCTGTGTTAATTTAAAGTATCAGCTATCTTATTACCAAATTTCATAAGAATTTGAAGCTGTTTGAGCGTGAAGAAGTAACAAACATACTCACAAACTTTCGCCTTTATAATATAAGTGAGATTTCCGTCACACAAAACATAATTCCTGTGAATGAGGCCACCTGGATACATAGTAAGGAATAGAGAATGCATCATTGGCAAATCACTCCATTAACAATGCCAAGAAAGTCATTACCAACAAACTCAGCTATGAGGATAACGACTTAAGAAGACGGTCCTCAAAAGTTAAAAAATTACCCTTTATTACCTAATTGTTGTACATATTACAATGAGTAAATATATGAAAATAATGTATATATTTTGTATGAAATGCAAATCTTCACAGTATAACTACTGTAACGGTGTAAATTTCGATCTCGACAGTGGATCGATATTGGCCATTTAGTCATTGATATTGGCTTTACACGGTTCTACTGATGACATGCTAAGGTTAATCCCTAAGTCAATCCAAATGTATGATATAAGTAAAACATCAAAGCTACAGCCATAAAGCCAACATGGCACCAATTATAACTGCGATCGATCCCTTTGACAAAGCGTAGGCATTACAAACGTTATTAGAAAAATTTATCTGGTTTTAGAGAAGTATTTAGTTAAATTTAGTCTCAAAGTTCTTAATTGTTGATAATGTGAATTAGTAGTATTAAAATAAATTTTAAACTTGATCAATCGCTCCTTAACTTGACGTCAGTTTTATGAAATTTGAAAAACAAGTCTTGAGATAACTAGGATATTTTAAAAATATTATTAACTGTACAATTCTTTTGACGAAATAAGTTTATTTCATTCCTGTAGTGGAACTAAATTAGATTTAACGTAACATTGTGGACTTATAAGAAATACTTTATTGTTCTATCAATAGACATTGAATTATTATGTTTAAAATGGCATATATGATTCAGTTCACATTACATGACATTGTAGGCTTTGAACCCGGTTTGCAATGATATTACATTTGATCTAGTTAAATTTTGATACCTATTTCTTGCTGCGTATTTTCAAAGACACGTAGAAAAAAGCCTTAAACACGACGAGAATAAGCAAACGATTTTATCGGTCCACGAAACAGTTTCAGTCACACACATTTTCATCCATCGAGCGTTTTAACCAACGGCTCAACACAGTCCGCTTTGCCAAAGTGCGGACAAACATACACATGGTTCGGCATTATTGGCAGCACCCGGAAATCAGTGATTGCCGACCCCCAGTAATATCCGGCTGCGTCCATCCGGACCTAGCTCTAGGGTTATACCCGGGTACACACGGTTGCAACAACTTTACATAGGGATTGTAAAACTGAAGTTTGATTTTCTCCGTATAAATATAGGTTTCTATCGGGTATTCTATACTATATACTTTTATAAATGTACTTGTTTGTTTATAATAACTTTATTGCACGAAAATAGGTATATTAATCAAAATGAATACAAGAAAGATACGTATACAACGGCGGATTTATCCCATATAGGGATCTCTTACAGTCAACCTTATTGACTGTAAAAATATTGTACTTATTGAGATTACAAATGAATTATGTAACTGAAATAATGAATTTGTCGGGTTTATCATGGGTTGGATAATGAATAGGCAGTAGGTAGCAAAGTAAGTTTATTATAAAACTTAAGGTAAGACCCTTATTGGGTCTGTTCTTATTGTTTTATTTAATGTTTATAAATTTATCACGGCCACCCTCTTGCCTCGCTAGCTTGATCGTAATGTTTTCGCGTCAAAGTGTTCGAGCGGATTTAGAATTTTAAAATTTATGACAGTAGATCCAAATGTGCCAGCGCAGGCGAAGTACATCGAAAGAGATTCCAAACAAAGCGCAGCTGCGTTACAAATTATTATTATTTAATTAATTTCTCTACCGATAAAAACTTACATAACAATGAGTTATTTGAAACTTGCTTAAAGTAATTTTCTAAGGGTACATAGTGAAGCCTTTCTTCTATTTCTGTTTCAGTGTAAAGGGTCCGAAATATTTATCCACAATCGATAAACTAATTATAAATGTGATCGTGTTTGTTTGTTATCTGTTGTTTTGATATCTTTCACGTCAAAACGAAGCGTTGGATTGAGATGACTCTTGTGAAGACAACTGGAGGAGCTATGAAGTTAACAGCACATTAACTACACCAATTTATAGGAAATTCGCCCCTCTTACCACGCCATTAAGATCCATGTAGGGTAACTTTACATGCGGTTGACAGTGCAAAGGCTGTTGTGTGAGCCGTTTATAAGCCACGATCTTACAGCTTTTCTGTTATACTTCGGTCCAACTTAATCTACCAATAAAAAGTGGTGCGAGTGGTTCCGCCCTAGAATAGAACCACTCAATATCCTAGCCAACAATAGCATTCCCAAGGAAGGTTAACGACACGTAGTCGGCTTTCTCATCACAATCGAATATTCAAAATTTTAAGGTGTAAAGCTAACCTCAGGCTTCGCAGCGTCACAACCCCGCGTCACAACATGCGGAGATGAGTGAGAGAGACAATATGTTATTTCAAACTAGCGTGAAGATTTTTTCAAAGCGTGAATAGACAAGCTCTAACACTTTATATAACAGTGGTCGATGTAATAAAAAGTCCCTGTTGTTTACAAGTAGGGACGGACAGACCTACAACGTGTTTTTCGTAGTGGCATGATGTTATTACAGTCTTTTATATCCATGTAACTGGAGACATGTGGCCGGCACAGAAATAGGTCGAACATGGTATAGGGTGAATGCTCCAGTTGATGGCATGTGATCTTTATTATATTTTATTGTGGTACAATCACAGAAATCAGAACATACAATTTATGTAAACTAAACAAATTTATAACTAGATGTTCGCCGCGAACGTAGACCTCGCGAATACCCCAAGTAGAATATTAGTTCAGTCATTTCAATTTCGATTTATATCTCGTCTCTCTCACTCTCTCTCTCATTTAAGCGTTTTCTTATATTATGTTACGAAATAAACGACAAAATATATTTCGTAGTAGTAGAAGATAATCGGTAGAATTAGGTACATAGTTTTGTAATTTAATCGTCTTTATATGAGTATCCTATGGTGTTTTTTAGACCCAGTTGAACATATGAATATTATTATCTAATGGAGCAGCCAATGACAATTATTAAAAAGGCCTATTAAAAGTTTAGGGCAAATAAGATTTTGTTTTGCATCTGTAAGAAAATTAATTTCGTGATTAGGTACGTTACGTTTACATCGTATCGTTTCACATCAAAAGTCATAAGTGTTTTATTTCATGTAATTATTTATCAATAATGAGGATTCTCCAGTTCAATACGAAGAAGATGGAAAGTCACGTACAAGAAAAGATAAAGGAAATATTAAAAGAAAATAAGTTATAACAACAGTTCTCATTATTTTCGTCAAATGGGACGTTTACCCTGACGTCTCCGGTGTAAGGTCAAAGTCCGCAGTTTTGTCGAGTTAACCAGATTAGGTTATTTTTACCCGAACTCAAGTAACGTGGTTAGCGGTGGAGGTTTACTCACCTTTGGGCTTTGAGAAAATCGTTTAATTTTTTATTAGGGTTCTGAAGACAGGGTTTTTTACGCTAAGTCGTATATGACCTACATTTGTTAATTGACGTCCTTGGAGAAAAGGCTGCGGTGAAGTTTGTTGCGCCGCTTCTTCTTCACCAGCGCTTTGGAAGTCGGCGGTAGACTTAGTTTAAGTAATTTTTTTGACGACGATGTAAATTTAATAAACAATTTTGAATTTGAACGCGTCTTCTTGGTTCTGTATAGCAGATCATAGACGAGAGGATGAATGCACAGGTCAATGAGAAGGCATACTTGACATAAATAATATTTAGCTTAAGATAATTTGTTTGGGTATAACCTGCTGGGTAGGTATGAACAATTTAGTGCTTAGTGTTTTCTTTTTAATATAAATAATGTGCGAATATAATATTTTTATTAATTTTATTTTTTTATAAGTATATACATTTAATTCTATAGGTACTTTACTTTTTTTCGAAGTCATCGGTTTGTTGACTAGTAGAGCGAGTAGAACCTATGTCTTCAGGTCCGCAATTTTCATTTTGTTTTTAATTTATTTATATAAAGTTTTTTGCCGACGAAAAGTATATTTGACGAAACTTACTTCATTCGCGTTAACCGTTAATTACTAAACATTTTGAGTACTCAGCCAGTATCTAATAAAAGGAAAAATGAATAATTACTTTAATTATTTACTAGCATATTTTTTTTTATTTTTCCCATGTTGTTAGTATTATTTTTTTTAATTTTGTCATGTGTCTATTGACACATGAAATTTTGCAAACTGAATTGAACTTGCATTTCATTTAAACCCTCGAATTCAAAATATGTGAAGACTAGTAATCCATTTCAATAGTAAATCTATTCACACCTAAAACTAATAGATTTTTATATATTTTTCATATGAAAGTTTTCCGCTTGGCGAAGCAATTTAATTTACCAATGTAAAGTAGATTTAATATAATGGAAAATCTAATTATTCAAATATAGCGTCTCTTAATCGTTCAAGGGTCAACTTTTGGAGGTCACCGACCTTGTGATGCCTTCAAGCGCATCAATTCACACATACCTCTTATTGCTTAAACAATAGAGTTACAATTTGGTTAATTTCACTCATAAGCTGTTTTGTTTTGTTTGAAGTGCTAACACGCACTTTTCAACGCGTGTCAAACGCAACGCATATTCCGAATTCAAATTTAAATATTGCTCTTTTGAAAATAACTGCTGTTCCAAATTCAACTCTGTTTCAAATAAAATACAGGCCGTTACGATATTTTATGAATATGTGCTTTTACTTTTTTTTTAAATAGAGATCTGATTGTTTTTATTCAGAGTTGTAGATTTAATTGACTGTAATGTTGGTTCACTTGTATGTTATATGTATGTTACTACATACAACCGTTACTATTGTTAGGCTGTCGCTGGGGCATAACGCGTATAAAAGATTAGTAATTAGTAAATATGACGTGGTCATCAACAATATTTTATTTAAGAGATTTTTATCACATTGTTGATGTAGTGATGGCAGCTAGACTAAAATGAACACTATATAGCGTACACAATCTATAATTTAGAATTTATTTAAATATCTGGATAAGTAGTAACATTTTGTTCCGCATCATATCAGTTTCTGAATATCATTTCGTGTTCTCTGATAAGAATGAAATGAGATACCGTTATGACCCAATGTTCATCACGCCTGACTGGTGATATCGGAGGTACCGGGTTCGATCCCGGTCAATGACGCTGGCGCATAGTCGAAAATTAAAAGTTCTTTTTAGGCATGCTATAGGCGCTGTTGTTGCTCCTAGGCTCCGACGCTCAACGGCTAAAGAAGCAACCTAAAAACGCTCAGGTGACAGAGAGAGAGAGTGGCGCTGTTGCTCACTCATGCTCAGACCCCATTGGTCAACCACGTTAGATGAAAAATTACTTTTTAGATCGACAGATGTATTGGATGTTTATATAAAACTAGATGTTGCCCGGGGCTTCACTCCCGTGTGAATATTGAGATAAAATATAGCCTATAACAATCTTGGATAATATTCCTTTCTAGTGGTGAAAGAATTTTTGAAATCGGTTCGGTAGTTTCGGAGATTAGTCGCCTCAAACATATAAACTCACAAAGTCGTCACAAACGCTTACCTCTTTATAATAATAGTATAAATAAAATATAGAATTGTTAAGTTAGTATAGTCTCGAATTTACTTTAAGTTTAACTCGATGTGTATTCTTAGTTTCCTATTTAAAAAAACAATAGCTGCCCGTCTCGGCTTTGTTCGGGTAAAGTATAATAAATTTTACACCTAAAACTTCCTGACGAATCACACTAACTTTCGGTGAAAACTGTACTGAACTCCGTCCGTTACGTTTTTGAATTTATCGTGTTCATACAGACAGACGCCACAGGGGCACTTCTTTTTTTTAATAATATGTATACTTATATGTATGTAAGATAAGAAATATAATAAAAAAGTGGCTTCTGACACTTAACTAGCTACCGCGAGCGAAGTCAGTGGAAAAGATAATAAATTCATATTTTACACACCGCATCAGTTATCGCAAAAACATGTATTACACACCTGAGATCATTATATAAGGTCACTATATTATTTCATACCAATTGTCTAGTTTCCAGACGAGGTATTACAATGGTGGAGTTGGCAGATGTCACACAGAGGCGACGCGACATGTAAAAGAGGCTCTGTCTGCTCTCATTTGAGCGTTTTCTTGGTAGCCTCCGCCGCCATAAAGCGTTAGCATGTATGAAATTAAATAAATGTATTTATTTCAGACTGTGCACTGCACATGTACAATACAAATCCATTTTATATTAGTAAGAGATTTAAACAACTACGTTAATAAAATTTAAAGTGCGGGTATTGTTTTGGACATATCAATCAATCAATCAATCAATCAATCAATCAATCAATCAATCAATCAATCAATCAATCAATCAATCAATCAATCAATCAATCAATCAATCAATCAATCAATCAATCAATCAATCAATCAATCAATCAATCAATCAATCAATCAATCAATCAATCAATCAATCAATCAATCAATCAATCAATCAATCAATCAATCAATCAATCAATCAATCAATCAATCAATCAATCAATCAATCAATCAATCAATCAATCAATCAATCAATCAATCAATCAATCAATTTAAGAACTTTGTTCTTGTCAGTGGAGCATTCTCCATCTTATTCTGTCCTGATTATCTCTTATTTTGGACATGTCAGGATGCCTTAAAATTCTGAAGATACGGATGTGTTTTACGGCTATGATTTAACAACCGGACACTCACCTGATGTCAACTCTCTTTGGAAATGCTATTGTTACCTATCATCTGTTAAAGATTTGTGTCCCTTGGTCGCCTCGTACGATATCTACGAGAGGATATGTAGTGGTCCTATTCTAAGGCCACTAAAAAAGTGTATGGAACCCTAAATGATAAACCCTATCTAAGAAGCAATTAAGATAAATTCTTCGGTAAACGTTAATTTTGACGTGACATAATTGGGAGCTTGACATATGTCAATTAATATGTCAAACAACACGGAGAAAAGGTTGCACACAGCTGGCAGTAATGAGAAGTCATTTAATTGGTCGCTAATAATTCGAATTACAATCGTACTTTGTAAATGCGAAAAATACAAGTAATATGTGAAAATTGTAATTGAAAAAACAATATAAATTTCTTCCTAATTAGTACTAAAACTCGATTTATAAGAAATCAAATTCTTATAAAACCACTTGTAGTATTAATTAGGATGATAAGTGTATATACGAGTATATGGCAATAAGTTTTGTCACTGACTTCAAAATTATGGGTCTAACCGGGAGTAGTTTAAAATTACACGCTCGGTCCAAGTGGAGTCTTAATAAAAAAAAAATCAAATATAATTAAAACAAATTGAAGTCGTCAAAAACGTAAACTTTCAACATAACCCATAAAGTTCGTCATTATAGCTGAAATAACCGCCATCAAGTTATTCACCGCATGTGCTCTTTAATTGTGCACAAAGCGAAAACTTCTTGCGTTAAATCTCACACGTGGTTTGAATTTTGACGAGTTTTCAGACATGTTGCTCTCGACGTCACATTCCATTTTATGTGTCAAATCTGGTTCTCAGAGCGTTTCGGCCGCTGCAGCCGCGCTGTCATTACGATCGGTCAATTTTCTTGAGGCTTTCCTCAATGAGTCTTTACTCATTTCCATAATCAATCAATCATAAAATTGACATTACCTCAATACAGATTAATTACGTTAAAGTCAGATAGTAAAATTTGGGTCGATATCTAAATGTGGCTCTATAAACGAAATGGACAGACGGGTGGCCAAAAATAAGCTGTGTTTTAGTTTTTACAATATTTAACCTTCCAATATAAAAACTTAATAACCTTAAAACTTGAGGTACAACCCGACCATATCATAATGAATATTCGGAGTTTCTTCTCAACAGTGGTCGTTCCGAAATACCGCTAGTACGTAGATTTTTGAGTAAGTAACTTTTAAAATTTGACGTGAAAAATGACTGTGAAAGTCTAATTTGTGAATTAATTACTCATACATATTAAGGAATACAAAGAAGGATATACTTGCATCCCGGATAAAAAACTATTCTTAGGGAACTTTCAGAAATGTGATATTTTCATTGCACGTGACCAGTGTGTGGATTCTACTAACGATAAGTCGTTATCGTATCTCAATAGTAGTTCTTGTCGCGTGTCGTTAAGAGCTATTATTGTAAAGCAATTTTTACTTAAAATTAGCAGAATATAGACATCCAGGCATTGTGCGCACGTTGGACACGCTTGCTACCTTAATTGACTTTGTAGGTCACAAAGTCATGAAACAAAATTTATCACAGAAAATGATTTAGATATACCAACTTTGAAAAACATTTGTTGCCATTTTTATAATCGTCAAATCTCAATATTGTTATCTATAACACAGACAAGGATAGCTTATTGTGCATAGACTTAATGGCACTGAAAAGCTAAACCTGAATTCTGAATTCATCTTCATAGTCGTATTCCTCACGGCTGAGGGTCGTGGTCATTACGTGGAATTAAATACACACAACAACTTTCTTGGCATTAGTAAATAGAGTGTTTTGCCATTGCCTTCTCCATTCTCAATAAACATTGCAATTTTAAACTTGCGCTTATGAAATTTTTGACAGAGTTATTCGATAATTAGGCAGTGGTGGTGTAATGGTTAAGACGCCCGACTGTGGATCGACAGGTCCCAGGTTCGAATCCTACTCGTGCCACATAAGTTTGTACACCAATCTGACCCATATATAATAGTTTACATAACAGGTGTTGGGCCACCTACTTCTGGTGAAGGAAAACATCGTGAGGAAACCTGCACACTGGTTGATTATTAACTTGACGGCAACGGAGACGTCAAGGCAAACCACTTCATTGATAGTGCCAAGAAATTTATTTTCTATGTTGCCACGACCCTCAGCCAAGAGGGAATACGACTATGAAGAAGAAATTTCGATTATTGACAAAGATCAAGACTGATGGTGAAGCAAGATTATTACAATATCACTCATAATTCAAGTATAATGTTGATAATTATGTTAAAATAGAGTAATTTGAATACACAAACAATTTTTATCAAAGGCGCGAGCATTGTATGCAAATTTGTATGATGTTATCAAAGCGATTCGCTCTATACTTTATGCGTTTGATATTGAAAATAATTGGGCCAAAGTTATATGTCCGGTCACAAAAATGTGCTGTAATTGGCTACTCTTCAACCAAATATATATTTTTCTAATGTCAAAAACATAATTTTAAATGGAGCTTGTGACAGTAAATAAATAAATAATAAATTAATAAATATATAAGGACAAATTACACAGATTAAGCTAGCCCCAAAGTAAGTTCTAGACTTGTGTTAAGGGATACTATATTTTATAACGTATACATATATAGATAAACATCCAAGACCCGGGCCAATCAGAAAAAATCATTTTTCATCATGACCCGACCGGTTATACAAATTCTGAGTAATTTTCTCACGCAGTGAGACGCAGTCGAGTATCGGGGCTTTACGAGAGTGGAGTACTAACCGAAAAACAAAATGATAAATGTAAAATATTATTTTTAATGTACAATCTCAAAACAAATGTATGCTTCAATGCTCATTAGAATCTCACAAAACCATACTGACGTTGTGAAAAATGTTAAATTGGCTGTAAAACACATGTGTTTAGATGGAAAGCTGTTGTTTGGATGAAAACGCCATTTCATATCCAAAAGGTGTAAATGCGAATTTGCGCGTAAAACGAACTGATGTGTGCTATTGCTTTTGAAAGGTTCCGTCCGTTGATGTTCTATTGAAATAGAACACATTTTTATTTGACTTTATTTCAAACTAGCTGCGCCCCGGGGCTTCGCTCCCGTAGGTATTTCGGGATAAAAAGTACCCTATGTGTGATTCCAGTTTATATTCTATCCGTGTACATATCATAACAATTCAGTTGATTTTCCGTGAAACAGTAACGAATATAAACACACATACATCCTCACAAACTTTCGCATTTACAATATTAGTGGGATTTAAATTATTTATTCAACTTATAATATTATATAATCACTTATTGACATTAAAATGCACTATAACTAAGACTAGCGACCAAATTTCATCGAAATCCAGAGGTTTAGCCGTGAAAACGGAACAAACAGACAGACAGATAATCGCATTTATAGTATCAGTATGGAAGTATGGATATCTTTATTCTATTTCGAAATCACAATTGGTTTAGAATCGGAATAGGTTGTCAATGAAACAATATGAAGGGAAATTATATTCATGCTGGATATGTTTGCCTTGTATCAAACAAAAAGAGCCTTGAACAATCATTTTATTATTCTTTTGACAAGCCATTTAAACATTTTGGAGGGTTTCTTAAATACACCGAATGTTTTCATTCCCTTTTTGTTGTTTACTTCTATTTATTTTCCATTAATTTCTTGTTAGAATGATGTTTTTCACAAAAATAATTGGCAATCGCTCGATGGCACTCGATCATTAAAAATAACGAATGTCTAAATGAATGTTGTGTCTGTTATACATTTATATCTAAATAAAATATGTTTTATCATAAATATTGTTTGTAAAGCTGTGCACAGTGTTGTAGGTAGAAGATTATTTTATAAAACTTAATAATTTTATTATTTATTGTCACTACACTCAACTCAAATCGTTTATTGAATGTAATGTGTTTATATAGGTTGTACATTTGGTGTTAAAGGTACGTTTAGTTTAAACATGAACCCCACACAGGGCACAGCAAAATGGAATAATGCGATAGGCGTACAATAAATCCCATATAATAATCTCATAATTTCCAATAAAAGAGATATCATCAACTTTTTTGACAACAGTCTCGTCTCACAATAACGACAAACATATGTATAGAGTCATTTAAATTAAAATTCCTTTGGTAATCGTCCAAATATGACCCCACCTTTACTAATTGCGACCGACCCATTCATATTATTCCAAATTCCGCCAATTGGACACAGACGTCAAAAATCAGCTGTTTTGCCATCTGCCCGACCGTTATAGTACTACAGAATACAGATCTCATTCACTAAATTGTGTTCTTTTTTTAATTTCAAGTGAAGTCAGCTGATGGGCCGGTTTTGTCGAAATCGCACGCGATTGGCTGTTGTGTCAATGCGCCTACGCATCGTGTTGTGGTGGGGAGAGTGGGGTAAGTTGAAAACTGGGATAAAATATTCAATTAATTTAATTACTCATATAATAAATTAGAAAAATTAAGGGATAAATAAGTTTATTGTATTCAGTTATAATATTCAAAAGATTTTCACTCTGTTTTCCCTCAACATAGAATGTAAAAAAAAAAACAAGAAAGATTTTTGCCCATTTGAAAAGTAGTTTTCGACCATATCAAAATCCAGTTTATTTTGTGGGATGATAGCATGTTCTCCATTTAAATTTATCCAAATTTATGCACGGGTATGCACCCGTGGACGGTGAAACATGTAGGATTAAGTTCTTCGTTTAACACCACATTATAAAAAAATGTAAACTCACGTTTTTGCAAATAAAAAATCTTTGTCTTTGTCAGTCGAAAGATATGGTAACTTAGGATCGATTGGACGGTATGGCATGATATTGAGGAAAGTGCCACCGTATAATGAGAGGAGACAGTGAATGAAGAATGAAATCAAATCATTTATTCAGTAGACCTTCACATGCACTTTTTCACGTCAAATTTTATATTATATAGTTAATTTCTCAAAAGCTATAAACTACTGTTATTTGAGCACTGCTGAGAAGAAATGCCGAAAGAAACTCATTGAAACAATGTTGGTCCCTATCATGCCAGAATGGTAGGGTATGGGGGTATGGTGGGGTAACCAACAGTGTTAAATAAACATGGCTCACTTCACTCCAAGCTCCCCTACACTTGTCTCGTCACACGCACACCTGGAGCAGGTGTATCGGATGCCATACTATACGATATTTTATTATCGCCTCATAAAATAAAAGAAAGTTCCGATAGTACCATCAATCTATATTAGATTACAAGCAATGGTTTAAGTACTGCAATTTTATTTAGGATCATTCAAGCGCTTGATACAATTTAAAGTTAGAAGGACATGTGTTTCCGCCCTAGAATATGGCCTCTTCATATCCTCCCGTAGATGTCCTGTGAGACGACTAAGGGACAACCTTGGCAGTTGTTAGTGAAGAACTGTACGTTCACTCGGACAAAAAATTACTTGGCTCAGTCTACCCCGTAATAGATAAATATGTGATACAATATTTGACGATGAAAGGTGATACCTATTACCTGTTTATCTTTATAAATTTGTTTTATAGCCTGAAAAAGAAATATTTGTCAACTTAACGGTGAAAAAAAATATTTGTTTTCACGAAAATCTTGAAGAAGAATACTGTCGTTCATTATTTTTAAATTAACCTAAGTATAAACCTATATAGTACGAATAGGATTTATGAATATTATAATCAGCACTCGGATCACAATCATAACCTGTTTTGATATACCTTTTGACTATGTACATTATGTACTTTTATATATTATTAGAAAGAAAAAAAAAACATTGTAAGAAACAATAATGGTAAACCGATCTGGCATGATAGGGACCAACAATGTTCAAATGAGTTTCTTTCGGCATTTCTTCTCAGCAGTGGTCGTTCCGAAATGCCAGTAGTTTGTAGCTTGTGAGAAATAACTATAAATACAAAGATTGACGAGAAAAAGTGCCTGTGAAGGTCTAATTTCTGAATAAATGATTTGAATTTGAATTTGAATATAGGATTCACAGATATAAGCTTTATACCATATACGAGTATATCTTCATAGTCGTATTTCCTCATAGCCGTTATGTGGAATGAAACACACACAACAACTTTCTTGGTACTATTAATGGAGTGGTTTGCCATTGCCTTCTCAATTTCACACACAATTTAATATTCAACCAGTGTGCAATTATCCACACGATGTTTTCCTTCACCGGAAGCAAGTGGTGGTCGATGAAAACTACTATACATGAGTCAGATTGGAATACAAACTCATGTGGCACGAGTAGGATTCGAACCTGGAACCTTTCGATCCACAGACAGTCATCTTACCATTCACCACCACCTTATTTATATACATAATCATTATTGTCAGACTTTGTGATCGGCTCGCACAATCTAACAGCATCAATTAAAGAAAATAACCAAAAAATATTTATATTTCTGCTTGCTAATTGTTTTGTTGTTTGTTTTTCTCAAATGTCTAACGTCGGACTAGTATATCTCCGATCTTGAAGAGTCAAAACACTTTTATTTCTTGTATTTACTTGCATTTTTATTTACACAAACAGATGGTAATGATGTTAGAAAGAGATATAGCTTTGACATATTTAATTTTATCGGATTCCGTTGGATTCCGTACATTATATATACATTATATTATAACTACGGCGTGTGGCTCCCGCCTTAGAATAGAACAACTCCATTTTCTCTCGTAGATGTAGTGCGAGATACTAAGATACAAAAAAACCGAAAAAATTAATAGCATTAGATCGTAAACTCATAACCGCATATTTAAATTACTTTTCTAATCGCTCCTCAGCTTTCCGGGCTTCGTGGCTGACATGGCAACTCGTTCTGAAATACTAAAAGAACCCTAACAAAAAGCCTGATTAGATATCTATTACTAATGCCTCACATCTGCCTAGTGCAGGGTTCGATTCCCGGCGATAATATAGAGCAAATTATAGAAGAGGCGTTTGCGGGGACAGCTGTCGGCAAAATTAGCATAAACATTTTTTTTTTACTTTCCATTTTGAACATGTGAAAGCGAACAGTTGGTTTTTATGAACAAAATAATTAAAGAGTACTTCTATTTGTTGTAATAAAATATTATTATTTCCATTTTATAAGTACTGGTGTTTATTATAACCATTATTAGAATAGAACGCACACCTTGACGGATTCTTTTTATGTATTTATTTATCAATTTATGTACACAAAAAACTTAAAATATAAATTACATTATAAAAATTAGTACAAGGGAGCTACTTATTTCAAATGAAATCTCTTCCAGTAGACCCGTGAGAGGAGATGTGGTGCTTAGAGGCAGACTGGCGTGTGCATAAAATATATTTAAAAAAGAAAAAGAAAGGAAAATAAAACGAAAATTTAAATTAATTAAATTAATTCAAGTTGAATGTAATTTATTTTTTTTAAATCGCCAAAATTAAAACACAACAAACGATAATGATAAAGAACAATTTTGTTAAAAATTCATACTCTTGTATGTACTTCTTTAATTTTTTTAATCAATGTTATTTTTATTAAGCCAACATTTTTTAATTAATAATGTTTTCTATGAACCAAGTAAAAGTGCTTACCTTTTAAAATATAATTGGGTATCTTTTTCTTTGGAAATCGGTTGAATTATGCTATTTTATAATAATATTTAAAAAACCTAGGAGGGGCAATTAACAGAAAATCCGATGAGTGTTTTTAATAAAAAAAATCTTTCGACGACACGTGGCCAAGAAAACGGAGATATTCAATTAATTAAAATAAATAAATATATTTAGGACAAATCACACAGATTGAGATAGCCCCAAAGTAAGTTCGAGACTTATGGTATGGGATACTAACTCAACGATACTATATTTTATAATAAATACATATATAGATAAACATCCAAGAAAAAGATCATTTTCCATCAGGACCCGACTGGGGATCGAACCCAGGACCTGCAAGTACTTTACCACTGCGCCACCGAGGTCGTCAAAATTAAAACTATATAAAAACAACCTAGGAAGGTCCCTAGCTTCGCTCTGGTACAACCATAATAAATTATGCACTTAAACCTTCCTCAGGAATCACATTGTCCGTTGGTGAAAACCGTACAAAAATCCGTTACTAGAATACTAGCTAATACTCGCAGATGTTAATTAAATGGTCAAATATATACGTTTTTAAACCCCGACTACTGGGGTATTATTTAATCTGTGCCCCGACGCAAAATGAGAGGGGTATAAGTTTAACCTGTCTGTGGCATCGTAGCTCCCAAACGGATGAACGTATTTTCGTTTAGTTTTTGTTTGTGTCATAGATATTTTTATCCCGAATATTCTTCTAATTCCTGTTTCATGAAAATCTGTTCAGCCGTTCAAAAGTTGTAGCGAAATGAATATTGAAAGTCGGGTTTTTTTTTCTTGTTTATATCGTGGACATACGTATGTACTAACAATCGAACTCAATGTATTTATTTTTATTATAAACAACACGGTTACAGATTTATTATGGCGTCGAGATAACTCACTGGCTGCCAAAATTATGGCAGAACTAATCTGTCACAAGGGCTAACTGACACCCTCAGCTGGTGCGGTCCCTTTACATCCGTGGTTTAGGTCCAATTGTCAGAATCTAAATCACGATTTCATATTTATGAGATACTAGCGGCCCATCCCAGCTTCGCTCAGATAAAAACAATAAATTATACTTAAACCTTCCTCAGGAATCGCACTATCCGTGCGAAAATCCGTGTTGTTTTTAAGTTTACCCAAACAGACAGACAGACAGACGCGGCTGAGGACTTTGTTTTATAATATATAAGGACAATATAGGTATTATTTACGGCGTATGGTTGTGTCCTATTTTTACTATCTTTTACACTGAACCGTTTTAAACCGTTCAAGAAATATGTGGAAATAAGAAAGAGAGATGAGAAAGAGTACATAGGTAGCGCGTGTGTCAACTACTTATCACCACCATTCATACACGAGTGCAACCTTTTTATTAATATATTAGTTTTAGCGTGAAATACTGAGAACAGTTATTTAATTAAATATTCAAATATTCAAATTTTTCGTGTTTGGGCTGCAAATTAAAAGCTAGTTCAGGATGGCAGGAGGAATCGAAGGAGCAGTCCCAAGTAGAACGAACCTTGGCCGGAGACGGACACCATAATATATTATTCACCAAGTTGGCAAGGGAGAGTAATGTGTTTGAACTCACCCGTTGCTTCTTAGCAGACTTTGAAATTCATTTTTCATTATAACAAAACCATTAACTGGTTTTTTTTGTCTGTATAAAAGTTTGTAACGCTTTAATGGACAAGAAATGCTAACAGATGCCTTGCTATTTACAAATGAAATTGGAATAAAGTTACGTTATTTTATTACGGATACCATATTTCGAGTCTAACAAACGCCGAACTCGGCCGAATGTAAACGTGAATCAACATTGAATAGTATATATCTAAACTTTTCTTTAAACAAGGAAAAAACGCCAATGTACGTTGAATTACCTCCCTGTTCGACGAATTCTTTGTCATTTTATATATCTAGTGTGTGTAGTAGATATAACAATAGACCCGGGTCCAAGTGACTTGGGATAAGTGATGAAGAAAAAGGAGAAATAGTATAATAACAAGCATCTTTACTTTTTAAGCTGTAAAAACTTGCACGTCTTTAAATCGGAAACCAGAGCTCGATAATTCGCAAGTTTTTCTCATCAAAATATGTTTTCTTTTTTCTTTCTAGCTATTTTAGTCCCACTGCTGGGCAAAAGCCTCCTCTTCTTCTACACATACATGTGTAGAAGAATTGTGATGTTCTGTTACAATTTCTTGTCGAATCTTGTTATACCTAATTCGACCCCAACTTTGTCCCCAGACCTCTTTTCCTGCAATCCGTCGTCAGTTGGAATTCATAAGGTGAAAATAAAATTGTTAATACCATCCGTGCCGTACCACTGTTGGTATGGTAGATCTAAAACTATGCCACTGAGAAAATAGGTTGCGTGAAAACCAATTCCAGCATTTGAATGTAAAAAGGGGGTAAAGTGTTCTGATTGCCCGACACTATACCGATTTATCCCAAAATACTTATAAATAATTAAAGGCCAAGGCTCTCTTGTTCATCCTCGAGTATTACCGGGATGTGGAATCGCGAAACACGTCATGGTATATAAAAATAAATGTTTGCATTTTAAAGACTCGGGCGTGTAAGGCTGCCTGTCTATGGTTCTAGTAAAATAATAAAAAAAAGAAATAAAACATGGCCGCTGTTCTCGTGGCCCGCACACCTAATATTCTTTAGGAAATTATTTCAGCAGAATTTGCCACTCGTGTCGAGTGCGCGCTTTTTTCTGACTCAGCTCCTTTCTACGCATTTTATTTTCCCGATATTAATTCTAAGATTTTTTTTTTCACAATCGCCCCTTCTCGGGCGATTTTCCCGCGTTTTTTAGCTGGTAATTGAGTGGGATTCCAATTGTATGATTCCGACTGGAATCAATAATTTCTTTTGTTACTAAAAGACTCTTGGCGTTGAGTGATTTACTGTGTTTGTGGCTTAGTTTTCAGGAGGATGGTTCGCGTAAACTTAATGGAAACGTGAAAATATTAACTTTTTAAATTAATAATACAAAATCAATGCATACATCAATAAATAAATATATAAGGACAAATCACACAGATTAAGTTAGCCTCAAAGTAAGTTCGAGACTTGTGTTATGAGATACTAACTCAACTATACTATATTTTATAACAAATATATATATATATAGATAAACATCCAAGACCCGGGCCAATCAGAAAAAGAAACCGGGACATCACGGTTCAGAGGCAAGCACTTTACCACTGCGCCACCGAGGCCGTCAAAATACACATAATATAGATACAATGTCAAAAAATATCTAATTTTTAATATTAGAAAACTAAGAATACTATTTGTAAAATGCATTTAGTTATCTGTTTGATAGTAGTTACACAGTTCACGATTTTCCGGGATGAAAGGTACCCTATGTCCTTCACCATACTTCAAACTACATGTATGCAAAATTTCAAGAAGATTGGTCGAGCAGATAGAGCCTAAGGTTGTTACATAACCCAATTGACTAATCATTGCATAGTCATATGGTTATAAGACATAGATTATTATGCATTACAGTATAGGATCTTACCGGCTACACGCTATCAGCTATCGATGTACATTGCTGGTTTTTCTTTGCGGTAAATAAAAGCTTTCATACAAATTATGCAGTGTACATTCATATATGTTTTGGCATCTGAAATCGCTGATAATGTGTAGCCAGCTTAAAATCTATGTTTTGTCGATATCGCATAAAATTTAAACATATTAACTATTGTAGGATGTATTGAGCTTTGTCATTTCGAAAGAAGTCTAAGAGACTCCTACCGCCATCTATGAAAAATTTAAGGAATTACGAATGTAAACAAAATAAAACTTTATACTAATAAAATCCTTTAAACTATAATTAGGATTAAATTATTTGATTTAACTTTTAATATTTCTTATATAAACGACGGAAACTTCGTAATAACACAAAAATGACACGTTTTAGATAACATTTTGCTGAATCGACACATGTAGCGCCATCTATGAACAACTTTTGGAACTTTGATCCTTTCTAATTAGAAAAATCTATAAAATAATATTATTCATATTATACATAATACAATATTGGCGAAAAATTGTATTGATAGATTTCCCTAAATTGGAATGATAGATTGCGTAGTTAGTATAAGAGCTCTGTAGTTGAAACAAAGCTCTCATAACAATTACGCAATGATTCGCGTCCACTACCGTCGAAGTTTAGCGATTGTACAAATCTAGCACAAAAAATGTGCATTACTAAATTACCTATCTAAATAAACTATGAAAATACGTTTAGTTTCTAAATTTCTTAAAGTATAAATTGCATTATTTTTATTTAAAATAGTCATTTTTTATTTTTATTTAAATTAGTCGAATTTAGAACCCCCAACTTTTTTTTGAAGTCTCAAAAAAGGTTCTAAATTCGTCGCGATCTTTTATAAGTTTTTAGATCATTGCTATTTTAATTTATGTTTAACTTTTTTTTACTTTTCTTTCATACGATTTCATAAATCACATAATTACAGGAATACGACAAGAGTTTCAGCGCGTCTATCAGTCAAGGGTCAATATTTTTTTTTAGGTCTATCGTAGGTAGATATATTATAGCAGACTAAACTTTTAAAAATATATTTAAAGTTTATTTCAATGATAAATACGATCTCCCGATCTAACCAAATCGGTATGACATAAATGACATTTAGAAATTAGTACCCTCCAGACTCGAACCCCAAGCCAGGGTGGTCAAGCAAACAAAGCTGAACCCGTCTAGATCCCCAACAATAGACCCATCCACGCGGCTCTGCCCGCCTCTTGTCAAATTATATACGGCTCTCAAGTTTATTGAATGCATGTTTTTGTATTGAGTTAAATAAATGGAGACGGCAATGAAATTTCATAGCGTGTCGTTCCACCTTCGAATGGGATCAGTCCTCTCTCTTACCGTTTTCTTGCTTTCTTCTTCAGCCGTTGAGCGTCGGAGCCCAGGATCCGCTTTCCTAGGGAAAGTATTTTTCGTCGACACTTCGCGTGGTCGTCGGCATCCCTAGTTGTCAGACCTGTCAGTATATTTATAATATAGAATAGGATCACTCTATATACTCCCGTAAATGTCGGACGAGGCGAAATCATAGCCTAAATACTTAGACTATGTTACTTAGTCGCCTCGTCCGACGTTTACGGGAGGATATACAGTGATCTATACTGATACTTATAAGAAACAATAACATTCTCGGAAGGTTAACGTCAAGAAGGCGTTCGTATTTAAAATCACAGTCAAATCTTATTTTTAACTCTGGCTACGTGATACCTGGAACATGGAACTGTGATCAGTTCCATGAGGGAAAGAGATGGCGATATCAATTTTCTTATAACGTGTCTTATGCACATAAACGTCTACAGATTCAAGTACCTACATGAAGTATATATTAAAGTATTACTTTTTAACAACTATCCTTTATTTACTTACTAATATTTAAATTAGTTAGTATAGGATACACGATCAGGCAGGATCTTAGAATAGCTGAATGTCTTTCCTCCTATTGTCTTTCTGTCAAAATCTATTTCTTCTCTTTATTCAAGAGCTCACTTACGTCTACTACCAACAGTGCGTTTATCTTTGGAGTATTCGTCACATCACACGATTAACAATCAATTATTTATTTTATTTGTTTCAATTGTCTTATCCTTTTATTCACTAATACTAGTATATTTATATATCTCCTTCCTCACTGTTAATTTACACACACACCGATCGCACACTGATTCAGGTCTCATCTGAAAATCAGTGTATCGCCCCTCTGGGTGATATGTGTACTGTGATTGGCCTTTTTGTATTGCTGCAACATAGTACACTTGCTTTTCAATTGTGCTTTGTGAATGCTGTGTTTTATTTTGTGTTTTTAGTCTGTTGTTGTTTTACAAATAAATGTTTTATCTATCTATCTATATTCAGTATTAAAATTGTGTCTTCTAAAAAAAGTTTATTTTTATTTTCACCTCTAATGTCTGCTCTAAAACTTATCATAGCACCTCAATGTACATCATAGGAGAATGTTCGACTATTATTATTTTGTTACGGTCCAGAAATCTGTGTGGAGGCTGAATTATGCGGAATAAGGAAATGATTAGGGATAAATAAATCATTGTACCCCTTGACTACGAGTGTTTGAGGCTGATGATATTGTTACACGCGGAATAGTTTAACTTTGGAGTCACGTAAGAATATCAAAATAATATTCAAAATCTAAGCATTTATTCCAAACGTCATACTTCGCATTTTTAGGGTTCCGTACCTAAAATCCGGTGAAGGAAAACATCGTGAGGAAACCTGCACACTGGTTGATTCTTATTAACTTGTGTGTGAAATGGAGAAGGCAATGGCAAACCACTCCATTAATAATGCCAAGAAAGTTGTTGTGTGTGTTTCATTCCACGTAATAACCACGACCCATGAGGAATACGACTATGAAGAGACCTAAAAAGGTAAAAACGGAACCCTTTTAGGATCACTTTGTGGTCCGTCTGTCTGTCGGTCTGTCAAGACTCTTTTTCTCAGAAACGCGTAGAGATGTCAAGTTGAAATTTATACCAAGCCTAGGGGGTCTTCTTTAGATATTTTTAATTTATAAGTTATTTTTAAGATAGATAGTTTAAATTAATATAATTTTGTGTGCATTTTTGTTAATTCCAATTTCGTTATTATGTGATATTAATTATTACATTAGTTATTTATTGTCGTATTGTTTAAGATTTGTCACACAAAATTACGTAATTATATATATATATATATATATATATATATATATATATATATATATATATATATATATATATATATATATATATATATATATATATATATATATATATATATATATATATATATATATATATATATATATATATATATATATATATATATATATATGTGTGTGAAAATCTTATCTATATATATATATATATATATATATATATATATATATAATACAGGTAAGCCGATCTGGCATGATAGGGACCAACACTGTTCAAATGAGTTCTTTCGGCATTTCTTCTCAGCAGTGGTCGTTCCGAAATGCCAGTAGTTTGTAGCTTGTGAGAAATAACTATAAATTATAAAAATTGACGAGAAAAAGTGCCTGTGAAGGTCTAATTTCTGAATAAATAATTTGAATTTGAACGGAGTTACAAACGTGCTGCGTCGTCGCAACGGAGCGCGACTGAGCACATGGCTCTTCCCTTAACCAAATTAACGTCCAACGCCGTGATACCCGGCATCTGATTACAACCAGTCCTGCTCTAGTCTACTGTACTCCAACTAATTACACTACAGGTGTAATGGCTCAGTAAGGAGCACGCGTTCAAACTTGCTCTGTCGCTTCCGTACCCTTCGTGAACGTGAGTCACGAGCGGTAGCGTTTTCATAAGCTAGGCGTCATTAGTTACATCGTCCACGACGCTGCCAATCTCTGACAACCTCATGTATAGAACAGTCCAGTTGTTTTTTAGTTTATTGCAAATATACAAATATAAATAAATAAATAAATATATCAGGACAAATCACACAGATTGAGCTAGCCCCAAAGTAAGTTCGAGACTTGTGTTATGGGATACTAACTCAACGATACTATATTTTATAACAAATACATATATAGATAAACATCCAAGACCCGGGCCAATCAAAAAAAGATCATTTTCCATCATGACCCGACCGGGGATCGAACCCGGGACCTCTCGGTTCAGTGGCAAGAACCTTACCACTGCGCCACCGAGGTCGTCATATTATATATATACATATATTATATTTATATTTATACATATATATTTCCTGTTCGCAATATTGTAAGAATAAATATGAATTATTGTTTCCATGTGGATAGTGTAAGTACGCTTACATATAGAAAATAGTCCAACAACCAACGTTCTCCTTTATAATATTAGCACTCTTAGCCTTGAAGTTCTATCTCGTTAATCGCAAAGAAATTAAAGCATAGCTAAAGTATGTTTTCTCACTATTGCACTTTATAATATTTGAAATTGACTGAAAGAGATAAAACACCTATGTCTATGGTAAATTTCAACAAAATTAGTTTTTCAGGTTATTATTTGCACACATAAATAAATAATATCAAGAGGACAATTTTCCTCTTCATAATATCATAAGAATGGACAGTGCCTGCACATGTAAAGATTATTGCGTGCAGAAAAGGTGAAAAAACAACGCAACAGCCAACATTCCCCTTTATAATATTAGCGTGAATTTCACGAGCGCTTTGAACTCCGCCGCGGGATGTCATTAGTGTTTATTAAATTGTGCCATACACAGTAATCAATTTAATTATTATTATAAATAAGTAAAGTACAATGTTAATTTTGTAAATGTTTAATTTTTTTAAAAAAATTCCTTATTAAAAAAAAAATTTCGCACACTAATGAAACGCTACACGCCACGCTTGAAACGCTTGTGAAATTCGCCCATTAGCAGGACCGCGTCATCGTTTGTCTTGGACCGCAAATTAAACCAACATATTATTTAAGCTAATATGAAAATTGTTCAAACTAATAATGCAAGCAATTTTAAGCAAATTTAAGCAATTTTACAGAAGATAAGGCAGATACGGAAACGTGCCCCGTTTCCGAATCTGCCTTATCTGTAAAATTGCAATTAAACTTCAAACGCTGTATTGGGTACCACGTAAGACACTTATTTCGTACTAAATGTTACAAAATTATTGTGCTAACCGCCTATTTTTGGTGCAAACTTGTATTGTGGGTATTTTGTATAATGTAAAGCATATTGATGTCGACCTCTGTGCCGTAGTTGTCGGCCCGCCTCTCTGTAGGTCCCGGCCGGATTCTATTCAAAGAGCGGGCAAATATTTGAAGCTGTGATCACAAATTTGTCTGCGGTTCTGGCTGTATTGTGCCCGTTGCTGTGTTTGTCCATCGGACACGCGACACAAGCTGTGCTTAGTGTTGCCCGTTGAATGTTTCTAGACTGGTCACGTTTTATATCTTATGCTGAATTGTTGATGCATTATAATAGGTAATCTATGTTCCAAAAATTGGTTGTTCGAATTTTTGTTGACCGAAATCGGTATCACGTAAGTGCCTGTTCCCATTGTCCCGTTGAGCTGCGCCGTCCTCCGTCACGTTGACATCCGTACACGGATCAACGCGCAAGAACGTATAATTTGTATGAACTTTAGACATGCATTAGCATGTCGGAGCGCGAGTGAGCAATGAGAATATGCTCTATACTAATTTTCAATTCTAAATACTTTTTTTGACACATTTTGTGTTTCTAGAAACTTGAATTCCATGTTTCATAAATTTTGAAAAAAAAAGATTGTCCGTTATCAGACTTTCCTTGCTGTATCTTAACCTATCTTAACCTTAGATCAACCATTTGTCTATTAGCCGTTCAATGTCCAGGACATTATGACTTACATTTTTTATTTATTTATTCAGGTTACAACCAATTTAAACCGATATCAAAAGAACACAACATGACAAACATATATATATATAAAGACATAGTTCCACAAAGAAACAAAGTGCTGAGCAAACAATTTTTCTTATATCTTTTTTATAGATGCCTAGATGATCCTCTGAAGCGGTGGTGGTGTAACGTTATGACGCCCGCCTGTGGATCGAAAGGTCCCAGGTTCGAATCCTACTCGTGCCACACGAGTTTGTATACCAATCTGACTCATGTATAGTAGTTATCATCGACCACAACTTGTTTCCGGTGAAGGAAAACATCGTGAGGAAACCTGCACACTGGTTGATTCTTATTAATTTGTGTGTGAAATGGAGAAGGCAATGGCAAACCACTAATTCCAAGAAAGTGGTTGTGTGTGTTTCATTCCACGTAATGACCACGACCCCCAGCCATGAGGAATGAAATGATCTTCTATCAATTAATCAATAGACCATGATCTAGGCCATAGAGAGCGCAACGCGCCTGTGACGCATTTAGCGTTGCATGCTTCCATAGGCTGAATCGACAACATATCCGCATACCCTATTCCTGCTTGATAGTGCCTGAAAAAAATATGTATACCTATGAGAACTAATAAGAAAATAAATTCCAAGTGTCTGAGTGTCTGTTGATATCGAATTCAATAGTAACACATTATTCCAATAAGAGAAATATCCAGTAACACAAGCTTTTAGTGTGTCGTCGGCGTTCAAAGGCATATCGGCATATTGATGAAGGAGTATCACGTTTTGCGCACCAATTTAAATGGCACCGAATCGACAGAGCCTAACCGTATTGCGCTGCATCGGTCAATACTTTTGATGTGTTGTTCGAGGAATAATGAATGTGTTCCTAGTAGAGAAACACGAGTGATCTAGTCACTGAATGATGGAGTATAGACTTTTGAAGTACCTAAATATATTACAAGAATGTTTATTAAAATTCATAACATATTATCTGTGTTCTTTTCCTCATATTATATTGATGTTCACTTGTATCATTTTTTGGTCACATTTTATAGTCTGCTTAAAGTCAATTTGAAATGTATTATTTATTATTGCTTGGATATTTGTCTGTAGACATTTTTTATATATTAGTATAGTTAATAATAATGTAATAAATATATATCAAATATGTTTGGATTGGTTTCTTTTGAATGTATATAAACTAAACTTGTCATTGCCATCAAAATAAACTCAACGTCTTAAAACACTTGACTGATCTTTTTTTATAATCTATAAAAAAATGTAATAGAACCTTCGCACTTGTTACATTAAAATTGGTGCACTGAACGGCATATCTCTGATGAGAGGAGGTTCCGAAGCTGGCTTCAGGAAATTCCTTGAAAGCTGTTTGTACATTCAGAACTTGTGCTCAACGATTTTGTATAACTCCGAAAGCCGATTTAATGAAATTAAACATAGGAATATTTTGATTATATATTTTCCGATTGTATTACATTTAAATATTCAATGTCGAATAAACTAAATTCTGTTTATTGTTTTTGGTTTTTTGATTACAAATAGCCCATCATATAGTTTTTGCTTTGGTTTTTTTTTTTTAATAACTACTTTTTAACTATTTACTATTTACTAGTTATTGCCAAGCTATTTACTATTTACTAGATATTTTAACTATTTACTAGTTATTGTTTTTTTTTGTCATCTTGTAATAAATAATAGGAAATTAGGAAATTTTAAAAATGTTTGTCGTGTATTTCATTTCTTAATTTAAACGTTTAATATTACTAAATATTGGCTTTTGTAAAAATAATGTCAAATATACTTTTTTTTTATATTTTATTTATATAAATTCGTTCACTCAAAAACTATATAACTGAACAGTATGGGTTGCAAACTGTACGCAGTGTAACTTTAATTTAGTAGCTACCATCCATAATAATATCACACAAAATACATGGCTTTATCCGATATCCGTTTAGAATATCAGCTACAAAGCAGAGTACCAGACTAATATTTAGCGCATGAGAGTGCAAAGACAGACCCGGTCGTTAGCGAAGGCCCCCGGGCGCCTGCTGAGGGCCCGCCGTTGTTACCACGCGGTTACTTCGTCTGCATCTCATACATTGCCGGCTAGCGCTGGCTGGTAAGAATATACATTTTTGAATTTAGAAGAAAAAAACTCAATTTCTACATTGATAGTATGTTTTACCTAGGGTTCCCAACTATACTGCTAAAACAGTTTTTTACTGTTTTTCACTAAATTATACTTTTTACTGTTGAACAATAAAAAAGTATACAAAATATTTTTTTCAGACACTGACATTTATAATTTAAAAAAACGTGTAGATAATATGTGTGAGCTCAGTGCAGCGCGGACGCAAAATTAAGTTCGTTAAAAACTATTTTAATGTATTATTAGCTATTTTATCTAAAATACTGTATTACTGGTAAAAAAAATGGCAACCCTTTCACCATTGATAAGTTGAAAATTACTTCGAATATTACTGTCAAACAAATGAGAGTGATTGAACACGGGCTCAGGCTTCTTCTGGATCTGATACCATTGCTGAATATCGCTGGCTGGTAAGAAAACACATTTTTGAATTTAGAAATAACAACTCAATCCTACATCATCTACATCTGCCTGTGAAGGTCTAATTTCGGAATAAATGATTTGATATTGCAAGAGAAAACCTTCTGGGTGGTTCGCAGAGCGTTTCGACCGCTGCGGCCGCGGTTTCAATCAATACGATCCGTCAATTTTCTTGAGCAAGGAATCATTTCCAAATTCATTCATAAAATTGACATTACTACAGTACAGATTAATTATTTTAAAGTGAGATAGTAAAACTAATTCTTGTCCGTGTTAACATTTTATATATTGTAATGACAGCCGGCCGCAGCGGTCTAAACGCTCTGAGAACACCTTCAGTACTTTTGCCACATCTGGCGAGATGTGGCGAATTAAAAGTACTTAAGGTGTACTCGCTAATGGCTTGCTGTATCTTCATGTAGTATTAGACGCAGCAATGTACATCAAAAAACTGGATGTTACCGCTGTAGCATAGTACAAGAGCTCGGTGCACGAATCATTTTTGAGTGTTCAGCAGTTGTGCACGCTACCTGTTGTAGCGGAGAGCTGTCTAATGACACGCACTCATAGACAACTGGTACAACACTCTTGTGTCCAACTTATTTCTTAGACAAAAGCAATAAACTAGTCAAGAAAGAAAGTAATTTTTATCCGACAAAAAAAAAATACATAAACTAAAACTAACTATGCGACTTAAAATTAACAATACAGTTAGTATAATTGTCGAAAAGGCTTCCAGCTCAGCGTGTTGCTGTGGCAGAAACCATAGCGTTGATTTTCAGCTGGCACCATGAGGTATTCGAAGTATGGTTGGCTTGGGAATAAAGCGAAAAAATTATAAAATAAAAACAGACATCCGTAATAAAATTCAGTGACGTGAGTTGCAGAATATAAATAAATAGGTCAAATTCAAATTCAAATTCAAATTCAAAATTCTTTATTCAATTTAGGATGATATACATCACTTATTGACGTCAAAAAAATTACTTAAACTAAGTCTACTGCCGGCTTCCAAAGCGCAAGTGAAGAAGAAGCGGCGCAACAAACTTCACCGCAGCCTTTTCTCCAAGGACGTCAATTAACAAATATAGGTCTTATATATATATATAAAATTAGGAGGTAGAATAAAAGGTACTTATTATGAATAAATATTATATTATAGAAATTATTAAGAAATAAATAAATAAAAACCAATATAATTGAGGAGCTGCTCTAAGTTATAACTTTACGACCATTGTGGTCTAGGCAATGGTAATCATGCCGTAGTGGAGGTCGCGGGTTCGATCCTCTGTTAGGTCAAGATGGAAAATAATCTTTTTCAGATTGACCTGGGTGTTGGCTGTTTATCTATGTATATGTTATAAAATAAAGAACACAAATTTCGAACTTACATTGGGTACTGAAAGTATTGTGTAATATGTGCTTCGGGACGAACTCAATCTGTGTGACTTATCCATATTATAGCTCTATATAGAAGTCAATATATATATATATATTTATTCATACTTTCTTTAACAATGTGGTACGACGAGCAGACGTAATGGTAAAAGCATTATCGACTAGACAAACTTCTAAAAAAAAAACGTAATAATAACAATAGGTATTAAATCTGTGTAAGTAACTAGTAGCGCCCCGGGGCTTCGCTCCCGTGGGAATTTCGGGATAAAAAGTACCCTATGTGTTATTCCAGGTTATATTCTACCCGTGTACCAAACATATATCTATATCTACATTATATAAATCATAAATCCGTTGAGTGGATTTTGCGTGAAAGAGTAACAAACATACACATATACATCCTCACAACCATTCGCATTTACAATATAAGTAGAATATGAAGTAAATATATAATAAATATAAATAAATAAATATATTAGGACAAATCACACAGATTGAGCTAGCCCCAAAGTAAGTTCGAGACTTGTGTTATGGGATACTAACTCAACGATACTATATTTTATAACAAATACATGTATAGATAAACATCCAAGACCCGGCCCAATCAGAAAAACCGACCGAGGATCGAACCCGGGACCTCTCGGCTAAGAGGCAAGCACTTTACCACTGTCCCACCGATAAAATATAAGGATTGTCGAATTTAAAAAGAACCACACAAAACAAAATAGTGTTGTGTAGTGGACAAACGTGTCTTTTGTATACCAATCGTAAATTCAAAAAATATAACGAATTCGTCGGAAAGCTTGTGATTGTAAGCCATTTGTTTGTTGGATACGTACGTTTTTATTTAATTTTTGAATTGATCTCTTTAATCAGCCAAATACACTCTCATCGAAGAATTAATGACATAGAAAAGTTTAATGCCAATTCTATGGATTTCCATTTAAATATATAATCATTCTCATAACGAGGCAAGATATCTTTGATGAACTGAAAAACTTGTGTTAAAAAGGTTACTTTAGCTGCGACCTGTCAGCGTCATATAAATATTGAATTCAGGATTAGTTGCACCGTCAAATTTGACGTTAATTTTAACCGGCGCATCGCCTGAGTTTAGACAAAAAGCGTTGCGTTTTTCTACGCACGTTAAAGATACCCACCCTAAAATATTACTTTGATGATTTGATTTATGATGTTTGATTTTAAGTTCACTTTATGTGTATGCACGCAATTTTTGAAATCCTAATTAAACAAATAGGACTAATAATTATGTAAAGCTGTTCTTTTTCTCTTTTTGCTCTCTCTCTCTCTCTCACTTGTATCCCGAATACAAGTGAGAGAGCTGTGACGCCGCAAAGCCCGGGATTAACGTACCATAAAAATACCGATTTGAAAGATTCTAGTGCGAAATTACAATTGGCCGCCTGTGTAACGTAACCTTCCTTGGAAATGCTATTGTTTGTTACCTATCAGATGTCAAGGTTATGTATCCCGCCGACACGCAAGAGAATCACGGAAGGGATATTGAGTCTTCCTACTTTATGGCAGAACAAAACGTTCAAAGAATCAGCTTACGAACATAATACAATAATAAAAGAGTTTTTTTTTGTGTTTATTTTGGCACATAACAGTCATTATACAGGATATTTACATTCAACAAACAAATTTTAAGTGCTAGACAAAAACAGTGCGGAATCTTATTTAAGTTATACATAGTATAATAATTACTTTAACACGGAGTAGTGTGCAGTGTAACACGGAGTACGAAAAGTTTTGTGTTTTTAGAAAAGCATAAAGACACTCACTGCCAGCAGGTAGTTACCAAACACACCTACACTTCAATAATTTCCATCTTATCTTTATTCAGTGTCGCGCAATAGTTTCACTGTATCTTTGAAACAAAACAAACATAATTTGGACACAAGTGTAGCGTAACTATAATAGACTTGTTAAGAAATAGATCGCTAATGAGCTATCCATATACCACAAAGCTTAAAAACCCGTCTCTTCAACCAGTGTGTCCTCCCTACTATCACCTAAGGTGCCGAGACATGGACTCTTACAAAGAGAACCATGTACAAGATTGCAGTTGCGCACAGGGCCATGGAACGAGCCACGCTCGGCGGCATCAAATTACAAGACAACACAACCTGGAGATACGTCGTCGAACGAAAGTTCAAGACATGGTCTCCAGAGTCGCGACATTAAAATGGAATTGGGCTGGGCACCTGGCTAGAAGGAATGATGGAAGGTGGAGTAAAGCTGTAACTGAGTGCTACCCCAGAACTGGGAAACGGAGCGTAGGACATCCGCCGGCTAGATGGGTCGATGATGTAAAGGAAATTGGATGGGGATGGCCCAGGACAGAGATGGTTGGCGGAAACGGATAAGGAGGCCTATGCCCAGCAGTGGGTCACGCAGGGCTGCAGATGATGATGATGAGCCATCCATCTATGTATCTATATGTATAATAGTATAGCAGTATGACGAAGCGTCTATTTGATGCTTTTATTTGAGAAAATTATTCATATTTATATTAATTTATTTGCCAACTAAGTGTACAGTGATTGGTCTTGCAATGATTGAATAGTTACTTGTAACTTAGTCACCTTCCACATGTAGGTATTACAAATAGAAAGAATGAAAGTAAAAAAAAAAATATGTATTTAGCACAAAAATCATAACATAGATAAAACTGGACATGAAAATTGGTTAAATATTGTACTAAAATGGTCTTCGCTCAGCGTGATGTCGTGGTGTGAGCCACGACGCTAGTCTTCCGCGAATGCCATAAAAAGAGACACAAAATAACAATAAAATTTAGTTAAAAAATAATAAAACATTAGAAAAAAATCGATATTATTATTTTTTATATGTAACGGCTCTGCGGGCTGTGGGAAGTTTTGCTCAGTGGTACGTGATAACAGGAAGATTTATCACGTACCACTGAAAATAAATAAAATTTCATAACTAACAAATAACTTCACAAATTTGTACCCAATCGGCAAGTTTAATGCATTCGTTATCTATTTCTATCCGAGCCAATGCCAATTGCATAGAAACTCAGCTGTTCGAGTTGGAATTGAAGCTAATAACTGGAGATAATGAAACTAATTAAGTCTAGTCAGATAGTCGCGTTTTCAAATTTGTCCGGTTTTGCGTTGCTCTGCGGCCGATGTCACACGATAACAAGGTACGTACATTTGTACAGTCACGTGCGTATATGTATGCACATCGGACGTTTATTTCTTTATATATTTTATTCCACAAAATTGCAAAAAAATATGTACTTTCTCTACCAGTCAACCATTAGACCAAACAGAGATAGAATTGTGGTACAATAAAGTGCAGTAAATAGAATAGTTACATTCAATTTCAAATGATTCGTATTTCAATTTTACTTACCCTACTAATATTATAAATGCGGAAGTTTGTTAGGATGTATGTGTGTACGTGTGTTACTCGCGCGGGCAACCCTAGAGATTGGACGTCAAAAAATCAGCTGTGCAATAAATAATCTAAAATATCGTTAAATATTGCAAATTAAGACGAAATTGACGTGTAAATCATATATCTGTTCTCAAAATAAGTGTTTTTAAATATCAGTGACTACATAAACCAACAAAATCTGGGCAAATCATATTTCGCATCAAAGTGACGTTCCGGCAGCAAACTCCCAACGACGGATTTTCAAATCAATTTACGGAATTCGTTGGATTACCACTAAAACCAGATGAGTATTCGTTTTAATACCTATTTTTTATAGAAACGCCTTCTCTTTCATCTCTGTCGTAGTGCATAAATACATATTGATTACAATAAACCGTAAATCAAATCACCAAGATTGTTTTTAACAACATCCTGACGTAAATTGGCATTATCTGATTTCTCTCTTCGCTTGTCTATCTGGAAGTGGAGTTGATGATCTGCTCTTAATGCTACTTGCATATTCTTCTAATAAATATTCATAAATTGCAACAGTTATATTGATAAAAAAAAAAAAACAAACACTAGCTTTAGTATTAGTCATGCTTCACTTGTTGATTTGCAAGTGAACTTGCTGACTGGATTCTGAGGCCAAATATATCTAAACAAAATATATCCAAATATAATCTATCTATCTATCCTAATACAGTAGTTAATTTAAATCACAAAAAGTTTATTAGTAGGTATTCATATAATTACTTTAATTAGTAGTTATTGACAGAATCTGACCACTCATCTTTGAATGTAAACATAACCACTTCATCTTTCATTGTTTATATCACTGAAATAGCCTTAACTTATTCTACTTATCATAAAAAAAAAATCATTGTTTTAACCCAGCCTTCAAAAACGTAGTTATCTGATTAAACTAAAATATTCAATTCGATTTCAGCTAAAATGGCACAGACCCGCAAAGCAACTGAACTCGACGCTAAGCTCCAAGCCACACTCCTCGAATTAAAAAAATGTCAGGCAGAATGTATTATGCTTAGGCAGGAGAACGATGAATCAGCTGATCAGTTCCAACACCTGCTCCAGAGGAACTCGGTGCTGAAGAACCAAGTTTCAGCAATGGAAAGTCGCATTGAAGAGGTCTATGCAGAGCGCACACACCTTCAGAATATCATTGCTTCTTCAAACCATTGTCGGGAAACATATGAAGTCAACCTGGAGCGAACTTCGTTCCTAGAAAAACAACTGGCTGAAGCGAAAGAAGATATTAAGTCACTCCAGGCCGAGAAACAGCTGGCCGCTTTCGTCAACACCTCAGCTTTGTACGAGGAGATGGGAAGCGATCGTGTTCAGTCCGGGAATAATCAAACTGTAGATTCCAATTTAGATCTCTTAGCTGATAATAGTATTGTCCCCACAATAGATCTTACTGCCACACCCACATCTAGCAACAAACGTGCTTCTCTTTCAGGCTCCAACAAAATTAAAAAGTATGTTAAGTTAAGTAAATTTATTAAAAAATCTGAAAACATTGTTAAAAAACAAAAAAACATTGTTAAAGATATACCTATTAGGCAGCAAAAACTAGACTTAAAAGTACAATTAATGTCTTGTCAAGATACTATCAAATGTAATAAGAAAGTTATAAAAGAATTACAAGATAAAATATGTTCTTTGCAATCCGAGTTACAGTCAATATCTAGCAGATATGAGCTTTCAAAGAATACCATCAAGGAATATAATCAGGCTGTACACAAGTTAATAGAAGAAAAAAATTTGTGTAAATGTAGTTGGGCCACTGAAAAGCAGGCTGTGGAAGCGTCCTTAACTGACAATACTGCTAGTGCAGCAGCCTCAATCATGACAGAGTCTGAGTTGCTTCCAGAGACTTCGCCCCCTATACAGGCGTCCCTGGAAGCTTCTCAGATAGACTCGACCATCATTACTAATTCTAGTTCTTCGGTTAGGTCAGATCCTATTGACTGTAAGACCCCAAGAACGATTATTTACTCAGATGAATTGGGCATTAACTTAGGTCCGTTGGTGTCAAATTACACTACACAAAGTGTTAGCAATATATGTATGCCAGGAGCTCATATTTCTCAAATTATGTCTAGAATAAAATGTGAAAAAATAGACAGTAATACCACATTAATATTAACTATAGGTAATGCCTCAAATGTCTCCCGTTTAGACATTACAAATTGCATTGATATTTTATCTGAAATAGAGAACTCGGGTGTTGGTCAGATAATATTTAGTCTATTTCCTTTTACTAAAAATATCTCTAATAATAAGTATATACACTCCATAAATACATGTATATACAACTTGACTTGGAAATTTAAAAAATTATACATTTTGGACCTGAATAAATATATAAATAATTGCATATATAACAATGGTACTGTTGGCATATATAACAATGGTGAGGTTCCCTCTATTATGGTTGAGCTACGCGATGGCTGTCCCATGCGTCAACTCGTGAACGGGTGCTGCCAGAGGGAACTGGTCATCACGTTTCTCATATATTTTCATGTAAGTTAATTGTGTTTCACATCGATATATATATATATATATATATATATATATATATATATATATATATATATATATATATATATATATATATATTATAATCAGCACTCGGATCACAATCATAACTTGTTTTGATATACCTTTTGACTATGTACATTATGTACTTTTATATATTATTAGAAAGAAAAGAAAAAAAAAATTTTTTTGTAAGAAACAATAATGGTAAGCCGATCTGGCATGATAGGGACCAACACTGTTCAAATGAGTTTCTTTCGGCATTTCTTCTCAGCAGTGGTCGTTCCGAAATGCCAGTAGTTTCTAGCTTGTGAGAAATAACTATAAATTTAAAGATTGACGAGAAAAAGTGCCTGTGAAGGTCTAATTTCTGAATAAATGATTTGAATTTTGAATTTTTGAATTTTACTCTTTCACACAAAACCTACTGGTTATGAAATCTGGTGCTCGGGTAGAATATGCATTGAAATAACACATAAGGTACTTTTATCCCGAAATTCTCAAGCGAAGCCAGGGTGTGCAGCTAGTATTTATATATACTTGTAAATATTCCTATAAAAAATAAAAAATACTTCAAATTCTCACAAGGAACTAGAAGTAGGTACTAAGTATGGAGCGCCTTTAACAAGAGCTATTGTCCTTGTTATTAAATAAACTTTAGACAAGTGCAGTAGAAATTGACAAAGGTTTTGGCTTTAAAAATGCATAACATAATAGCGCACTTAAGCGACGTCCTGGCTGAGCAACAAATGCGGTAAGGCTGCGCGATAGGTTGTCATACGAACATTAAATGTATTCACTTGTATATTGCCGCCGTAGTCGATACTAATATTGTAAATTCATTTATAAGAAGTCTGTCTGTCTTCATTACGAGTTTTAAATACGCGTGCTAAACCATTGAAACGATTTTAACGAAATTTGGTACCTACGCATGTAGTATATAGCTATATACTACATGCGTAGGTACCAATATATAGCTATATAGTTAACGAACGAAGTTTAAATTCCACCTCTTAAAGATCAGAAATGGGAGGTGAAAATCTGCATGACAAACGCACTCTATACACTTGTCCGCGGGCGGAGCTGCGCGATACAGCTAGTCTTTCGTATATCAAAAATATATTTTTTATTCACCACAATATGTTTCTAGTTGCGTCCAGGGCTATAAAGCCGCGAAGCCGGGGTCAACGTAAAAAAATATTGTTTAAATTTCAAAGAATCTGTTGTCTGCCTTCAACCCTCTTTGGAATGCTATTTTCACCTATCAATTTTATATTCGGAATAAAATGGTGAATGGAAAAAGACTTGGCGCAATGCGTGGTAATTAATGGTTTACCACGCAGCAGTTATAGACACATATACCTATGTCGCACTGCGTCATGTACCGTTTTATCGCTCATCTAGGACGCTGGGTTAGGAGCCATTTCCCCTGATTGTTTTACGTGAAGACATGTCGATGTACTGATTCTTATCTGGCTGGATATAACTTCGTTTGTGTAACGCTTTCCAATATAGGGATCGCTGGGAGAATATAAAATATTATAATAATATATAAATATTATATACAATATAATATAAAATCTTTTAAAATCTCGCATTTCATGGTAAAATTTTGTTAAAATGATTTTTTAGCTTTAAAATTATTTGAAACTAGATGTTGCCCGGGGCTTCGCTCCCGTGGGAATTTTGAGATAAAATATAGCCTGTAGTAATCTTGGATAATGTGCCTTTCTAATGGTGAAAGAATTTTTGGTAGTTTCGGACATTATACCCGTCCCAAACATACAAACTCACAAAGTCGCAAATGCTTACCTTTTAATAATAAAAGTATAGATAAGAAATACATAATAACAATAAAAATTACAACATTATAAAATTGTCATAGTGCAAACGATTCATTAGTTTAAATAGTGCAGCTAAACCCAGAAGGACCGCTTTTTGGAATAATAACCTCTTAGAAAAATAATGTTTGTATCTAAATCTGTCTGATCTCAATATGCCAATTAATGTTGTGTCATGTTTTCAACGAAGCCATCAAATATCTAAACATACACACACGTTAATTATTGCTTGGGAGAATAATTCACGGGGGCGAATCCGTGGGCAAAAGCTAGTAATAACGAAAGTCATTATCATTTTCAAAGAAAAACATTTTACATAAAAAATATGGAATAAACGTACGGAACCAAACAACTCTTACTCATGGCTAAATTTATGTTTATCTATTTTATCGTAAGAGCTCTTGACGAAGATGTTTCCATTATCAAAATCAAATCATTTATTCAGAAATTAGGCCTTCACAGGCACTTTTTCACGTCATATTCTAAATTAAATGATGTTTACCAAAGCTACAAGCTACTAGCATTTCGGAACGACCACTGCTGAGAAGAAATACCGAAAGAAACTCATTCAAACAGAGTTGGTCCCTACCATGCCTATTTTCATCGTTAGATTTTCCATAATATTCTTTAAAATGGCTACCAAAAAATATTCAATACTTATAACATTCATTTATTAGTCTGGTATTTTATGTGTATTTCAACATATTTTCGTATTTATAATATTAGTTAATATGTTATAAAATATTGTGTCGTCAAGATCCGATTCTCAACACGAGACTTAGTTCTAGTCTCGTGTTGAGAATCGAATTAAGCTTTGTGATTGTCCCTATATACCTATATTACTACGAATATACAACTAGCTTAATGTTATATTTATAACTAGCTTTTGCCCGAGGCTTCGCCCGTGTTTCTTCGTGCACCCATAACTTATTGTAAATATATCGGGTTCTAAGCAACGTATCGCAATGAAACCTATACCAAATTTTAAGTTACACCATCATCAAATGGTTTCCAAAACTCCCGAAAATCCCCCATAATAATTTATCTCTAAATATCTACTCAAAGCTCGCTTACAGATTTTGTAAGCTACTTACATACAACACTACAAAACACTTTATCGTTCCAAAAGCAGAAGAAATAAGACAGAAGAAGAAAGAATATATTAAAACAAAAGATGATAATTTTCATATAATAAAATAAATCAAAATCAAAATCAAATCATTTATTCAGAAATTAGGCCTTCACAGGCACTTTCACTTTCACGTCATAATCTAAATTAAATGATGTTTACCAAAGCTACAAACTACTAGATAAATATATTAGGACAAATCGTACAGATTGAGCTAGCCCCAAAGTAAGTTCGAGACTTGTGTTACTATATACTATATTTTATAATAAATACATACATAGATAAACATCCAAGGTCAGGGCCAATCCGAATAAGATCATTTTCCATCGTGACCCGACCGGGGATCGAACCCGGGAGCTCTCGGTTCACCTCTCTTCGCCACGAGAGATCGTCATAGATAAAAGAAAATGATAATTTCCTTCCAATCTCAACTAACCAACCGGAGCGATTTTTATTCAGATTCGGTTCATATACCTCTTTTTATATAAACCGCCTATTATTTTTGTTGCTCGTTACCGGGTGCGGAACAGGCGATATTCACAAGCGGCTCTTAACAGCTATATCGAAATCCACATTTGAATGTATGTATACCCTTAATGAATTAATTTTTTAATTTGTTATCATCGCGTTTTTGCGGCTATTATGCCGGGAAACTCGTGGCTCAGCATAAAAAATAAACGTATTTTTTAAAGATTCGGCTATGATTTTACGGCCGCTTTTTTGGGAATGCTGTCTTTTCCTAACAACTGTCAAGCCTTGACAGCTGTTAGGAAACGTATTCACGGGAGAATAAGGATTAGTTCTATTCTATCGAGCGGGACCAAACGCCGTATTTCGAAGCCCGCTATCTCTCATACGTTTTGGCCACCGCAAAGGTCCAGCAAACTGCCTCCCGCCCAGTTTGCAGCGCACATTCGAATGGAAACGACTTTATTCAGATAGCCACGATTTTATCTTGAAATATATCATGCTCAGATTACGGCCAGGCGTGGACGCTTGTGTCATGGGTTTTAGCACAGAATTTAAAATTATAAAACAATTAGAATCGTTACCTGGTGTTGGCATTTTACCGGTGCCATCCTACCAAGCTGCGTCGGAACACAGTGTTCATTTTGCTAATTTTTCTTTGCCTGATGAAAAATTTGTGTCAAACTGTTAAAATGAATTTCTTTCGGTATTTCTTCTTAGCAGAGGTCGATCCGAAATGATATTTATTGGTTTGTAGCTTTGGTAAATATTATTTCATTTAGAATATGACGTGAAAATGACGTGCCCGTAAAGGTCAGTTTCTGGATAAGTGATATGATTTTGATTTGATTTTGAAACTAAGACATTGTTTTTGGTTTATACAATTGTCTGACAATTAGGGATACCGACGACCGTGCGAAATGAATGACACTTGAATCAAATTTTAGCAAGTTAGATTTTATAATATAAGTAATATAAATTTTAAAAAGTTAAATTGATTATTTTCTTTCTTTTATTTTAACGTCACAAGCATGTTAATCTTCGTATGATTCTTAAAACAGAAACATGTTTTCTTTTTATAACAAATTTTTAAAAACATGCATTGTACTTAATACTGATTATTCTGATAGTGCATTGTTTAAACGTAATACAATCACTATAAAAATACTATAAATTACACAATAATATTGTTTTATATGCGATAATTTATTAATAAATCCTATCAGGTTTCAAAAACCATCAAAGATAAATATAAAATAAAATAATCCCAAATTTAAAGAAATCATTATCACGTTTCATATACAGATATAATTAAAAATTAATCCGTAGATACTACCAATCTTCAAAATAATTAATACCTTATCGATTTCAAGCGAAGTTACACATTATAAAAATATATCAGTCTGATGTAGACAACATATCAGTCACTTAGTGATTCTCGTACTCGATAAGATAAATTCTGATTATGATATCATTTTCCGGATAACTATCAGAAAACCATTACTAGTTCAGTGTCGTTTGAGTGAGTAAGATCTGTGACATAATGCCTCTCGTTCTCCACAAAATTGACGGCAGCCCTCCAGTGAGAGCTGTTTTGATGACCTTAGACATTCTGGGCCTCGAACCGACATTTATAGAAGTTAACACGCTAGCAGGAGAAACCAGAACACCAGAATTTCTTGCTAAGAACCCTATGCATACCGTGCCGCTCTTAGAAGATGGTGATTTCATCCTATCGGACAGCCATGCGATAAATACATACTTAGTTTCAAAATATGGAGCTGAAAAGCGAGAAAATTTGTACTCCAGTGATTTCGCTTTAAGAGCGACTATCAACCAACGACTTTATTTCGACGCTGGGAACCTATTCCCAAAATTCTTTGCGATCGTCGTTCATATACTGAAAGAAGGTGGGAACGGACCTACTCCTCAGCATGCAGCAGATATCGAAGAAAACTATGGTATTTTGGACAAGTATCTTGAGAATAGCTCGTTCATTGCTGGGGATAGATTGACGCTGGCCGATATATCCATTGTGGCGACGGTGTCTACTTTGGACATCTTCGTGGCTGTCACGGACAAGTTCCCTCAGCTTCAGAATTGGTTCTCCAGGATGCAGGAGACGGAGTTCTACCAGAAAGCCAATGCGCCAGGTCTTGAGCAAATCAAAGGTTACCTGAAGATGAAGCTTGAGGGCTCAGCGTAATTAATGTTAAGATATTTAATTTATTTGTTAATAAAAATGTGTTAAAAATTTTGTTTTTTTTTTTATATTGTAACAAGAGGTAAAAGTATCCCCACTATATTTTAATTTAATGAAATCTCTATATCATTAACCACAACAAAACCCAGAGTTCGCTCGAAAAAATCACATTTTGAAGATTCGGCTGCGAATTTATTATCGACCGCCTGACAGACGTCAATTCAGTTTAGTAATACTATTGACAGGCTTAACAGCTACGAAGACTTATCCCTTATTCACTTCGAACTACATACAAATGGAGTGGTTTGGAACCACAACCAAGTTTATGACAAGAACCATACAATAAAAAAGCACTCAACACTCTCTCTTCTCCATATTGCAAGCTAAACATTTTCGGGTCCCCTAATTATGTTTGCTGTAGATTTATATCCGGGTCCGTTTGTCAATGTTACCAGTTAAATTAATTAGGAAAGGCCGTGGGTTCGATCCCGGCTGGACGTCGTTGGGATGGAAGTGATTAGGATAAAATATTGCCGCCGTGGAGTTGATCGGCCATTTTTGTTTTCAATGGAAATGTGAAAATGATTTGTTTTTATGGTATTGTAGACGTTTGATAGTGATGTATTATAAAATATAATTATCGTGTGTTAATAGTCCACACTTAATATAACTCTCGAACTAACTTTGGGGCTAAGTTAATGTGTGTGTTTTGTCCTAACTATCATAGGGTACTTTTTATTCTAATTTCCCTACTATAATTAGACGACCTCGGTGGCGCAGTGGTAAAGTTCTTGCCACTGAACCGAGAGGACCCGGGTTCGAACCCCGGTCGGGTCATGATGGAAAATGATCTTTTTCTGATTGGCCCGCGTCTTGGATGTTTATCTATATATATGTATTTGTTATAAAATATAGTATAGTTGAGTTAGTATCCCATAACACAAGTCTCGAACTTACTTTGGGGCTAGCTCAATCTGTGTGATTTGTCCTAATATATTTATATTTATTTATTTATATTTATTTATATTAATTAAATGCTAACAGAACTAAAAATATATTAATTTCTGCTTCGTGCGTTATTATTATTTTAAGGCGTGATTAGGTAGTAAATATTTGTATATATAATAATATTTAAACAAATAACCATTTTATCGATAATTTATCACAATGATAACATTCGATTGTATGTACTTGTGGTGGACTTTGCTTTCGAATCAGTACAAGTGAAATTTCATCGATAATCGATGGATCATACAATTTTTCCCACAATATTGGGTTGTAAGAATATGAGTTTAACCTACTCATGCATTAGTATCTAATGTGAAATTTAATAATTAATGAGTGAAAAAAAAACGTGAAGAAATATTTTCAAATGTATTATTTATACGAAGTCAGGTTTCAGGGCGCCATGGTTGTAAATGAAAGCAGAAACACCCAAAGACAAATAAGATAATAATAAAAGAATTGACTGTACACTAATCACTAAACTTGTGTAGAAACGCACCCTGGACCGTAGAAAAATATGTGTGAGTGCTGAAAATCGAACACAGGACCACAGATATATCAAAAGATAAGAATGAAAAGTAGAGTGTACTTTTTACTCCCCTATTTCTACGAAAACGGAGCCCCGGGCCAGCGCTAGTCTAGTTAAAAAAAAACATTAGATTACTTTCTCGTTAGGGACTATAATAATGACACACTACAATTATTACAATAATCCAAACTTTGATATACGAGCTTTCCTGATAATAGCTTTTTCCTGTACACTACGTATCAATGATCTTGCTCTTAATGATTTCCGAGTGAAAATCGACATGGTATTATGATAGAAAGTTTTTATCCGCCCAATCAAAAATATACCCTAAATATCAGTAGTTAGGGTTCAATGTGACGTGCGGTAAGTAATTCTTTTGGTTCTAATTGGTAGATTCTTAGAAGTTGGGATGAACAAAAGTTTCCCGATTAGCTTTGGTATTCGATCGTAAGGTGTTGCCGACAAATTAATTATCTTTTGATATCGTATTAGGTAGTTGCAAACAAGCGGCGATGATGTAATGGTTAAGCCTATCGTAAGGTCGTGAAGTGATTAAAATTATTTTAAACCTTGTTTCAAATCGTATATTATTGATTTACTCAAATAAAATGTACTTCATTTCCAAAAATGCTATGACTTTGCGCGCGAAAACGCCCTGTTTGTGTGAATTTTTATAATGTTATTTTTACTTAGTTTATAACTTCAATCCGTGTTACTCTGTAAAGATTTTTACCATCGTATATGTATGTTTGTTTCTTCTGATAGCTGAATAAGTTCTAAACTTGAACGGGCTGTAGGACTGCAAGTAAACTGCGCGTGGTTATCTCAATGATTTAATGCAAACTAACTCAAGAAAAATATGACACGCATTTTATATATGTAATACGTAACTGCTAATAGATCGTATACCAATCTGACTCATGTATAGTTGTTTTCATCGACCACCACTTGCTTCCGGTGAAGGACTGGTTGATTATTAACTTGTGTGTGAAATGGAGAAGGCAAAGGCGAACCACTCCATTACTAATGCCAAGAAAGTTGTTGTGTGTGTTTCATTCCACGTAATGACCACGACCCTCAGCCATGAGGAATACGACTATGAAGAAAAATAGATAGAACAAAGTTTTATATTTTTCTAAAAACCTATCCATAATATATATATACCCTTTTTCGTAACACACGTCAAATAACATAATCATTAGTATATTTTTGACAAGGCACCATCGATCATTACAACTAATAGCTAACGTGAAACCGTGATACATTTGCACGCCATTAGTTATCCAGTGGTTCTCAATCTATATAATATTGCAATTGTTAATATAGTATATATAATAATGGAGTACAATGGTAAAGACACAGATTTGAGTTGATAGTTTTTGAGATTTGAACACGAAATCGTTGATTAGACCTTTAAAAGAATAACGATATCAAAATCAAATCATTTATTCAGAAATTAGGCCTTCACAAGCACTTTTTCACGTCATATTATAAATTAAATAGTCACGTCATAATCTAAATTAGATATTAATACGCATTCACTTCAACTATTTTGCGCAGATCTATTGATTTTTTAATCTTGTTTGAAAAAAATATTACATGATTTATTGCTACTAAGTCGACTTGTTGAAAATAGAATAGAAAGTAATTAATTTAATTAATTTAGTATTTATTATTTTAGTTTTAATTTTTACTTAATGAAAACAAATAAAAAATAAAAAAAAGAATAGAAAACCAAAATACCTATATTTTTCTGAATATAAAATTATATTCGAAATATGGAGAAGGAATGTTATACAAGACCGAAATGGCTGACGAGCATTAGCGACTTATACTCTGCAGTGGATGGAGGTAAAATGTACGATAGATATAATATATTATGAATATGTTGTTTTACGCAAATAAATATAGTGATATTTGGAACATTGCAGATGATTCCATTGTGTCTCTTTTAATTGTTTTTAAGTTCGTGGGGCATCAAAATCGGTTCAGTCGTTTATGAAACATTCACAATTTTGTAAAAAAAAATTGTGTTCGCGTGGTCTAAGTTCGCGGCGAACAACTAGTTTATTTTATGATAAAAAGTTCTATATGTTGGGAACCACTGAGTTAGAATAACGAACTAAGATTCTTCGGATAATTAAACAATGTTTTGTGACGTTTAGGAGGTAAAGGTTACCGTTTTGAAAATACGCCTCGAATTAATCATTCCGTTCGGGGGCTAGACAATACTATCATTTGTTATATTAGCTATTAGTTTCACTAATTATTTATAACTAGCGACCCGCTCCGGCTTCACACGAGGTATATATCATCAGGAATATATTGTCTAAATGTCATTAAAAACTGCATCATAATCCGTTGCGTGGTTTTTAAAAAAACTAAGAAAAACGACGCGGAAAGCGATTTTGTTTTCTACTATATCTAGTGATATTGTTTTGTTATCTTGTATTTAATCGTTATATACTCCCAGTATATCCGGCTGTGGTGCCCAATGTCCGTATAATAATATCCATATAATATACCGCTTGTCTGACGTCAACCCCTCTTTGAAAATTCAAGGCCCTCCATGTTTATCTCGTAAACAATCTACGGAAGAATTTTAAAGGTCTATTCTAGGTCGGGAACAACACACCTCGTAAAAAATTGAAGAAAAAGTGAAAAGGTGGCTCTTTTCACCAAATAGTTATCACAGATTACAGAGCGCGCTAGTAGATGTTACTATGGTAAAAAATAATAATATTTTCTTCAAAACGTACAACCACTGCGATCGTAAATTAGTTCTAAATCCGAAATTTCTAACCGCGGCCCATAAATTAACTTTTGTTTACGAAGCTGACAGGAATTCCCGAATTTTTGGAAAACTCCAGCTCTTTGATGCCGTGTCGTTAATTTATGACGATGTTTATGGCTATATTTGTAGGATTACCTGCCCGTTTGATGTGTGTGGATTGCCGACACGGAGTAAATTATACCTTTTGTTAAATTAATTATGTTGACAGAATGAAGACGCGTTTCGCGGGTTTATATATATATATGTCTTCAGTGTACCTGTTACTGAAAATTTTGGAATGTGAATTGTGTTTGATGATGTCAATTTTTTTAAATTTCAAAGATATATCTTGTATTGATGAAATTGGAAATGTATGTAATATCTCCCAAATTTTAAGTTCATGGGGTAACAAGATCGGTTAAGTTGTTATCGAAATATTCACAATTTTGTAAAAAAATATTGTGTTCCAATAATAGTACTAGTATTCCAATCACTTGTACACACAGTATACTAATCAAAATTGATTTGCATGCTTATGGCTAACATGTGGTACTGTTTATTTTATAAGAGAGTGGGTTACAGCAGGTTTTTTTTTTAATATTAACCAGCGCAGATGATTCTACAAAAGTTGCCGAGCCTTTAAACTAAAAATACACTTTAAAACATAAATTATCATTTTATAACTTAGAACAAAGACGATAAATGATATGAAATACTATTTGTTTATTGATAAAATTTGTGTGTCAATTTATCAATAAATCAAGTTACAGTGGTTTGGACCGAATGAGTAATACTGAATCAGGTCAAGTAGTCTTTGTATGAAATTGTATGAGTCATTCATTGCAGTGCAATTACTTGTGCATCATATAGCGCAGCACATTTGAAGACTTGCGTGGTGTTCTATTGGTAACTTGTGTTCTCTCTGAAAATTTAGAATCACACAGGAAAAACTTTGTTTCTTTTTTTACGGTTTCATACTTAAAGACGGTACCTACTGTTCTTACCACAATAAAGAAAATTCCAATTATACTACTCGGAGCCTTATAGGCCTTGCGAGCTAATAGGCACACTAGCATTCCCAAGGAAGATTGAAATCAGGCAGACGGCCGGTTGCAAATTCACAGCCGAATGTTAAAATGTTAAAGTTACGCTATCCCCGGGTTTCGAGACATCACAGCACCGAACGAAACCGGAAACACACGGCGAGATAAGAGCGACCCTTTATTGATATGATAACACAGATACATATTATTAACCTGCCCACAAGTGATAAAAATATAGGTAGGTACATCATATGAAGCGGTGGTGGTGTAATGGTTAAGACGCCCGCCTGTGGATCGAAAGGTCTCAGGTTCGAATCCTACTCGTGCCGCATGAGTTTGTATACCAATCTGACTCATGTATAGTAGTTTTCATCGACCACTTGCTTCCGGTGAAGGAAAACATCGCGAGGAAACCTGCACACTGGTTGATAAACTTGTGTGTGAAATGGAGAAGGTAATGGCAAACCACTCTATTTTCTAATGCCAAGAAAGTTGTTGTGTGTGTTTAATTCCACGTAATGACCACGATCCTCAGCCATGAGGAATACGACTGTGATGATGACATCATAGGAAAACATATGGTATCTCATAGCAGAGTTTACATTTAGGCAACTGTCAACAAAGATGGCGCACAGAGGGAGAAAACAACATGTCTTTAGTCAAATTAAAATAAAACTCCAAACACCTCATTCTGTCATTCCACACTATTAATTTATAGAAATGCTTCAAACTTAAAATTGTCTTTGTAGCGATCCATCACGTGTACATACTTAAATGTTACAAAAAATAAACGAATGTAGCTTTTATGGTTACGGTTTTAAGAGCGATGTTAAAGGAAGCTTTAAAGGACAGCCAAATGTTTGACTTCGAGTAGGAATTAGTAAATGACGCAATGTATTGTAGCATTGGAACTACTGGTTCAGATTGTGCGAGTGAGCAAGTGAAGATTTTAAAAGCAAATTAAAATAACAAAAACAAATTTCAAAAACAAATTTTAATAACTCGAACTATTGAATACACCAGTGATCGTAGATATGATTGCTTTTTTTTTATTTGGAAGACCAACATCCACACGTACCTACATTGTTGATACTATAAATATAAATAAATATATTAGAACAAATCACACAGATTGAGCTAGCCCCAAAGTAAGTTCGAGACTTGTGTTATGGGATACTAACTCAACAAAATTATATTTTATAACAAATACATATATAGATAAACATCCAAGACCAGGGCCAATTAGAAAAGATCATTTTCCATCATGACCCGACCGGGGGTCGAACCCGGGACCTCTCGGTCCAGAGGCAAGCACTTTACCACTGCGCCACCGAGGTCGTCAACTATATTAGATAGCATTCGACCATTTATAATTCCACATTGATAAGTAATATTAATATTAATCTGGCATTTTATCGTTACGTATTTTTGATATAATATATAAGTATGTATTTGGTAAGCTATTTTGAAAGAAAAAAGACGTTTGCAAACATTCTAAAACATAATATAATGTATATTAAGGTTATTATGCTATTAGCTTCATATCTGTCGCGGTCTGGATGAATCTGCGAACTTATGATCAACCTAATCAAACATTTCAAAGTCGTACAGATCCTATGTAACGAGACATTGTATAATTCATTTATTTCTATTTAAAGTATATATGTAAGGTAAACTTTTAAATTGCAATTCTAACTAAACATTACAAAGTCTGCTATATCCCATTCAATTACTTCGTTAAATGATGTACAGTCAAGACGTTGAACGTTACATTCAACGACTTGACGAGTTACCCTTTAGTGATTAAATTGAATACCGTAATTCAATGAACGAGCTAGTCGGTCAATCAAATGGCAGAATCAACCAGAGGACTGCGACATATCCACCCCGTAATTTAGGTGAATTAACTTTCTTTTATTTAGCGTATTTTGTGTGTGTTCTCGGCCTTTTTTTTCTACCTTTTCTACGTGGCTGATTCTGCCCTTCTACCTGGAGTCATTCTGCACACTTGTCCAGCCAGGTTTAATTTAGGTCTTGCCGTAATTCTTCAAATAAACCAAAAATAAATAAATATATACACAGCTGGGTTACTGGTATCTAACGCATAACCTTCCAAAAGTACATAGAGACTAACATCTTTTGTCTAAATATAATAAATACAAAAAAGTTTTAATGTCGTTTCTATAAAATGTTAACTCTATGTTCGATTCCGCTACATTATAACGCTACTGTACTGTCTCGTGTTGCTTGGCTATTGCATAGAGTTAAGATGTGTAGAATCGCGAATTAAATTGTATTACTAGAAAAAAAAACTACGAATCACGAAAAGTCGTATAATAAAAGTTTATTTAGGAGGTTTTGCGTTTGATACCAGTAATCCTGTATATTTTTTAAGCAAGTCATAGATATTTGACTGTCAGACTTTCTACTCGACCAATATGAACTGTCAATTGTTTCTCTATAATTAGTGTGCCGTTCATCGTTTGGACATTTCTCTCCACAATTCAAACGATGACTCACGATCTGTTGGAAAATACAGTAAAGAGAATTAGACGCTTATGTCATTCGAATTTTATAAAGGTGACTGTTTGTGTAATGACTGTAACAATAAATACTTATTTAACATAATTTTAAGTGAAATTGTTACCAACCTTTAGAATCGAAGTTGTCTGAATAAACAGTTATATTATTATTATTAACTTCAATGCTATATATTAATAAATATATAATAACTGAACTGCTTATACTGCAATTCGTAAGATCTTATGAAAAGCACGAATATATTATCTTGCTTCTTTTCGTGTTTATTTCTAATACCGATGTCATATTATTCAAGTCGCCAAAACTGACCACGCCACATCTGACATGACTGTCAACCAGTGTTCCTCTAACCAGGTTTCCTCGTGATGTTCTCCATTGCATATTTTTGTTAAAAGATAATTTAATTATATCACTGTGCAATCAGAAGGGTCGATATGATGAAGTACTACTTGTGTAAGTATATAAATTATTATATCGTAAATAAAACTTGATTCCAATTTTCAGTTTTCGATGTTTAATTAACTTCGATAAAATATCAAGCCGTCGTCAGTATTCAATTATGGTTCATTTACTATTTCACAAAGACTTCACAAGTCAAAGTTCCCGCCATTTTTGACGTCCGTTGTTTACGACCCGGGAATCGAACCTGTCACCGTCGGGAAAATAATCAGCTGTCAAACGCAGCGGAAACTGAAAAGGAGCCGGGATCGTGAGGGAGTTTAAGCAAAAGCATTATGACTACAGGAGCCTTTTGTTTAATATTGAGAGCTGTTGACGGTAAAGGATCGCAGTTACCGTGATTTATACCGTTTGATACGAATGGTTTTGTCCCGGAAAAAAAACGTTTATCACACATCCCACGTTCGTAGTACAGTCAACAGAACATCCACATACTCAAATTCATTGCAAACTCGCCGCTATTACCGCGCCATAAAGGTTCTTGCAGGGTAACTCGATGTGCTGTTGACTGTACAATATCCCATGTAGATGGAACATATTCTAAAATATTCTTGTTTGTAAAATATACAGTATTTATGCTGTATACTATTGTGTATTATGCTATTTTACTATATATCATTACTGTAAAACACTAGCGGCCCATCCCGGCTTCTTTCGGCAATATCTCAATAAATATACTCACCTAAACCTTCCTCTTGAATTTAAAAAAAACTCGTTTAAAAATCCTTTGCGAAGTCTTAAAGATCTAAGCATAGGGACAGGCGACAGACTGTGTTTTAAACTATGTAGTGATAATCAAAATTTTCATGCTCATTTATTACTGCATTAAATATATGATAATCAAATATTTAATGCAGTAATAAAAAAATTTAAGTAATAAAAAAAAACTTCTTATTTATGTTTACCCAGTTAGAAGGATAGCTTTCATGGAGTCGAGATGTGCCACGTTTTTCATAAAAAAGTATAATATAACACTTTATAATATTTGACATTGACAGGAAAAGACAAACCACATTTTAGCTTAAAGTACGCTTTAACTTTCTTTGTGAATTACAAGGGAAAATGCCGAATGACATTAAATAAATATAGATTTTAGGAACTCATCTATCTCCGGTAGGTAATGTAACACTAGTTATTTATTTATTCTGTGTTTATTTTTGAGCTCCTTTGTAAATTATCTTCGAGTCCATTTAAGTATTTTTATTTAGCTGTCGGTTTTCGATAAATAAAATTAGATGTTGCCCGGGGCTTCGCTCCCGTGGGAATTTTGAGATAAAATAATGTAGGATAGATAAATCGGTTCGGTAGTTTCGGATATTACCCGCCTCAAACATACAACCTCACAAACGCTTACCTCATTAGAATAATAGTAGATGAAGAATATGAAAGTAATTCCGCGCAAACTCCTGCGGGTAATAAACATTAAAATGTGTTCCCAAATTCCTTAATTTACAAAATTCAGTAGCAAACGGCAAACAAGCAACGCAGAACAGGACAATAGACTGAACAATTATATGGAAAGTTGGAAATTTGAACAAGTCGGATGCAGTCCATTGTTACAATAATATTTCTGGGCCTTAGGCGCGAGTGGATCGCTATTAATTAGCTTTGTTGGATCTGCTAACAGGGCGGAAAACACGGCTCTCAATTGCGATCGGTGCCGCTTTTTGTTATGCCCCGACCAAAAAGAGGGGTGTTATAAGTTTGATCTCTAAGTGTGTCTGTCTGTCTGTTTACGTAGCATCGTAGCTCATCAACGGGTGAACGTGAATGCAGTTTTTTTTTATTTGAAAGCTAATTCGTTCAAAAGTTGTAGCGAATGTAATGAATATTGAAAGTCGAGGGTTTTTTAATTTGTCTAACAAATAAACTTGTTTCTTTACTAATCACAACACTACGAAAGTAAAGGACGGCATCTTTATAGCTTCTGCAAAATATCGGAGGAGTCCATCCAAATGTGTTGGCTATCATAGGTTTGAGGTAGAATTGCACCTGCTTACAGAAAGCAACTGAAGAAGAAAGACATAAAAGGAACAAGAAATATTAAGGAGTATATGTTACATCTGCTTAAAGCGTTGTACACAGCTGGTCAAGAAAAAAAAGTCACTCCTTGGTGCTCTCCTGCACTCGGCTTGACCTGATACAGCCATATAAGTAGCCTATTATTAAGCCGAAGAAGATTTAACCTAATCTCGCTGTACCATCAACATGCAAAACAGATTACTACTGAGTTATCAGCTACTGAGTTGGAGCACTGGCTTCAGAAATTATAGAATAAAAGTACTCTATTTAATTCATTTTACCGTATTACAAATCTATACTATTATTATAAACTGGTAAGCGTTTGTGAGTTTGTGACTTTGTGTGTTTTGTATGTTTGAGACTCCGAAACTACTGAACCGATTTCAAAAATTATTACACCATTAGAAAGGTACATTATCCAAGATTGCTATAGGCTATATTTTATCTCAAAATTCTCACGGAAGCGAAGACCCGGGCAACATCTAGTTAAATATAAATCTGTCGAGGACGCTGGGCTCGGACGTGAGATCAGTGAGAGAGCTTTGTGTGATAAGAGTAACAAACATCTATCCAGTTATTTTCACAAACTTGTTTGCTTCCGTAAAAAACGACCAAAACTGAAAACACTGATGAATAACGTTAAAAACTAGAGAGAAAGTAAAAATGGGATGGGAGTTTTCTAACAGAATATGGTCCCGTATGTTCTCAGCAGACCAACGGGAATAGAGACCGGAAATGTAGCGAGTTTCATAATGGCCGTATTGTTTTTGTTGAGAAGTGAATTGCACATTTTACGGTTATTTAGACAATGTTCCGTCAACTACGCTATCGGAGTATTGAAGGCATGAAGTGGCTTTCAAATATCAATTATGATGAAAATATTCGCCGATTGGTTATCTGTTTTATTAAAGCTACGAAAACACTTTTTCCCAATATTTCGGCATCCGAATATGCTACATTGTTGTATATTTTCACAAACGAATGCTTACATAATGCAAGGATTAATAAAGTACTCTAAAATAAACGTTTCAATCGACACAGCAAAAAGCTTTTGTGTACCTAACATACAGTGCTGTACTCTGGCGGGATAAATGTGCAGTAATACACCCTATTGTAGGATCACAGAGCACCCTAGCATCGGCACAAATTTCCCAGAGACATTTCGACCCACTCAGCCAACATTCCTGACTGTTTTAAATGATCAAATCGTCATATCCGGTACGGCACCGATCCAAAATGGCGGCCGGAAATTGTCGTCTCTGTAATGGAGTACTAGAAAAAATGCTACTCTCGGCCCATTTGCTGGATCGAATTATTGTTTTTGACTTTGGAAATTGTATTTGTAAAGAGTTTGAAGTATTTGGTTTGTGCTGTCTGTGACGTCCAATTTCCTAACCTTTTAGTGGTAAGTGGTAAGGTGAATAAGGACGCTGTCAGTGGGTATTGTGACGGTACTTAGCGGAGAATTATTATGGCGGTAGAAGAATATTCTACCGGACAGTCGTCATTGCCGTAGCTTGCTGAGTCAGTCGCCCAGTGACCACGGACCTTTGTAACAAGCTCCGAAACGTCTGGGAAATATAAAAGGTATGTGCGCGTTTAATATCTGTTCTTTAGTACATACTGGTTATTGTTTCGGCTATATACTTATTATATTGGCTCCGCTTAAGCAATAAAGGTTGTCAGAGGTCAATAGCGCAGTGATTCGTGTAGTTAAGCCACTTTTGCAAGGGCCAGTCATTGGACGGATGACTGGTACGGAAACGTAGCTGGGTAAACTTACTTTGTGAATTAATGGGTAAATTTAATTTACCTACATGGTGTGATTTGATTCAGCACATCTATTTATAAGATATCATTGTCATTAACATGTAATTTAACAAAAACCATAAACTGTTTATTCTCATGTGCCCTGTTTCGTAACAATTTTTTTTAGCATAAAACTAACTAAAGTCGAGTGAAAACGCAATAAAATGAAACGATACTACCAACTACGCACTATTCATTATAACGTGTGAACATAATTACGAAACATTTGTGATTATATTTTTTACAAAGTCCCATATTAATTAAAGTGATTATATTGAAGGATACTAGGCTTCGCCCGAATGTCTTTCGCGCAACACAAATTTTTACCCATCAAAATTATACTTAGCTACTTGGGGATGGATTTTAGAAAAAGTACCCGATATTTTGCCTTTATCTACAAGAGTATGAGTACCAAATTTTATCAAAATCGGTCCAGGGGTTTAGTCGTGAAAGCGGGATAGACAGATAGCCAGATAGCATTTTATAATATTAATATAATGTTAGTGGACACGTATACAGTATATATATAAAGATACGTACAGTGCATTATGTAACATACGTGATTTATTTAATTCTAGTTATCTCTTTTTACCCATAAACTTTTCAACAAAATAAAAAGTAAAATAAGAACGTAGGTATGCCAATCAATTCTTGCACAATTAGAATTGGATAAACCTAATCGTCAGTCATGTAATTTTTAGTAAGTAGATTTTTGGGTTTTGGTGATCTGAATAAAAATTTAAATTATTTATTTAACTTTTGAAATACTCATTAGGAATAAAAGTACCAGTTTTTTTGACGGGAGCATTATTATTGAAACTGACACTGAAATCGTGAGACGGCAATTTTTACTTGCGGACATAAGTTTCTTATCTTAAATCATTCTGTGTCTTTAACATGCCATTAAAACATATGGATTTTATATGGACACTAACGACTCTAAGCTAGGATAAAACTATAATAAATTCACAAATTTTCCGTCACAAATTTAAAAACGCTCATGTTGAAAAAAAACATTCGCGTTTTTCACAGCTTGTGCGTATGTACCTATCCGCACATGACAAAATGTCAAGTACGCGCGCCCTGTCATCACTCAGCGCGCGTCGTCGGCGCCCTGTACCGATTAAAATAATTAAAAATATTAGTTTTGCCATTTTTGCTTAAACCATAATAGTAAGTGTTCAATTATCATACACGTAAAGTTTAGCCGCCTATAATTAGTAGATTTTAAGTTCTATATAGCATGAAATAAAATCTTTGTCTATGAAATTAGTTTTTTCTCAAGAGCTTAATAGGTATGGCCGGATAATTAATTTGCCAAGATAAAGAGGCGCGTACCTACTTCAACAAATATTAGAATACATAATTACTTATATAGTGTTGTCAATTTCTCCGCAATTAAAGTTAAAATCAATGTATACACCTCGCCAGTAAAACGCCATTTCACCCTCGGGATGGGTCCAATGGACACAAACACAGAAACAAGCACAACACACACAACCACAGAAAAATATCTGTGATCACAAGTACAAATGTTTTCTTGAAGTTTTGAAACACACAGAGTATGATGGTCGATTGACCAAGCCCATTTGATAAGGAGTATTTATTTAATAGCTCCTCTGTCAGTAAATAGTCTTTAATAATAATATGGGCCCTGTAATGTGTGTACGCTCTATTACGTCGGATTATTGCGTCAGCGATGATCGGAGATCTACGGCCATTACAGTGAGGTACACCTGCAGGTTGTACTAGGCCTCATCGAGACTAAGCGGCGCGATGCGACGCCACGCAAAAATGTCAAATGTGTCGAATTTACAGGACACAGCTACCTATAAGTCCATACTTTGATATTTTCGCGTCTAAAATATTTGTTACCTATTTTTTTTATTTGTTATACCCGCGGTTAGAATAATATAAGGGATAAAAACCTCTGTACCTAATAGACACCAATAGCATTCACTAAGAAAGTAGAGGTCAAGCATCAAATCACATACAAAACTTCTGGTTAGGAAAGTTTATGATTAGGAAACCATAAACACAAATTACTTACATACAACTTGTAAAAACTATTGAAAATTGACATCAATCCGGTTACTAAAACACATCATATTTTTACGATAGTTGTTCCATCCATTTATTTACATGGTCACATAGATAAGTTAGGAAACGAAATACATAGGATATTTACTGTTTACTTTTCATATGTTTTTTTTTTCAATGAAATGATTTAACTCAATCTTCAATCGACACGTGTAACGATCAGTTTAACCAGCGGATGTACCAGCTCATAGAGCGGTCATTATCCGAAATTGCCCATTAATGTTGTCCGTCTCGCTCCCACCGAAATTGTAATATACCTGTGACAATGTATAATAGTTGTATTAGTGGATTTACGTATACAATTATACATTGTTATACAAACTTACATATCTTCAATAACTTCTAAAAGATTTTTGAAAAAAGTTTTCAGTCGCAAACAGATAAGCTTGACCCTGCTATGGTAGTAAATTCATACGATGGGAGGTTAGATTTATCTGCCTGTGACTGTACCATCTTCTTCATAGCTTCGTACCATATTCTTCGTATTCCTCATGGCTGAGGGTCGTGGTTATTACGTGGAATGAAACACACACAACTTTCTTGGCATTATTAATGGAGTGGTTTGCCATTGCCTTCCCCATTTCACACACAAGTTAACCAGGTGCAGGTGCAAGTGTGCAGGTTTCGTCACGATATTTTCCTTCATCTTTACTTGGACGATGAAAATTACTATACATGAGTCAGATTGGTATACAAACTCATGTGGCACGAGTAGGATTCGGTCCTGGGACCTTTCGATCCACAGGCGGGCGTCTTAACCATTACACCACCACCGCTGTACTGTACCATATCCATACCAGATTCCGTCAAAATTTGTGCGGAAACTTAATTAGCTACTTAGTCATCAAATCAAATACCAAGACAAATTACACAAAGTCAGAATAGAATTCCACACGAAGCAGTGCAGAAATTGAACAAGTATGGAACCGACAATTTAGCTGTCGGCTTATGACAATACAACTTCATAATTGCGATTCGAGTTGCGCCTAAGTTGCCTTAACACAGTTGATTTTACACGTCGATTGTTAACACGGTAATGGTGGAGCAAACTTGGATCCTATACTGTACATTTCTGTATGTGGCAATGTTGTAGTTTGAGTTCAAATTGACTTGTGAATTCGCTGTACACTTAATTGCATGGTACGCATAGGCGTTGAAAAATATACACGAGAAAATGATCGCGTCATAATTATAATGTAACTTGTGTAACAAAAACAGTAACTAGATAATAAAAAAATGTGTTTCATCTGTTTTTTTTACCCTCAATTGTTCAATATCCTTAGATATTATAATACAAAGTTGTCTGCCGCGTCTGTCTGTCTGCGCGAGAAACTCAGCATGGATTTTTATGAGGTTTTCACCATTAGTGAGATTCGTAAGGTTTAAGTGTATAATATATTATGTTTTTACCCGAGCAAAGCCGGGACAGGCGACTAGTCATATTATGAAAAGAGAATTTTCGTAAAACCAATCGCGTATCCGCCGCTACAGATAAACACAAATTTAACAGATTGTACACGATTAGAAGATAAAGATTCGAAAAACATCACATACGCCCAATATTCTATTCTCGTAACATAATATGCTCAAAATATCTCTTAAGACCCCGTTCGCAATACATGAATAAATAAATAAATATATTAGGACAAATCACACAGATGGAGCTAGCCCCAAAGTAAGTTCGAGACTTGTATTTAATACTTGGATACTAACTCAACGACACTATATAGTATAACAAATATGTATATAGATAAACATCCAAGATCCGGGCCAATCAAAAAAAGATCATTTTCCATCATGACCCGACCGAGGATCGAACCCGGGACCTCTCGGTTGAGTGGCAAGAACTTTACCACTGCGCCACCGAGATCGTCAAACATGAGTTAAAAGAGTGAGCAAATATATCAGGGAATAAAGCGGTTTTTTATTTTCATTCCTACCTACATGGATTTTGAGAGGAAATAGGAAAACATAGATTTTTAAATAACTTTCTCCACAAAATACAACTTGCAAATGCGAGAATTTTCTTTTTCACAAAACGAACTGGCATTTAGAAACTGCAAAGCTGTGCATACTTTATAAGTGAACAATATGGCGGAATTCCCGGAAGCACCCCGGAGAGGAAAGTTCATACAAAGCTCGATACCTAGATCTCATACAAATGTTGGTATCGCAAAGCTCGTAATAAGCTGAAATGCTACGCTGCACTTATTACCTAGTTAGACTTTTGCAGTGGCGGCAAACATAATGGAAATATATTTAGTTTGTATAAATAAACTTTCATAAACATACTTATTTTTTGAAATAACAACTGAACACACAGAACCGCAGAAAAGTTTCTGTATGTTTGATAGTATCTTAAAAACTTTAAATTGTTTTATTATTATGACTTTAATGCATACAATCAATCAATCGCCGGTTGATTTACAAATCCGTTGTTGTACAGTCAACAGCACATCCACATACCCAAATCCATTGCGAACTCGCCGCTATTGCCGCGATATAGAGATTCATGCAGGGTAACTTGATGTGCTGTTGACTGTACTCGTATCCTTCTTGTATTAATTTTATTATATGCGTGTTGTCTGAGGGCCCACTTCTTGAAATTCTGTGTACTTTTATGTAGGTACTGATTTTTCGTAAGTTAATTATATAGTGATTTTTCGTAAAAATCTTTATGATGATGAATTTGAATGTGAGTGTTCTTAGGCATGTTTCATGAAAATCGGTGCAGCCGTTCAAAAGTTGTAGCGAAATGAATATTGAAAGTCGGGGGTTTTGTAATTTGTCTAACAAATAATTATTTATATTTATTTCCAACCCTTTCCCACCCACTTCTGAGCTTCGACGTCTCGTATATATATATATATATTATAATCAGCACTCGGATCACAATCATAACCTGTTTTGATATACCTTTTGACTATGTACATTATGTACTTTTATATATTATTAGAAAGAAAAAAAAAACATTGTAAAAAACAATAATGGTAAGCCGATCTGGCATGATAGGGACCAACACTGTTCAAATGAGTTTCTTTCGGCATTTCTTCTCAGCAGTGGTCGTTCCGAAATGCCAGTAGTTTGTAGCTTGTGAGAAATAACTATAAATATAAAGATTGACGAGAAAAAGTGCCTGTGAAGGTCTAATTTCTGAATAAATGATTTGAATTTGAATCTCTTCACACAGGCCACCCTCTGTCCTGTGCCTCTCTCATCTGATATAATATGAAGAGTCTTTTATCGAACGATTTTATCACAAAACAGTTGCATTTCGTGCGCTGGGAGTTAATATATCTATTAGTGAAATACTAAGATTTAACCAGATCTAGACTTTGATACAAAGGTCGTCTGCATGGCTACCTCACTCTCATCTACATTTGTCACCGAACGCAGTGCTTGCGTGATTACAGGGTACTGTGACAAAAGATCATATATAGTACACAAAGTGGGCAACGCGTGTGACGTGACCATCTGGTAGACCGCATTCCTGTTTTCCGAAACGATTATTATAAATATTTTTGTCGAAAACACGAGATTACCCCTCTGCGACTTTCTGATATATCGTCTGCCCATCTCATTTCAAGTATTAACACACAAAATACTTATTTCCAATTGCATTGGGTAGTTAGTTACTAGATAGGTATTTCAGAAGCTTGCGTTGCACCAAATGTCATGAAACAGACACCAAGTCGTGTCTCTAGCGGCCGCCATCTGTCGACCGTTGCGTAACGAGGACGAAGCTAACTGGGACAGGACTGGGAGCTTCTATTTACTGCATACGATGTTACCGGATTATGTTTGTATTGCTTACAGCTCGGCCGTTGCTACGTCGGCCTCCGTTGCTACAGATCAATTTATATATTATAAAGAGGTAAGCGCGAGTTTGTATGTTTGAGGCGTGTAATCTCCGAAACTACCGAATCGATTTCAAAAATTCATACACCATTATAAAGGTATATTATTCAAGATTCCTATAGGCTATATTTTATCTCATAATTTTCACGGGAGCGAAGCCCCGGGCAACATCTAGTACTAGATGTCTGTGACTAGTCACCGCAACGGAGCGCGACGTAGCAATGGGACACTCTTATAATAGTAGGCAGTAAGTACTGTCATCAAAATACATAAGTACTAGCTGCGTACCCGCGATTTCGTCAGTGTAGAATAGGTACTTCTGATAGTCGTCTTTTCAACATAATTTTAATAAAAGCTTTTACCTCCCATTATAGTTCTACTATTTATATTTATTATTTCAATTCTTGAGAAAAAATCATATAGGCACATATTCTATTTATATAAAAAAATTGGTAAGCCTTTCGCGCATGATAGGGACCAACACTGTTTAAATGAGTTTCTTTCGGCATTTGTCGTTCCGAAAGGAAATTTGAATATGACGTAAAAAGTGTCTGCGAAGGTCTAATTTCTGAATAAATGATTTGATTTATGATACCCACTAAAACTCAAGAACTAATCTTAAGAGCAGCGCGTCTAACTGCGCATGCGCATATGGTACGTTTCGTACACAAACACGTAATTAGGGCGCCGCGTCACCGAGTCGTAAATAGGACGCATTAGACGCACGTCCCTGCGCGCTGTCTTAGTGTGGACATGACTTTATTTTGTTAAATCTTAATCTTAAACTACCCAACAGATTTTGATATGGGAAGATTTAGGTATATAATTTATTAGGTACGGTTTTATACAAGCGAAGCCGGGACGGGCCGTTAGTTAAATATATAATGCATGTACAATCGTTAAAAATCTCAAAACCTTTCTGAAATTGTCACGATTATTAATATGTCACAGATATACGCCAAAAAATGTGTCGCGCATATCCACAATAATATTTTGTTGATAAATTAATCTTAAAAGCAATTCACTTCTTAATAATCCAAGATTGTCAATTGAAATAGGTACACGAAAAATTTACAGATTCACAAGGTTATCAATCGTTCCTATACTTGTGTTCCAAAACCCTTCAACTATTCGTACTAGGGAAGTAAAGCGTGTATTTACTTTTTCACGCAAAATCTACTGGACGGATTGATATGAAATTTGGTATATGGGTAGAACACAACCTGGAATAACACATACTTTTATCGCAAAATTCCCACGGAATCGTAGCCCTGGGGTGCAGCTAGTCTTAAATATATTTCACTTGATTATTAACAGAAGACATGTTAAAAATCTGTAATGTTCTTTTAACATGGGCCTCGAGAATTATAAAAATAAATTGTCAAATGCACAATTATTCTTTGTTATTTTTTCGTTGCCAAATCAAAGAACATTGTCAATTTTAATAAGGACACAATTTTTAAACCATTTTTTCAACAGAAAGTTTTAAGATATAACACAATAGGTACCTACTTAATTTAAGATTTTAAAATTTGGTTTAAATTACTACAATTTCACGTGTGTATCCCTTACGGGGTGGACAGAGCCGGGAGTTGCGGAACTCAAAAGCCACATTTAGCTGTACAGCGATGTATGAGAATCAATGTAAGCAGTTTGAAACAGTTGTAAATACAATTTGGTTAGTATAAGGAGCACCTTTAATTACTTTTGTAATGAAGATTTTTTCTTTATGTCTTTTCAAATACAGAAAGTGACTGCGCCATAGACAACGGCGTCCTATTCTGGAAATCAAATCGCGCGTGTCAATATTTACGCAGATGCCTATCTAATTAGTGAGTTTGACATTTTTGGCAGTCCGCTATAATTAGACCGGCGATAGATTTACGAGTACCATTGATAGTAAATCCGGGTGATTCATAGTTTCTCGACACGCTGTTACTGGTGTAATGAGGGGGGCTAATTGGGACAAATTTGCGAAATCTGGCTAGAGATTTGTTTTGTAGTTCAACTGGGGTGGATTTTAAATTATGGACAGAAATAAAAATAAAATATATAACATCACTAGTAAGTATGTCAAGTTTGACTATAACCTGCGCGGCCGCCTATTGGATAAAATAAATAAATATATTAGGACAAATCACACAGATTGAGCTAGCCCCTAACTTGTGTTACGGGATACTAACTCAACGATACTATATTATATAACATATACATATATAGATAAACATCCAAGACCCGGGCCAATCCGAAAAAGATCATTTTCCATCATGACCCGACAGGGGATCGAACCCGGACCTCTCGGTTCAGGGGCAAGCACTTTACCACTGCGCCACCGAGGTCGTCTAATGGAATACTTATAAAATAAAATGGAAATACTTTGCATTGTTCTGTGCACGTTGAAATGAAATTAACGTCATAACTGGTGCAACCCACCCTTAATGTAAATTATAAAGTTCAATTCAATATCTATATATTGTATTGAACTTTATAATTTCCAACCAGTGGGCCACATGCCGGTATGCGTTCTTAGTACTGTCGACTGCAAAAGTCATACTTTTGAACCTTATTAAACCTAGGACCGTAAATAAAAAAATCAGTACAACTATAATAATATTCCAATCAAACTCTTTGACCTTTTATACACGGCAAGCTAAAACAGTATGAGCTATAATTAACACACTCGTTTCAAGTCGGTTAAGTCTCAATTACAACTTCAATTAAAAACACATTAAGCGTCTAATATAAGATAATAAAAGTCCGTCGGTGTGTATGTACGCGTGATGTGTATCGACATATTACTCAATTTTTTCAGTTACGGGTAGGGTTACCATATTTTTTTAAACGGGAGGGATAGAAATCACGACATCAATCAATCGTTAATATGTGCCATTAGGACATTGTTTTCATAACATTGCACTGTAATCAACTAGATTTTCAAATAAGATTTTAGAATTAATTAGCTATAATTCGGTGTCGTGACGTTCTCTAATGAATAGGATAAAAAAATTAAGGAATATAAGAGGAATTAAAACATGGCGCTTATAAATGTAAAAGTGATATACAATTGATTGATTGGATGATGAGGAGAGATGACTTACATTAAGAAAATATGACGAATATACGTTTAATACGAAGGCAATGGTAGATGGACTACAATGTGAGAAAGATATGAATTTTGCTACTAATACCGCAAATGCAAAAATGGCAAAAGAAAACATAACTCGTAAATCTATGACTTAATTTATTAGAGATACCATTATCTTCCTCACCATTTCTTATCATTCGGTATCTATGTAATACGAGCATGTATATACTTCCATATGCACTCGTAGTTATGTATGTCACCAACCAATCATCATCGACAGCTTTACATTGCCATCGACAGTAATTAACCGAGCGAGCGAAGCGAGCGACGTCTGCAATTCTACTTGAGGCAAAAATCATTTTTTTCTATATATGTATGTTTGTAATGCGATAACTTTCGAACCCTTGGTCTGATTTTGATGAAGTTTAAAAGGTATATAAGATCTGTCAATAGAATTTAAGTTCGTGGGGCAACAAAATCCTTAAGCCGTTTTTGAAATATTCACAATTTTGTAAAAATTTATTGTGTTCGCGAGGTCCAAGTTCGCGGCGAACAACTAGTTTAATAAGTGTTAAAACTAATTTTATATTCAGAAATATCGTTGGATAATTTCTGTTAGCAATATATGTTCAAGACCGTATGCTATCTGTAACAGAAAAATATATCCTAAAGTACTATATCTCCTTCAAACTTGCGAAGAGAAAAAAATCAGATATAGTGGTGACCTCAAAATGACGATTGCTATGCCAACTCCACACTATCGGCAAACAGTTCGCCAAATTTTGCGGTTTCGACTTAAATGGCTGGTTGTTCAACAAATAAAAGCTCTCATACAAACTAATCGATGATCGTCTATTCGCGTCGACATCTGTCCGAGTAGCGTAGTCACCCTAAGTGACACACACGCCACACCTGCGTAGCACCGCACCAATTCCACTCCAGCCCAATAATTAAACCTCACAAGAATCCAGTGGAACTACCACCCCCCTCTTATTTATTCATGACGCTCGCAGGAAATAGCTGACTTTATGGAGTGATTACTCAATTTATGTGATAAATAATTCCTTATTTATGACACGAGTTGAGGGGACTTTTTTCGCCGTTTGATGTGAGCTATCTGTCGAATTGTTTGAGTCATTTTTTTATGAACACAACTTACAACAACCAAGGTATATTATATTATAGGTACTGCAATAATATCATTACAATTTATCCCATCCTCACATATCGTCAAGGATGATATGCGAGATGGGAAACCAATGGTCTGATAACTTGGGATTACGACGACCGTGCGCAGTGGATGCGGAATCACCGGAATCAAAGAGAGACACATTGCCCGGGGTCAGCATGTAATATAATCCATTAATATCTTAATTTTCGGCAATGATTTCAATTAATCCTCTTTAGGAATACTATTATTTATTGCCCATTAATTGGAAAGGCTATGTGTTCATACGACATCGACGCAATGTCGTAATGTCCTTATCTAAGATGTAAACACCCGCCAATCAGTCCTGCTTCAAATCACGTCAGGACTTCAACAATGAACTTTGCCGTACAAATATATATGATTTCTTAGTTCCAGAAAACAGTTATTACTTCATTTCTATAATACGGACAGTCAAAACTGACGTGGGTTCCGCCTTCGACGTGTAATATTTTACTCACTAAGCATAGCCTAGTGACACACAGACGGACAGATATTCCACATTACCGAATTAGTGATAATGATAGACTGAGCCTCGGTGGCGCGTGAAATTGCATAGACCATTGTTGATAAACAGAACCGTAGTACAGACTACCTTTAGCAATACAATATAATATAATAAACTATAAAACAAGTAGGTATCTACTTGCATGTTGTTGAATAGAGACCAACACTGTTTGAATGAGTTTCTTTCGGCATTTCTTCTCAGCAGTGGTCGTTCCGAAATGCTAGTAGTTTTAGTAGCTTTGGTAAACATCATTTAATTTAGAATATGACGTGCAAAAAGTGCCTGTGAAAGTGCCCTTTCTGAATAAATGATTTGATTTTGATTTTGATTTCGATTTGAATATTTTAACTTAATTCAAATATGGAGTAATTTGTTAAATATTCAGTAATGTGTGACGAAGTTTGTTGCGAATATTTCAAATGTTGTATGTGTTGCGGATTTATTTTCGCGTAATAGGTACATAAAAAAGGTAGGTACACTCCGCTAGTGCCGGCAGAAGTGAAAACTTGAATATTAACGTTGTGCAGTTTTGACGTCTTACGAATTTTCGATCACGGTCACGTGTCGTGACGCGAGTTAAACATTGTTTACCCATCACAAAAAGTGCACAACGCCGCTAAAGAAGTTTTCCCTTCAAAAATTATTAAGAAAACTTCGACGTTTGTAATATTTTTTTTTCAGGATAATCATCGGAACTATGTTACCAATTTCCAAAGTATATAAAAAAAAACATAAAATACTGTCTTAACCGAACGCAAAGAAATTAAATAAATCAGTATGTAGACCACCACTAGTATGCAGATAAGCTAAACTCTATTTGGCTTAAAAGTACATAAAGATGATTTTACGCCCAATATTTATTACAATTATTCCCAACTAGGTATTGCCATTTCTTCGCCCACGAGAACAGATATTTTTTTGAGGTGAAAGATACCCTATCCTTAACTCCATTGGTTCCATTTTCCATTGGTTGAATAGATAGAGCGTGAATAGGTAACAAACAAATTTACTTTCGCATTTATAATATTAATTAGGATTAGGTTACGGGTCACACTAATAGATTTTTGAAAATAAGAAACAAACTGATTTCAGATAAAATAGCAGTTCAGTATATTGTCTTGTTTAATCTGTATACTAAACCTACTCTACACTAATCTGTCTGTATGTACATAAACTGTTTGCCACTCCCTCACAATTACTGTGCCGCCTCGATGTGGAAGAAACTTTAATTATGTAAAGGCGTCTATATGCTATGTTGTAAATAAAGGTATATTACTATGTAAATTTATTTTATAGGTTACCTTTATTCTGGAAAAATAACTATTCAAATAAATAAATTTACGCGCGCGAAGCTGTGAGCAAATGCTAGTAAAAAATATATAGCTAATAATTTTTCTGTTTCCAATCGTATTAGTCGTAGGGCGTGATATTTTATCCGATCTTTTTAATAACTAACTTCCCCGCACGATCACAATCACTGAGCTATAAATATTTATAGCTTAAGGTGGATAAATGCTTAATTGAATAAGGGGAGTGGTCTGCTGGACTTGTATCAAACAGTAAAGTGAGCTAAATTCAATTCGCATGCTAGTAGTTTGTAGCTTTTTGAGAAATCACTATCACTATGTAAGTATAGGTACATAGTGTAAAACAGTATTCCCGCTGTCTGTCCCTATGTATGCTTTTAACATCAAGATCAGCTGCATAGTTTAAAACAGATCCTTTACACTAAGCAACTGATTTTGATGTTAATCTTGTGAATAGATATATGATTCAAGAGGATTCTTGAAAGTTTAGGTGTATAGTTTATTATGGTTTTGCTCGAGCGAAGTCGGGACGGGCTGCTAGTCTTTATCCTTACATATTATAAAACAAAGTCCGCTGTCGCGTCTGTCTGTTTGCGATAAACTCAAAAAATGCACGGATTTTTATGCGGTTTTCACAAATAGATAATGTGATTCCCAAGGAAGGTTTAGGTGTGTTAATTTATTAAGGTTTGACTCGAGCGAAGTCGGTATGTGCGGCTAGTATCATATAAAGTTTGTCATGAAACCTGTGAAGGTCTAACTAAAAAAATACTGAATAAAAGCTTAAATTTTAACATGATTTGATTTAATTATAATAATGATCAGCACGGATCTGACAGAAGGGGAAACACGAATAGTGCTTACTTATGTTAATGGAAGTATTACATAATCTGTGCTTTTGATATGCGTGTCATAGTCTGACAACTCAGTATGTCGAATACCGTGCGGAATTTACGAAGAAAGGTTGGAAAATGGACCCTGAGCTCCGACGCTCAATTGCTGATCTTCAGAAGAGATTACTTCAATCAGAAATAGGTGAGATCGAAATATTTGATTAAACTGGACACCGGCAAATAAAAAGCTTAAAAAAATAGATTTAGCCGTCAGCTATGGACAAATTGGATTATGTCAACGCCCTAATGTGATTAAAATCGGGGAACTGACTACGCCAGTGTGCGCCGGCCTTTACTTTTTATTTTGAACCCAATTTTGTACAATATTTTTTATCATATTTTGCTATCTACGTACATCAGTTCTGCTGCGAACCTGGGCTAATCTTTTTATGGAGTTATTGCAAGGTGCATTTGGTTTGGAAGGTCAATCTACCAGTGCTGGACAGAGTTCCAAAACTGCCTAAAGATCCTTGCCTTTCAATGAACTAGACCGATTTAACACATTTGTGGACTCTCGATGAGACACTTGAAGAAGTTTAAGGGTCAGTTGCACCAATCAACTTTGATGTTAACATTAATCTGCGCGTCCCCGTTGTTTCGATAAAAAAAATAAATGGCGCACTTTTGCGTTCTACTGGTTAAAATGAACGTCAAAATTGACAGATCTGAGAGACTATTGTTATAACTGCTAAACACGCGCCGCGTCACGCCTCCGCGAAAATGATCTAAAACCCCAGAATTTCCTTAATGATAAATCAAAATGAATTATATTTCTGTAGTCCTTTTCGTCGTATTTTCATACGAAGTTTTGTCGGATTACTTGGACGGACATCCGTAGTAAATATCTTCGGTCCTAACTTCTCTCAGAAGCCGGCCAACACACAAACGACCTTTAAAAAAGTCTGCTTATATAACCGCACTTTGTTACTTTTCCAATCTGAAAACAACAAAGTTTTCTTCCCGTGGGAACCAGCCGTCTACCCCTGGATCACCAAAATATACCCAATTAAATAAAATATAAGTTTAAATTGCAAAATCTAAAATGATTATTTTAGGACAAATTGAGTTTGTTTTTCAAATACTTATTAGATGCTAATTTTATATGTTGGAATTAATATTGGTCTTGTTAATATTGTTATAGTAGAATGTTTCAGAATGTATATATTCTGCATGTTGATTAAAGTAACATGAAAGTAAAATAAAAAGTAACATGTTTTCTCTACAACAACAAAAAAATATTTTTTATATATTTTTTTCTAGTAGAGTATCATAACAATAATAGTAAGCCCATCTGGCATGATAGATATTCACACTGTTTAAATGAGTTTCATTCGGCATTTCTTCTCAGCAGTGGTTGTTCCGAAATGCCAGTTATTCGTAGCTTAAGATTTGACGTGAAAAAGTGTCAAAATGACATAGAAAATACCAACAATCCCACCCTACTATCCCAATTAATATTGTATCCCAATCCCAACTAATATTATACTCGTACAGGCAAAAAAGTAAGTATGTTTGTTACCTCTTTACGATTTATCTACTTAAACAATCCTCATAAAATTAAGCACAGATGCAGTTTGAAGTGCGGAGAAGGATATAGGTACTTTTCATCCCGATAAAATAACAGTTTCCATGGGAACGGAAGCCTACTTCCGTATCCGGAACCGCGGGCGAAAGTAGTTTCTAAATAAATACTTTCATTAACACAATACAGATTTAATAATCCTACTCGTACTTTATTTCCAAACACTACATAGTCTAGAGCCTGATATAGATCTTTGTATTTTATGCTGATCATGTTTCAAAGAGCATCTCTTAACTCGCGATTTTGTGTTTCAGCAACATTTCACAAGTTTTGTTCGATTTGGGGATGAACGGTGTCACGAAACTTTAGGGTTACTTGATACAAATTAATTTTAATCAAACAATTATTTAAAATATTACAAATTATATTATATTATAATTAATTAAAAATTAATTATAATAAAATCGTTAACATATTTCAATTATATATAACAACATGTTTTTGTTTTTCAACCACATGTTTTTGTCATAAAAAGACTCTTTTAGGAATCGTGTATAATAAATTAATTTGTATGCCTACAGGCATCTGACATGGCACATTAGTGCATATACAACTTGAAAAATATCTGACTCTAATGGAATTTATACGAAAACATGTTTAAATATCATTTTTACGATATACCTTTACGGCACTCTATTGAAAAGAGTTACTCGTTGTAAGTACCTGGGCCACTGGATCTCAGATGGTCTACATGACGACTATGATATTAATAGGGAACGTGGGGCGTTGTCTGTTCGATGCAATATGTTGGCACGGAGGTTTGCACGATGTACTGACAGGTTAAAAGTGACACTTTTTAAAGCCTACTGTCAGCCTTTCTACACGTGTAACCTTTGGGTCAACTACACGCAGCGGGCATACTCTGCCCTACGGGTTCAGTATAACAACGCGTTGAGAGTGACGCTGCGACTGCCGCGATACTGCACCGCCTCAGACATGTGCGCAAACGCAGGGGTGGACGGGTTTCATGCCGTCATCAGAAAGCGGTGCGCGTCGTTGCTGTCCCGCTTGCGGTCCAGCTCCAATATCATCCTCAACGCGATGGTTGATCGATGGGACTCCCCAATGCTGACGCATACAGTGTTGTAAGCGAATATCTGTGTCTCAGCATACAATTGATGCAATTAATTTTAATTTGACTTGTTATTTATCATATTTTATAACTCGCATATGGATTTAAATCTGAAATAAATGATTATTATTATTATTTTCACATTTCAATTCCTGTATAGTTTTTTTTTGTGACATCTTATCTTACCTGTTTCCAAAATAAAAAACATTATTGATTGATAATTCATTACTACGGAATCCTTTCATAAAACCAACTCGCACTTGACCGTTATCCAAACTGTCATTAGATAGATATATTTCCGAGATCAGATGCACGACAAAAAAATCAGTTGAAAACAGAGAGGTGGAAATATGCATAGTTGAGCGCCTGATGAATACCCGGCGACGAAAATTGTTTGCTGAAACTGACCGAGTGCTGGCTTACTGCTGGAGACTGAAAAATGTACGGGAATTTGTTTTATAATGACTAGTGACTAGCCATTATAAAACAAATTCTGCTTCGTGATATTGAAATTTGTAACTTACGTCATACGGTGTGCTCCAGCACATATTTAAAAATTAGCTGCAGTTTTTAACGTAAATCCAGGAGAACCGCTTCAGCCTATGCTTGGCAGAAAAGGCAACCTAAGAAATTCTGACTAAGGTGGGTTGATGTCGTGAAGGAGAATATTCATTCAAATGGTCTGTCTGACAACTAAGAGAAAAAGTATGAAACTAGGTATCGTAGCGCTATGGCTAAGGAAGTGAGCGTGAAAACTTTTTCTGCATACAGAACCCTAGAAATGTATCCAACTGTCCTGAAAATCTATTTAAACAATCACCGTTCCGAATCGGCAGCGTCTAATCCATGTTTAAAGGAAGTTGGCCGACTTGGGCAAAAGCAAACTGGAAGTAAAAAACAAGATTTACGCATTTAAAAAACAATTGTGTAGGTAATCCTTGGAGTTGGTCCGTTTCCGCTCAATTTCTGCATTTATCCAACGGCACAGAACATTGCCGGCGCAGAAAATAAACACGAGAACGACCACGTGGTTAATAACGTGTTATAGTCAAAATTTTCCAGAATGCACGGAAAAAACATTTTAGCGCAATTTCTAATGATCATTTCTCTAGGATATCTCGACATATTTCCGACAACAGAGAATTTTTCTGCTGCAACATTAGTCATGGTCAGGTAAAACTTTCAAACACTTCAAATTCAAAATTCTTTATTCAATTTAGGATGATATACATCACTTATTGACGTCAAAAAAATTACTTAAACTAAGTCTACTGCCGACTTCCAAAGCGCAAGTGACGCGTGACGTGAGCGGCGCAACAAACTTCACCGCAGCCTTTTCTCCAAAGACGTCCATTAACAAATATATACATATATTAAAAATTAGGAGGACGAATTTACATGATTATTAAAAATGTCAAAATTTGAATAAATAAATAAAATAAAAGTTGTATTTCCAATAAAATTACTGAAAATTGAAACTAATAAAATTACTGAATATATATATATATATATATATATATATATATATATATATATATATATATATATATATATATATATATATATATATATATATATATATATATATATATATATATAAGCTAAATGTACAAAACGTATGTAATAATGTCATAAATCAACTACATATGTTATGAGGATACTGCACCATGCTTGGGCCAGACATTATTGTCGTTCACATAATCATCAGACTTGTAATATGCCTGTTTACAAAGTACTTCTTTTATATAATTTCAAAATTTTTTGTCCGACAAATCAAGAATCCATTTAGGCAATTTGTTATAAAAACGGATACAGTTCCCAACAACTTCGTTCTTAAGTAGATAATCTTGTACAGATGTAGATTAATCAAATTATTATTTGTGGTTACAATGCCAACGATTTTATTATTAAGCTTTTGTTTAACGTGCACATAATTATTACTATACTTACTTCCTACTTACTGCGCAAGCTCAGTGACGCCAAAGTGGATCTTGGTCTCCGAAACGAGAGTACACCATAATCTTCTGTTCTGCACTGAGTTCTGCCAATTGACCGCTCCCAGCTCGTGCAGATCAGCCTTCACAGGGTCATTATTATTATATACGTTACTATTATATTTAAGTATAAATGTACCTATGATATTTGGGATCGGTGAACATCATAACATTATCTCTGTACTCACACCATTTTGCACTAACACCGTCGAACAGTTTAAAACTTATTCTTTTACCTCAGCCACTGTACCTAGACCTTTAACACCAAACAAAACTTCCCCGGAACACCCCTGTCTTCAATGTGTTGGGGGAGGGAATTGGGGTCTTCGTAACTTGGTTGGATTTTAACTAATCCAGTCACGTAGAAATGGCGGCCACGTGCACCAGAAATTGGTCGGAGCATCAAGGTGTCGACGGTAAACCAGGCGGCTGCGAGTTCCCTTCACTATTTTTTTAAACAACATAAGAAATCGGGCAGGCTGTTCTATTTTTTTATTTATAAAATGAAAGTCAGCAATTTAAAATTCATATGAATTGAACACCACTGAGCTAGTGTTAGGTGTTCAGTTGTAATGAGTAACAAAATCCTCACACACTCACGCAAATTTATGATGAGCTCATAATATCATATGAATACATATCGAAGATTAGTCCAGTCATCTTAACATTAGTAGTAGAAAAGCAACACATTTTAATCACTCAAAATCTGACACTGTCTTCGACACACGGAATAAAGTATCAGATTTGAGTTGATGGCAACCCTATTGGATACAACTTAAAATAGGGTCATGACAGCGGCCTTTCCATCATCTCTTATTGCTTATCCAGTTCAGGACCTAAACTATCTCCATCGCAAATTCGTGCCATTCAATACATTTCCTAAATTGAACTGAGTTGCATTGGAATTCGTAAAAGTTGATGGTAAGCGGGTCTTTTAGATTTAGACATAAAGACATATTTTACATCACTTACATGAGAACACTACAAGATATATCATATTCGTTGTCACACTAATAAACAGAACACAACTTTTAAGGTAAAAAAACCTAAAAAATAGTGTGATTTCAATTACAACACAAGATAAAGCATAATCCCTGGTAGTGTATTCCGGGAGATTGGGCTACAACGCTATCTCCTCTCTATTTTGGGCCGGACGTTGGATGGTGTTCCGCGCAATGATTTGTGGGCAGTCGCCGGTCGGCTTTATAGGGGCGAGATTATTGCTATACACATGATAAATATGCGCTGAAAATATACTTGCAAATTAATATACAATGTATCTATAATTTTTACAAGCTTTTATTTAGCCATGCTTGTTTGTTTGTCTGTAATCAAATCTTGCAATTAATATGCTTCCGAAATCCTAACGAAACTTTAATTACCTGACTTCTGTAATTAATTCTTAATTACCTGACCCGTGTAAGAAACAATAATGGTAAGCCCTTCTGGCATGACACAACCAACACTGTCAAAATGAGTTTCTTTTGGCATTTGTTCTCAGCAGTCGTTCCGAAATACCAGTAGTATAGTATGTAGCGTTCTGTGAAATTACTATCCTTATCCTTGCATATTATAAAACAAAGTCCTTTGCCGCGTCTGTCAGTCTGTTCGCGATAAACTCATAAACTACTGCACGGATTTTCATGCGATTTTCACCAATGGATAGCGTGATTCCTGACGCAGGTTTAGTTGTATCATTTATCATATTTTACCCGAGTGAAGCCAGGACGGGCTGCCAGTAGAATAAAAAATTAGACGTGATAAAGTACTTATGATGGTATAATTATCTTCTGAATAAATGTTTTGACTTTGATATTAGTTAATTTTTAAGAGGTCGTCGAAGTTCAATTTGCACGTTGGCAGAAGTCCTGAATTTTGCCATAATGTTATTTCAAAACTTTGTTTCCTAAATCTTTGGTCAAATCAATAATGGACTCGATCAATAATGGACTCGAAAATAATCAACGTTTGTATGCAACGCAACGAATGCCAGTCCCGACATAGATTTCCATTGGGCACATGTGGCGCCCCGTGACGTCAGCGATTCCCGACAATTATCGTAATGGCCGTCCCATGTCCGATCACAATCTTGGGATAGGTCTGCAAGTATCTTAACGCCTTTTGGGTCATATTCAACTGAAGAAAACATTGAATGTACTCAGTTTGAATGTATGCAGCACAAGACCGCGCCCTCCGTTGTTTTAAAGTGGGTTGCACCAGTCAACTTTCACGTTGACAACATTTAGACAAACCACATTGTGTTTTTCTGCGCAGGTTAAAGTCAACGTTGAGATTAAAGTCAATGTCAAAGTTAGATCCAACAGCTCTGTCGTCATCCGTTGATATGACTTCAGACGGTAGATAACGTACGTTGACGCACGTCAATTTTAAAACCTATGGAAAATTGCGGAGCGAAAATGCGCTACGTCTCAACGCGATAAGGCGCAACGCTCCTGAAATTTCAACGCAAAACTAGCCTGAGCTGCGGCTCTTTAATATAATTGTAGATCTCGGTAAATCAGTCAATTTATTACATTATAATGAAGTTATAAATCAATTGTGTTATTAATGAAGATCCACAATTAATGTTGATCAAAACAAATGGCTGCATTATTGAGCAACATATTAGATGGTGGTCGAGCTAAGCTACCTACCTGCAAAGCAAAATTTCCCTACTCCTGTGGTGTTATATACAAATGTGTAATATTTAAATTTCTTTGTGAGAAAATTATTTGATTCATTTAGGTGACTTGATCAGATACAATCCAACTCATTGGATAAATTGTGACACTACTTTAATAACAGTCAATATCTTCACAATTTCAAACACTTGCAAGCCAAGAGCAGCGCCAGCGACCCTCTGAGAGGAATTATAAATGGGTAGCAGTAAAATAGAATCTATTTACAACCCCTATTGATATCAAAACAACTCGTGACGTCACCCGGTTGTTATCGTTCGTTAGCGCCACATTATCACAGCCGTCTATATATATACTAGATTGTGGCTTTACATCGTACGATCAGATTAAAATTGTCTTCTTATAGTTACAATGCGCAGACGCGATGCGTCGCGACGCGATACAATTCTCTCTCGTAATTTTATAATTGCACATTTTAAATTAGTATTTTAATTTATTTTTTCTATTTGTCCTAATGGTTAGTTGTGGAGAATGCTTTTAGCGTTAAGTTTCTCCATTTGTATATAAGTTATTTTTTACTTTGAACAAAAAGTTTAATAAATAAATATAAACGAAATTAAACATTTAAGAAAATTTGCCACAGTTGCTGGCATCATTTCATCTGCTAGAAAAAAGTTGACGATTTTCAAACGACTGAACGCACATTTTCCAAACATTAGCTAAGAACACTCTGAATATGGAGTAAGTATATAATTCTTCTTTTCGAGTGTGTTATTACTAAAACTGGTGTCAAAGTGCTGAGGGTCGTGGTCTTTACGTGGAATGAAACACACACAACAACTTTCTTGGCATTATTAATGGAATGGTTTGCCATTGCCTTCTCCATTTCACACACAAATTAATAATAATCAATCAGTGTGCAGGTTTCCTCACGATGTTTTCTTTCACCGGAAACAAGTGGTGGTCGATGATACATGAGTTAGATTGGTATACAAACTCATGTGGCACGAGTAGGATTAGAACCTGGGACCTTTCGATCCACAGGCGGACGTTTTAACCATCACACCACCACCGACCGTGTCGGTGACGGTCGTTAGACGTCGTACGTTAAAAGAAAATCGTGTCGCACGCTATAAACCCAAATCTCGTTCCCTTTACCGAGGCTCGTTAGAACACATTCATGTTTGTGTAATGGATATTTTTGTGATACACACGCAAACTTGGCGGGGTCTCCTTGACACTATTGAATTGACCCTATATCACATCACTCATACCACGTTTAAATAAAATTATATAGGTAGGTAGTTGATCAATTAATTGGTGAGCTGCCAGTACCTAGACTGACTTCATGACTATAGAGGCTCCCGACGAATACTAATCTTAAAATGAATTAGTATGGAACGCCGGGAGCAACCCACTACGAGAAAGTTTAATACGGCTATACGGGTATAACTACGGCTGTATTATTTGGAATTATCAATTACTAGCTTTTGCCCGCGACATCACAAACGTGTATTTCCAATATATATTAATATACTTATTTCCGAGATAAAACGTGCTGCATGCACAGCCACTGCCGAAGTAAGCGGGAAACGCTCAGTTGTGAGGGAGATAGAAATTAACTATTAATACGGAAACTTTTTCTTTTTTTGCAGAACTCTGAACTTTTTTGAAGATTTTCCTTACCTCCGTTTATGTAACAAATATTTTTTAGCTTTAGAAACCTAGATGTTTTATTCTTATTTATATAACTTAATTTCAAAATATTATTATAAAGTTGCTTATAGCCCATAACCTAATACTGCCGTTTGAACGTCTCGGAACTAATCTTCAGATCCAACAGGAGCACACCAAAACGTATACGCATTAATAAAGCAAATGCTCCCTTTATATAACCTTATTTCGAATCTCAGTAACCGTTACCAAGAGGAATCAAACAATAAACAAATAAATTGGAGAGGTTGTTTGATTTCACATTGGTTTACAATTTAACACGAAAAGTGATTGATTTTATTACGGCTGCCTCTCTGGAAGCCACTTTTGTTGTTAGCTGGACTTTTGTGGAGTAATTATTAATTTATTTATATTAAACTAAAACATATGATTTAGTGTAGGTAGTTATAGCAAAAAAAAATTCGTTAGTGATACAAAATTTAGTCAACAAAGACGTCACATTTACAAAGTGCCTTATGCTTTCTTATTATTATAAAGAGATAAGCGTTTGTGAGTTTTTGAGTTTTTATGTTAGAGTCGGGTAATCTCCGAAACTACCGAATCGATTTAAAAAATTCTTAACAAGAACTTGCTATAGGCTATATTTTATCTCAAAATTCCCACGGGAGCGAAGCCCCGGGCAATATCTAGTATTTAATAAAGTCAGTAACAAATGTGCCAATGGACACGTTCTTATATTAATAACAAATTACTCATGGCCGCTATTAGGCTAGATAGTAATTATAATTTTATCGTTCTTATGTGTTGAGAAGAAATAAAATATATATAAAACCCTCTAGAAACCTCTAAAACCTCTCTAAAATACTGTTCGATTCAAAGTTCATTTCCCAGCGTTATTTTTTTAGGTACAGTCTGCGACATAATCAAGCTAATCAAATTCATTGCAATTTCTTTGCTATTACCGCCGCAGAGACCCAAAATGGGTAACTTGATGAGCGATCGATTGTGCTGTACCTCAATCTATAATATTCTTCATAGTCGTATTTCCTCATGGCTGAGGGTCGTGGTCATTACATGGACTGAAACACACATGACGACTTTCTTGGCAATATTAATGGAGTGGTTCGCCGTTGCCTTCTCCATTTCACACACAAGTTAATAATCAACCAGTTAATACAAACTCATAGGGCACTCACCCAGAATAGGATTCAAATCTGGAACCTTTCGGTTCACAGGCGGGCATCTTAACCATTACATTACACCACCACCGCTCCAACGGTATCAGTGTTCACGAAAATCATTTTCTTCCAATAAAATATGTATATTCCGTGGAACGACACACACGTAACAACTTTCTTGACATTATTAATGGAGTGGTTTGCCATTGCCTTCTCCATTTCACACACAAGTTAATAATCAACAAGTGTGCGGGTATCCTTACGATGTTTTTCCTTCTCCGGAAGCAAGTGGTGGTCGATGAAAACTACTATACATGAGTCAGATTGGTATACAAACTCATGTGGCACAAGTAGGATTCGAATCTGGGACCTTTCGATCCACAGCCGGGGTTCTTAACCATTACACCACCACCGCTTCTATATAATATTATATTATATTAAAGTGTGTAAAGTTGGTTGGACAAGTCAATTTACCTACCTAAAACAGAATACGAGCACTCCATATCCTCCTGTGGACGTCGTAAGAGGCGACTAAGGGATCAATCAGCCTTGGCAATTGATAGGCAACAAAAGCATTGCCAAAGAGGCTTGTAGCTAAATAGCCTGCGAGGAACTATAGCGGAGGCGCATTAAAAAACATAAAAACTCTCATAAGAAAGTCGTTTTAGTGTGCAAGATTAGAAAAACGGTACGTTTTTCAATGAAAACATTTAAAGAAATATATTTATCTTCCTCGTCAACAGCATTTATATTAACAGCCAACCTTTTACCGTTATGCCGGGAGGGGTCGCCACAAATCATACAGAGGAAGTCTCCCCGACTCGACTCGCATCCGTAACTTGTGAGGACTTACTCATTTTGCGCATGCGAACGAAAATAGGTGTGCGAAAACCATTGTTCATTCGAATAGTCGACGATTCCTCGTCGAATATTTTCTTCGCTTCAACATTTAACCAAAAATAATTATCATTAAAATTTGCTTATGGTATGTTATGGAAAACGTTGAATTTTTATAAGACCTATATTTGTTAACTGACGTCTTTGGAGAAAAGGCCGCGGTGAAGTTTGTTGCGTCGCTTCTTCCTCGCCTGCGCTTTGGAAGTCGGCAGTAGACTTAGTTTAAATATTTTTTTTTACGCCAATAAGTGATGTATATCGTTCGTATCGTCGTATATTGAATAAAGAATTTTGAATTTTAATTTTAACTTGAAACCTGCGACGAGGTCTGTGCAGCTCTGCAGTGGTCGTTCCTAAATGCCAGTAGTTTGTAGCCTGTGAGAAATAACTATAAATATAAAAATTCTGAATAAATGATTTGAATTTGTCTGTGCGATTTATGCAAGAGTTTCATCGTCTATTACTTTTTAAAACTACTGACTAAAATACATAGTAACCAATGGGGTTGTAAATTAGTTTTAATGTGAGCCACACAAAATGCCCTCAGATAACCACTTAAAAAAGTCTTATGTAAAGTCTAAAATTCAAATATAAAACCCGTAGTAGTTATTACGAATTCTTACGCGAAAATTTGTACTCAATATAAGCTTTGTATCGAATTTAATTTCGGATATTTTTCGTAGTTAATAACTAAAAGTAATTAAATTTAGTAACTAGATGTTATACGAAAGAAAATTTATATTAATATTTACAAATTTCTGTCGAATTTCAATTATGCGGCTCCCTCTTAAAGTTTTCCATTCAACCTGGGTCCATACAATATTCACCAACAAAATGAACATAAAAATCATTTTAATCACTTTAGTATTACGGCGAATGTCAAACGGAAAATTTCAATTTCTCGACAATATTAAAATATTCGCTACTGTAAATAATACGGGCCGAAATGAAATTCGCAATTCGTAATTTTGATATTAAGTGAGATATCCTGTCTTTCACACAATTTAATATAACACGAAGGAACAGTAATCGGATGTTGAACCAAAGAAAAAATGCTGTACAGAAGGCCAAACTCTTGCACTTAAGCTAAATGAAAACTTCTCGCGCGGTACGAGCGTTCATTTTTATATTGACGCAATACAAATTCAAATAATTACGGGAATCGTTGACGTGAAATCCAAACTTCGAGCGTGATACAAGCATTTGTATTTCGTGAGTCTCTGGTACCAATTGCATACCATGTTTCCTTGGAGGCTGGCAAACTATACTAAAAGATTTAAGTTACATATTATAAAACAAAGTCTTCTACCGCATCTGTCTGTTCGCGATAAACTCAAAAACGGATTTTTATGCGGTTTTTAACAATATATAGAGTGATTCCTTAGGAACGTTTAGGGGTATAATTTATTATGTTTTTACCCGAGCGAAGCCGGGACGAGCCGCTAGTTGATAATAATCCTTGCCAAAAATTCGTATGTACATATTAAGCTGCGATTAAATGGCATTTTGCAAATATTCAACAAAATAATAAATAAACACAAGCTTAATTTTGGAAAACGAAGTTACAAAGATAGATTTAATAGTAGCATTTAATGATTTTTGCATATTCATAGTCGGTGTTTTTTTAACACCAATTTGTATATACTCATGTACAAAAAAAGCTTGTAAACCCATAATCACTACCTCTCGTGGGGTTCAGGCGGGCGACTGTACCTAAATTAGAGAGCGATGCCCCCTGACTGTACCCTCGCGGTGTAAGTGGTTGATATTTCGCAGAATCAATAATAAGATTTGGTTGAAGCGCGAAAATACCATCGAAGACTCGGCTGCCAAATGTAATGTAGGTCTCTATACACTTTGACAAGTAATTGAATTGATTTTTCTGTTCTTATTTTCGTAATATTTATTTCTGTAAAAAAATAAAATACAGTAAACATTGCTCATGAATAATATTGACAGTAATTTATTTATTTTTTAACATAAACTAGTCGCTCGCCCCGGCTTTGCTCGAGTCAAACCATAATAAAAACTCCCTAAGGTTTCGCCTATTTCTGTGCCAAATCGGTCCAGTCGTTTTGGAGTTTATTCATTATAAACAAAAATTAAACAAAAACACAAATCTTTTCTCTTTATAATATTAGTATGGCTAAAAATTACTCATATACAGTAGACATTCGATATAAACATACTATATGTAAACTAACAATGATAACGTTTGTTATATACCTGAAAAAAAAAAAAACAGGTCAAGTACGTGCGGGACGACGCGAAGATGTCCTACACAGGTTTGTACAGCCAACAGCACGTCAACAAACCCAAATTCATTACAAACTCGCCTCTATTACCGCACCATAAAGGTTCATGCAGGGTATCTTGACGTGCTGTTGACTGTACGATATCGTAGCATGTATTTTCTTGATTTTCACTTCCAAGTTTACATAATTAACAACTATAATTAATTAAGTATTATAACTAAGTATTAAAACTTACATAAAACTCATAAGTATTATGTAGATCACCACTCAAAGTTATTACTATCTATTTCTCGGTGTCCAGCAAACAGAAAAACAAAGCACAATCTAGTCCAGGCCGGTGCAATAAAACGCTTCCCGTTTCGCAGCAGCGGCCGTTTCCCGTACACGTATCGGCCATTAGTGACGTCACGGGACGAATATCACGAACGCTCATTGGCGGATTGATGGAGCCAACAAATACAGATTAAATTGTACCACGGCCTTTTTGAAAATGTAAAGGCCTCGGAATCATAAAATGGTGTTTTCCCAGCCGTTGAGCGTCGGAGCCCAGAGTCATCTTTCTTACTTTTTCGTCTCCTCTTCGCAAGATCGTCGTTATGTATTTTTTGTTTATCGTCTCGTGTGTTTATATTAAAAGCCGTTATTACTGTAGAACATTATTACTGAGAAAAATCACAATTATAAAAAAGAAAAATTCCATGCTTTAAGGTTTTAATGAAATATTAACAAAAACCTTTATATTTCTTATAATTTATATATTTTTTATTAGACTGAATATTTTAATTTAAACCAAGCCCTACAGTATACAAACTTCACAAATTCCGGATTCAGTGTGAAACATTTCTCCCACAATACAATATGCATGCCTGAAAAAATAAAACCAAAGAAATAAAAACTCGTAATAAACATAAACAGACACAAAAAAACGGGAAGTGTTAAAAAAATCACATCTACATAAGAATACTTCACAGAAGGTAGGCACCTAGCTGTGGAAAGCACTAAACTCGAAGTATAAATAAATTAGACAATAAACATGAACGGAACCGCGCGGATTATGCTAAGTAGGCATGCTCGCAGATACTAGGGGTGGATCTACATTGGTGAACTTTTTAAGGGTTCCGTAGATGAATGGCAAAAGCGGATCACAATGTTTCGTCAAGTCTTTCTATCTGCCCACTTCCATAATTGTTAGGACTACAAAAGCCAATAATACGCCACACGGACAAAAATTTCTGGTTTCGTTTATATTTTTACTAGCTGTTGCGCGCAAAACCTCCGACGATAGCTTTTGTTTAGCCTCGGGTCATTAACTATATCTATTTTAAATTTCATCAAAATCTGTTCATAAAGATAAAAATTACTAGCAAATGTGAATTGTGCTTTAGATCTCACATACTCGGTTTTTGTCTCCAAACCGCGCACCGTGTCGGAATGTCGAGACGCATTCTTCTTTCTTCTGGGTTTCCGCCGTCGGTTGCCAATGAAAAATTATATTATTATCATAAACTCAGTTCGCTTCGTATTTCTCGTGTATTTTTGGAAATTTTGCATTTTCCACGGAATATACCTATTTTATTGGAAGAAAATGATTTTCGTGAACACTGATACCGTTGGAGCGGTGGTGGTGTAATGTAATGGTTAAGATGCCCGCCTGTGAACCGAAAGGTTCCAGATTCGAATCCTACTCGTGCCCTATGAGTTTGTATTAACTGGTTGATTATTAACTTGTGTGTGAAATGGAGTAGACAACGGCGAACCACTCCATTAATATTGCCAAGAAAGTCGTCATGTGTGTTTCAGTCCAAGTAATGACCACGACCCTCAGCCATGAGGTATACGACTATGAAGATGACATGTCTCATGCAACAGCTAAATGGCATGTCTCATGCATGATAATCACTGTTCTCGTGTTCGAATCGGCCTGTGCTCTAGGTAAGCGCAGGTGAAAACTAAGCGGCGCTTCGTTTTCACCTGCGCTTTGGAAGTCAGCAGTATTTTACCGTCAATAAGTGACACATCATCCTAAGTTGGATAAAGAATTTTAATTTTTATGAATTTCTATATATATAGCTATGTACAAAAATCAGGATATAGGCACCTAATAGGTTAATCCAGGTTAGATTTTACTCGACGAGTACCAAATTTCACCCTTAGATTTTATACACATGTTCTTACTTCACTTAATCATACATGCGATAAGTTTAACAGATCCCTTCATGGGATAAGTTTAACAGATTGCGCACTCAAGTAGGTCGGTGCAAAACAGTCTGGCTAAGGGGGGGTATGCTTGACCAGCCTCAGAACATGTGCGGCTTCTCCCCACAATCGATGGCTCATCTCCTCGCCTGTCCCGAGTGTCCAAACACCTGTACTCGGGCTGACTTGATGGCAGCTTCCGATGAAGTAATCGAAGTGGCTCGGTTCTGGCAAGAATATATTTAGGTAGCACCCAATAGAGCGTTGATTTGCCATCGACACGCACAGAAGAAGAAGAAGATGGGATAAGTCCGCCGTTGTATATTTACCTTCTTGTTATATATGTACTTTGACATGTATTCTTTGTACAATAGAGATATTACAAACAAATACTTATATTCCGTTTCCAAAATGAGAGATCGCGAATACTGTTAACAAAAATGATAAAAGATTGTCTACAAACCTACAAGCATGCGTTAAAAGAACAAATGAATGCAGTGTAGAATAGTTGAACCATTCAAACAAAGCAACAGTAGCGAGTTAAACGGGCCGAACTATGCCGACCGCCGCGATTCAATAACGATCCGCGTGTTTTACAACTAAACTAATTTACCACTGGCCACCCGACTAGACTTCGAATTTTATGCGGAATTAATTCTATTGGTTTTAACGTAGCGGTTTTTGTGTGAATTTCACGACTGTTTGAACGCGGCGTGTAGCGTTTCATTAGAGTCGCATATATATTTTTTTTTAATAAAGAATTTTTGTTTTTTGATTAAACATTTATAAAATTAACATTGCACCAGTACTTTGCTTATTTATAAAATAGGATAATTAAATTGATTACTGTGTATGGTACAATTTAATATACACCAATGATAGCCCACAGCGGCGTTCAAGACGAAAAAGTGAAGTTCGTGAAATTCACCCACGTAAGCTGCATCTAAAAGTGTTTCATGTAAACTTAGATATTTATTTTATTGTATTTGAAATTGTAAACTGTAACAAACAGACGAAATTATGTAAATTATTTCTGTGAATCCAAATAAAGATAGCAAGGTTGTGCGATAAAGGGCATTAAAAGAAAAAGTTATGTAATTATTGTCGGTGGTGGTGTAATGTTTCGAATCCTACTCGTGCCACATGAGTTTGTATAACAATCTGACTCATGTATGGCAGTTTTCATCGACAACCACTTGCTTCCGGTGAAGGAAAACATCGTGAGGAAACCTGCACACTGGTTTATTATTAACTTGTGTGTGAAATGGAGAAGGCAAAGGCGAACCACTCCATTACTAATGCCGAAGAAAATTGTTGTGTGTGTGTGTGTCATCCCACGTAATGACCACGACCCTCAGCCATGTGGAAATACGACTATGAAGAAGAATTATTGTCGAATCCGTCAATGTTTGGCGAACTTTTTCGCGTTAGTGTGGAGCCGGCATAATGCTATGCTGTGTAGTTGACCGTGGCAATGACCCGTGGTAGGCTAGACTAGTCGACGCGCCCCGGTGAAACACGATAGCACCTCGCTGCGACCTTATACAGGGTGTCGCTTTTTGCCTGGACTTATTTTATTTCAGTGAACTTTTTTTATATTCTTATTATAACTATAGGCTAGTACGTGTGGGCTACCATCAACTTTTACAGAACGATTCCAATGCAACTCAGTTCAATTTAGGAACCTAAAATGAATCGCATTCATACAAAAAATTAAGTCGATGGTACGAATTAGCGATGCAGTTCAGTTTAGGTCGTAAAGTGGATCGAGATGACGGCAAGCAACCTGATCTTGCAAATGATTATCTAACAGTCACACGACAATATTAATAACAAGGCCCAAAATAGCTAGTTCATATTCAAATTGCGCGGGCAATAATAATAATGTCCCAATCCATAACAATAATACTTTGTATATAATCGGGGCTCCGCCAAAGTACCAATTAACACGTTAAAATATAACATCTCTACTATACAACACAACAAACAAAATGATTCCCAAATCAGAAACAAGATCTCTATTCAGAAGATATCTCGGTATTTTTTTTTCATCTTCGCCACAAACGTGGGGAAATTCGTATGAAATACGCACACCATAGAAATCGTTACAATAAAGCGACTAGAAATTCAACTTGCGTTCCATAAGTTCTATCATTCGTTATGAAAACATCCGATGCGTAAACAAAAAAAAAATAAACAAACTTACAGCAATGTGCAATTCAAAATTGGAATGCAAATATTCCTAATTGATTTAAATTTGGAGTGTGTGTGACATGGTCGATATGTGGATAATGACATAAACACACGTCTGACACTTCTGTGTCACTATTACCAATTCTGTGAACATCCTGTATCGTAAGGCGCGGTTCAGACAGTATGCATATTTAAATACCAACACGACATGTATCAGGTTTTAATCTCCAGTTTAATGAATATGTTCTAAGATGGTTTGTGGGTCATACTCGTGTTTAACACTGCTGTAAGAGTGTTATCTGTTAATGTTATCTGAAAATTATTTTTTTTGGTTAAAAACATAAATGAGAAAATAATTACGTAATAATAAGCTCTGAGAATCAAAGATTTGTCGATAAATAAAATTCTTTTTTTACAAACTGCAAACATATCTTTAATTTCTAATCGAGCACTAAGAAATATTCTAAAATCAAAATATGAGCATTGATTTATTTTTAAATATATAATATTTGAATAATAGCGTCTCGTCTATCAATTTCCAGCCAGATTCATTTGGATTACGAACTTAAACTTCACGAAACATCAACAATATTGGAATTACGTACGGAATCAGAAATTCATCAAACATCTCGCCGTAAGGCTGGGTTCACACTGCCATGCATATTTAAGCGCCAACGTGTCTCGGCCTTAAGCTCGTCTAATGAGCTCCCCGCAGAATTTGGAATAGTAAGACAATAGAAGTGTCTTATATGGTCTCGGTAAAAGGAATGAATAAAAAAATTGGTTGGTTTCATGAACCAGGAGAAAAAGTAGGAAAGCGAGTCCTTGGCCCCGATGCTTCATAGCTAACAAAGAAACAGGATATCACTGAAATAAGAGGACTTCACTGAAATGAGAAAGGTGTTCACGAACCAAGCAGAACCTGGGCCCCTCGTTTTGTAACTGGGGAAGAAAAACAATGTAATACATTTGTCACAGACTGACATAAGCAGTAATTCAACCTCTTCAGAACTAAACCACACATACTCAAATGGGTTCAGTTTACCCCTTGAGTTCCTAGATCGCGGCTTCGTCCGCGTTTAATACTACGGGGGCAATACTTTTCCCGGAACTAAAAGTATCCTATATCCACTCTATATATTATTAGTATTTGTTTAAAGTAAATTGGTTTAGTTGATAAAACGTGAAGAGTAAGAGTAATAAAAAATCTTACTTTCACATTTATAAAAATAGTTAGTTTCAATTAATTACATATTGCTGTACCTATGTTAGAACAATAGTTTTTTTCATATGAAGACATAAATAGCATTTCTATTAACTTTATCATTCTAAACTCTGTGGAGCTCCCGCTATGAGAATTCCTAAATTGAGATTTAATAGCAGTTGTGATGAATTTATTGCCAGGTAAGTGTAATCTTTTCTAATTACATTCGGCGCTGTGTTTAGGGGTCCGCATTGAATATGAGGAACCTTTGTAGCCTTGTGAAATACTATGAATTGACTGAATATTTTACTGATAGACCATATGATGTACCAAAAATAGGAAGACAAATAAGTTTTCTTCATATTTTCTGCGTGTGAAAAATAATTTATAATTTTTAATATCTGTACGATTATTCTTATGGCGAAAATCTGTTTATTTTTTGTCTTTCTTTCATCTCATGACCACATTATAATAAAGAGTAACCTACTTACAGTGAGGACACGAAAGTCCAGTGTGTCACACGTCACACACAACGTAGCATTGGATTGAGGTTATAATTCTACGGCGAATTTAAAGACGACCTCGGTGGCCCAGTAGTAAAGTGATTGCCTCTGTACCGAGAGGTCCGGGGTTCTCTCGCGTACTCTGTAAGCCTAGCGTTTACCAGTATATATGATTTCAATTCGCATTTTTCTCATCTTTAGTTCAATTTCCAGTTTCCCGCTGCGTGTCTCGTGCCGCAAACTTGTCCAATTGTACTGGATTACATAACAGGAAGCGGGTTCCTGTTATGTAATCCAGTACCGTTTCCTACATATTGTGCCATCATCTTTTTCGCAATGTGTCCCGTTCCGTTTCCCACTACGTGTCTCCTTCCCATTTCCCGCTCCGACTCCCACTCCCGCTTTCTGCTACGCGTGCCGTCCCATTTTCCATGACCTTTTACGTCCCGGTTTATTATTAACCACAAACGTAAATTATTATTTTTTTGTATTTATTATTACTATTATTTACTACAAAAAGTAAGTGTGTCAATTTTCAGGATTTTATCTTGAAAATTTGTCAATTTTCAGGATTTTATCTTGAAAATTGTATTAAGTCCCATACAATCTTTGACGACCTCGGTGGCGCAGTGGTAATGTTCTTGCCACTGAACCGAGAGGTCCCGGGTTCGATACCCGGTCGGGTCATGATGGAAAATGATCTTTTTCTGATTGGCCCGGGTCTTGGATGTTTATCTATATATGTATATGTTATAAAAATATAGTATCGTTGAGTTAGTATCCCATAACACAAGTCTCGAACTTACTTTGGGGCTAGCTCAATCTGCGTGATTTGTCCTTATATATTTATTTATTTATTTATTTAATCTTTCATCCCCCTATTGAAGGGGGGTTAGTTTTCAGAAAATCTGAAACACGTACTCATTGCTTTGTTGTAAACAACCAAAATCCAAATTTTCAAGTCACTAACTTCAACAGTGTAGAACTTTCATATTTACACTTTTTCACCCCTTTCACCCCCTTCCAAAGAATTTCCAAAAATCCTCTCTTAGTGCTCACCTACACTAAACTACAATATATTGTCTGAGCGAAACCATAGCGCATTTTAAGTCTTGGTGGCGCCATCTTTATGTTCAAAACTAAAATATAACAAAATTAAATTGAAAATTGATACCTTCTAATTATATCTATATCAGACTTTCATCGATAAAAAAAGTTTGTTTATATTCTGTTTACACCTTTCTACAAAATTTTAAAGTAAATCGGCTCCGTGGATTGTTATTTTAATTTTCCTACAGGACCCTCCTCATTTTCCGGGATGAAATGTCTATAAGATGTTAACCCGGGATTCCGAGGAAATTTTGACTCATAATTAGTTTTCAATTATCCTACGGGAACCTGACCATTTACCGGGATGAAATGTATCTAATTTTCCTACAGGACTCTCCTCATTTTCCGGGATGAAATGTCTATAAGATGTTAACCCGGCATTCCAAGGCATTTTTATTCATAATTCGTTTTTGAATTATCCTACGGGAACCTGACTATTTACCGGGAGAAAATGTATTTAAGATGTTGACCCGGTATATAAGATATCTACATACCAAATTTCAAGTAAATCGGTCCAGTAGATTTCAAGTGATGCGCGTTCAGACAGACAGACAGACAGACAGACAGACAGAGAGACAGACAGACAGACAAAAATTTCCAAAACTATATTTTCGTCATCTATATCAGTAACTAAGTATATTCCATGAAGAATTTTAAAAAATATCCAATGTACAAATTTGGCCTTTCTTCAATGTTATTATATGTATTGATAATTGGGACGCAGAAAGTATGAGATCTGTCGAGTACCATTAGGGTACTTTTTTGCAGGCAATAGTAAATATTAATTTACTTAGCATCATATTCATATTGCATTTTAATCATGACGATAAGGATAATAGTTCTAGATTAATAACTACTGAACCTTATAGTCTGCGTTCGACTCGCCCTTGACCAGTATTTAGTTCAAGAACTACTTAACACGAGTAGCTGGATACATTAGCAGACACTATTTTCGAGATATTTTTTTAAATATACTTTGTCTATTCGATGTCTATTACGATCTTAAAATTATGAAATGAACTCAAGCTATAAATAACAAAGAGTCTAGCTTTTTTGTCATCCGAATGTGGTATTGCAGTGTTAGCAATTAATCAGGCGTCCCTTCTTCTCACATCTTTCTGTCTTCTCGCAGGTGTAAGGCACAATTGATTTTTGACATACGGGTAAATGTGGCATAATTTACGTTCCGGTTACGTTATGCTTTAAGTAGTTATGCTTAAAAGTCATTATGCCATTATGCAGTGTGCTATATTACATTATGGCTTTGACATTTTTACCCTTATAGATAGAGAACACAATTAACACAATCGAAAATAAAGAAAAAATTGCAAATACTCACTTAAGGCATCTGACATCACTTTTACACCTACCTACCGCCATCTATTGGCAAGTAGTGACATACACAGTCAACCAGTGTGCAGGTTTCCTCCCTACTGTAATAAATTTATACGCACTGTCATCGAAATTGGCGTATTTGGTAAACATTACTGGTTTTTCATTGAGATAAATAAAAGCTACCATACAAATTACGCAAAGTTCACGCATTCGCGTTGGCATTTCGCGCGTCTGAGTTCGGCGACAGTTTGGAGCTGGCATTAGACTCATCATAAACTTCTCAACGGTTGTATCTTCAAAGGTTCCCCGCACACTGCAAGATCGTACAAGCCTCCCAAATCACCCTCAAACAGTGGCGCCCTCTGTCACTGCGAAGGATTTCAATTAGACGCGAACGAACCAAAGGTACAGTCAGCACAACAGTTAATAATTCATGACTACTTTGACAAGATTGGCCCGCTGTAAATAGCTGAAACTATATTTACATATAAGAAAACGGGGAGTGAGCTATGTATGTACATAGGAGATATAAAAGAAAATTCATTTTAGCATGTCTTTTCAAGACTATTTCATTTCAATTACTTGGTTGACTGAAAGAAATCTGAAAAAAATCCCTTTTTGGGATAAGTCCTCCTTTGTACGCGTCTCTTTCTAAGTTTTACTGCTTTCTGTTTTCGTCGTGCAATAAATAGTTTACAAATAAACAAACTGATAAGAAGACAAAATATTTTTTAAAATTTTTGTCTGTACCAATGCTTGTTCGTGAATCATACTACTGGATAACTCAACTCATCAGACTTCAATGCAATTAGCTGCTTACAACTCGAAATATTCACAATAATAAGTCGTGAACACGGATTAAAGGCAGGCGAAGCCACGGGTAAACGCAAGTTTGGGAGTATAATTCTGGTTTCAATATTGAGACGTCAAATTATAAGGGTGATTTGACTTCTGAACTCTGAGGTGTAGTGGGTTAGACGTCAAATTTATTTACCCCGTGGTTTGGATTCAAATCTCATGGGATGCATCACTATTTACATTAATAAGTGGATTTCAGTTGAGGTTTACCAAATCATAATATTTAATTTATATTCGTAAGATTTCTTCCATATGGCTAATGCTCGTCATCTAACACTCGTAGTATCAAAGAACAGGTGAAGAAGAAGCGTCAATCCAGCTAACGACACTTTATTAAAATGAATATAAGTAACATATCAATAACATATCAAACAAATATGGCTATACGTTACACATATTCCGCAAGAATTGAGCACAAACGCAATACATATTACTCCCATCGGTTAACAAATATTTACCTTCTTTTCGAAAGAAAGTACATTTTCTCTGAAGCGAACCCCGTACCCTATTTATTACAGACAAAATCTCTGCACAATTTACTTCAGGTGAATATACAATATTTACGGCACCCATAATATGCATAACACTGACAGCTATAAGGAAAATCAGACCTTCAAGCGGGGACAAAAAAAACCCCATTCGCCAACCCTTACCTTTCGGGGTCTGTGAGACAACCCTAAATTTCCTGCGTGCAAAATGAAACCATTCAATTTTGAACCTTATCACAACGTAGTTAAGTTTATATAGGGGTCGGAAACCTTTTCAGCAGGGCTGTGCCAAAGTTGGTGGTTATAAATCTTAAATCACAGTTGAAAATCGTTCATGTAGAAAGCGCGTAACTCCATAACGACTATAATTTCAAATCAGCTTGCTCAAGTGTGTAGATAAATTTCGTCGGCGGATCGGATACGCACAAAACAGATTTAAATAGGCTATAACGAAAATGTTCACGATCTGTGATCTACTCGGGTGAGATTTAGGCACGCCTTAAGTACCTATAAACTCTAGTGACGATTTTACATAAAACGTTATATCATGCTAGTTTATGCTCGCGAAAGTTGTGGAAATTTTCGTGCAATGTTGCCGTGTCTACTGAATAGTTACCAATGAAAAAACAATTTAACTAACAATAAGTACAAGGTTTCGTTGAAAGTTAGTACACAGTTAGAATAACACTCCACATAATGTACTTTTTATCAGGAAATTGTCACAAAACTTGGAGTTCCGAGTCGCTGCTAGATATGCATAAAATTCTACGCAATATGTGAAGGAATATTGCAATATTTTTTTCCTTCATAAATTTGATACCTACGAGCTCCATTAATATGTCTGGAACATCAAACACGCTTCCATGAGCTAGCTCTTTTTAAGCGATATTCTAAACCTGATACTAGGTAACAAATTTCCAAGGCCGTACTGCGACCTCTCTGTTCTCTTTCAGTGGGCGAAGTTAGCATTTCACATTTCACCGTCGAATCGATTCGAAATGAGACACAGCGAACCAATCACACTGCGCCATTGTGACGCAACGACAACCACACGCAATGTCATTGATTCGCTGCGTCTCACTTCGAATCGATTCGATGGTGAGAAGTGAAATGAACCCCTCAGGTCTACTGACACCTAGTGTATGAGACTACACACTACTGAACAATTTCAGTCTGCCGGTGTTTCGTCCCGGCGTCTCGTCGTCGTCTAGTTGTTATAGTCTAAGAAAACTACATGACATGAGTCGGATTTCAACAAACTCATGTGGCACGAGTAGGATGCGAACCTTGGACTTCGATCCCACCACAAAACTTCGTTTTGAAAATAATATAACATGATGCCTGTATAACTAGCGTGAATTCGTTCGATAGTTAAGAGCTACGTTATGGCTCCTACACGCTATAGCCGAACTCAGAAACAATCTGCACTATAATATGAATGAGCGTTATATGCGCATTTTATGTGAACTTGTTACAAAAGATGTAATTTCTGAATAAATGATTTAATTTGCAAGGAAAAACCATCTCTCTCTTATTATGTTCTTGTTTTGTATTATGACTGTGATTTTTACAACCGTCCGCCTACCTGATAACAACCCTCCTTGGAAATAGTATTGTTGCCTATCACCTTCTTGCTGTGTCCCTAATCGCCCCATATGACGTCAACGGGAGGATATGGAGTGGTCCTAGTCTAGGGCGGATCCACACGCCTGTTTGCGCATAGTCTATTGTCTTTAGGAATCCCTATGATAGTGCTGTGTCAGGTTACAGCATAGCAGACAGCCCGACGCCTTTTGTAACACAATATTCTTCAAATGCCATACCACTGACTAATGAGCACTAGTAATTCTATCCGTAGCGATAGTCATATACTGAATTCAATGAATATATTGCTGACAAGTTCAAACGGTGGTGATATAAATAAATTAAATTAAATTAATACTTACAATGGATTTCGTGTTCCTTACAGTAAACGATAAACAACCTTAATAGAAACAAATTGTTGTCTGAAAAACGCGGGCTAAGTTGCGGGCATAAATTGATTATTAAATATAACTGTAAGCAAAGACATAAACCACAACCTCAACCCATTATAATAATGTGCTTTAAACTTGTTACTAATATTACGGCTAACACACGCCAACAGGTTTTCCCACAAGACCGCAAAAGTAACAGCGAATACACATCCCAGACTTCATTACTAAGTCACAGACATATAATGAACCTTATCGCCCTGTGATAAGGGCTGTGTGTAGGGTGGTATATCAAAGAGAAGATCAAAAGGGCAAGGTATGTGTAATATTGATGAGTTAGTGGTAAGGGTCGGTGTAAGTGGATTTTTTATTTGTGCCAATCATTTTGTTTCCAAAAGACACTTATTATACACAATTTCTGTGTATAATAAGTGTCTTTTGGAAATTTTCTGCAATAGTCGATTACAAATGATTAATGCATTATTTTGTAATTTGACGGGGGAAACACTGAAGGTATTTGGATTAGATTATTTAATGAAAGTATATTTGGAAACGGCGGTGGTGTAATGGTTAAGACGCCCGCCTGTGGATCGAAAGGTCCCAGGTTCGAATCCTACTCGTGCCACATGAGTACGAGTATACCAATCTGACTAATATATAGTAGTTTTCATCGACCACCACTTGTTCTGGTGAAGGAAAACATCGTGAGGAAACCTGCATACTGGTTGATTGAAATGGAGATGGAGAAATGGAGAAGGCAATGGCAAACCACTCCATTAATAGTGCCAAGAAAGTTGCCAAATCTTTTTCTTTATGAGCTTTAATCTAATCTTCAATTGCTTTTGTCAGTGTTGTATACACCAATACCTCTGTACCTATATCGGTACCCGGTATGTATCTCACATACCCACAAATTGTATTTCGATAGAAAAACTTAACTTGAATAGAATAAAACAGTGATTCCTATTTACCTAACCCAATTTTAGCCCTCGACGCAAAATAGTGGGATGTTATACATACATACCTGTGTAACAGATTTCACCAATTCAAAAAATAATAATTCATCTGGTTTTTTATATATTTAACAATCAATACACAAAAATATAACATGCGCCAAACCAATTTAGTACATTCAAAAGCGTTCGTTCACCAAAAACTGTCTGCAAATGGCAATATTTCACGAAACCTTCCCTGGACAGTCCCAAATGTCGTAGGAAAAACGTCGAACTTTCCCAAATGAATGGCCTAGTTCGTACAAATCCGACGTATTTATATGTATGAGGATAATAGCGATCTAAATTAGATGGCAGGTGCTCGCCGGTCGCGGAATTGAAGCTTGCACACAGGGGATACTCCCTTTGAGTCGCCGAGCCTGATGGAAATACCTTTTTGCCATAGACATATATTTGCACAGACTAGAAGTTTAAAGCCAAGCTGAAGCTGATTTTCGTGGAGAAAATGAGCTGAACGGAGAAAACAAATGATGTTGAGGGAGTACTAGATGATCCTCGCTAGATTCCAGATTTTTTTCATCTCATTATTATATTCATATTCGGGTTGCCGAAACAACACCGAAACTAAGAGGATGTTGAATGATAAACTTGTTATATTGATAGGAATTAATTGGGAATAATCGTACACTACAATTAAGATCTAAAGGTAATAAAAAATAATGATAATAAAGAGAAAATGTTACTCAGAGCAGTAAAGACAAGAAAAGAGATACGACAAATAACTTTACAAAAACCCTTTACGTTTCATCCGTAGCCCAGGTTTCATTTTTTTGCATTTTCCACTTTCCATGGTCATCGGCATTCTTTGTTGTCGGACAATCTTGATGATATCATGCCAGCACTTCTAGTATTATAATGAAACTAACAGTTAAATAAAGTAAGAAGTAGGCCTGTGTTTTCATAACAAATTAGAACTAATTCAAATGCCCGTTCCGTAACAATATGTTCTTTAGCCCCCAGGTTAGGGATCTCTGTGATCGATCAAAAGGCTGCATTGTTGAGTTCGCGACAGCTCTTAACAGATTGCTTCTTAACTCACTTAAAATGGGTTGCATTTCACATCACGTACATTTGTGAGGATATTTGGATGTCCTGTTACACCTTCACGCAAAGGATTTACTTTCAAAATTTGGAACACACTTAAAAGTTCCAAATGTATGAACCGATATAGCCAAGGATCTTTTTCAAAGTACCCTGTAATAAAACTGCCGCTCTCACCCTTCAAAGCAATACAGCAATGCAAACACCGATTTCGGACGCAGAAGTAGATGAGAGTGAGGTATCTCATGTCAAAGACAAATCTGAAAATACTACACCATTGGACACTGTTTTCTCGCCAAAACCGAGCCACTTTGAATGCTTCATCAGCTGTTATCCAATCATCCCGAGTACGATATACCTATTAGCACTGGTTTTTAAATTAAAGAGTCTATATTCAACTTAAGATAATATACATCACTTATTAACGTCAAAAATTTACTTAAAACCAAGTGTACCGCCGACTTCAAAAGCACAGGTGAAGAAGAAGCGGCGCAACAAAAAACTTCAGCGCAGCCTTTTCTTCAAAGACGTCTATTAACAAATGTGAGTTTAATATGTCTTTGGTAAACCTTGTTATTTACTTATTACAAGCTTTTATATAAATTCACCTGTCCCGATATTTGCTGTCTGTAATCAAATCTTGCAATTTAGATTTCTCCTACTTCCAGTGGTTCTACAGTTTCCATAACAATGCATTATTATGATAAGCGTCACCTGATGGTGCACCCAGGATCGGCTCCGAAAGAGGAAACTCCTCAACGGCTTACAGCACGGACATGGGTTTTTTTGTCAGGCGTTAAGTGTCATAAAATGTCTCTGACGACAATAAAAGCTTGTGTTAAAAATGTTATTTTTGTAAAAAAAACCATTACATCCTGATCGGGATCCTAAGGCATAAATATCTATGTATATTTATTACCCAAACATACACAGTTCCCCGTGCTCTGATAAACACGCACATTATTTTTATGGGCGCGAAATTGATACGTGTACAAACGACGGGCGTCAAAGGGATGATTCTCATTTAAGGGAGCATCACACAGAATTTATAATAATAATAATATTATAGAAGTGGTGTACATCCGACTGATATAAGCCGCATTCGGTCGACCTCAAGCTACAACAGAACAGGCAAGGAAGAAGAACTATATTGGAATATCTGACTTGAAAACAAATATGCAGTTATAGCTCATACAGTGTACAGTAAGAGTATGTAACTGAAATTTATAATATAAAATGTTAAATGAGATAAAATGTTTTCTCTAACTTGGGTGCTTTATGTAAGGGGGAAGTAAAATAACGGTTAGGTGCCACTTCTAAACATATTTACAATTCTGTGCAGTATTACAGCTAAGGGCAATGAGGATATAACCTGATTCACGATGGGCGAGCGATATTGATTTCAATCTTACATATTTTTACCTCCCACTATCTTTAAATAAATCTTGCAAGTTTAAAATCGACCTATTTTCAGAATTTTAGTTTGAAGATTTTTGCACGCAGGAAATTGGAAGATAATGTGATGCCACGTCTCGCGTCTCGTGGCTCTGTCTGCCCCGTAAAGGATAAAAACGTGATACTTTGAGTATGCAGTTCAATTCAACTCCAACCTCGTTTCGTTCCGGTTTCTTATGTGTGTTCAAAACTTCATACTGCAATATTTCATACCATCCACCGTTTTGCATTTTGCTCCTGGTGTCCCTGAACTTCTGATTTCACGAATAACATAGTTCACTCGAACACTATGTACAATTTAGTTAATTATTTACAATTATTCGTCACATTTTCTCTAATCCATTTCACTGTCCCAATGTGATCGTGGTCAGTAATTGATGGGCATTATAATTGATAATGTCGAAATATTGGATACTTAATTACAACTTTGCGTGTTGTATCAATAAAATTAAATTTTCAAAATGATTAATTTGAGGTGGAAATTTATATAGTAATAGGGTTAAATTGTATTCAAGAGCGAAGAATTTTCATAGAATATTCAGCGGTTGCTACCCAAAGTGGAAATGATGTAACATTTTCAATGAAATTAGCAGTATTACAAACACAATACAAATAAATAAATAAATAAATATACTAGGACAAATCACACAGATTGAGCTAGCCCCAAAGTAAGTTCGAGACTTGTGTTATGGGATACTAACTCAACGATACTATATTTTATAACAAGTACATATATAGATAAACATCCAAGACCCGGGTCAATCAGAAAAAGATCATTTTCCATCATGACCCGACTGGGGATCGAACCCGGGACCTCTCGGTTCAGTGGCAAGAACTTTACCAATGCGCCACCGAGGTCGTCAATGCAGATTATGCAGATTATATGAGGATGGACCTACGTTTTTATATACGTTGTAGAAACATCACGTATCAAACTAAATATGAACGAAATCATAATATAATTTTTAAAACTAAAAACTAATACTAACTTGAAAACTACTTAACTAAAAAATGAATTATTTTACACTATACTAATATCAACGTAAAATACTTAATTTTAAATAGGACAATTTCAAAGTTTTCTAAACATTAATCTCTATCAAGCACTTCTAATACAAGCAGTACGTATCAGTAGATACGAATTGCTCCTTAGCTGCAAGTTATTTTCAAAGAGGCCACGTTTTCCTTTGCCCATGCCGTTAAGGTCAATCCAAACATTGTAAAGTATCGCACTTAAGTGCCCGCGGCGCAATTCATAGGCGGATAGCGTTATCTTGTTTTTAGGCTCCGTGGGCCTTTGTTCTTTGCGCGTCGATGACAAAATCAAACGGTACATCGGTCAAATTTTCTCCTATCGCGGATACTTGTGGGATTACTTCTTGGTCCGTCTCTTTGTGTAATCCTTTTCACGGGAATGCAGGTATCGAGTAAAAATTACAAACGTGAGGATTAAATATATAGAAAGCCTTTGCCAGAACCCTCGCTGTGTAAGTCCAACCTGCAGTTGTCACAGTCCAAACCAGTTTTTCACTGTCCATTTATTGAAATTAAGCATTTATTATGTGTGTAAGACATCCACCAACTTCTATTATAGGCCACGGGGTCCCTTTCAATATTTTAAATTACTTACAAAACTAAAAGTGGGTTGCACAAATTAAATTTGGCGTTAACATCAACCTGCGCGCCGCCACCATCATTCAAAGTTAACTGGTTAGAGCGGAATGGTGCAACCCACCCTAATTATGATAAATATTATGAGTTGTGTGGTTGACTTCTGTATTCTGAAATTTATTAGGCTCCAGACTCAAGTTGGCTCAAGCAAAGAAAATTTGTCCAGATAAAGCTACAGCTCTGACACCTCCTGCCAATCTGGTGCTTCACCCTAAACATGGCACACTTACTATAGTGCCCTACCACCTACACTGAAAGTCTTGTGTGATGCCACAAACGTAGATTAAGAAAGTGTCCCGCGCGCGGATATCTCGGTGTCACAAATACTCAGGTACTCACAAATTTAATTGAGTTGACACGCTAAGAAGTAGTTTCACCTCCTCCACTATTGTCTATGTTATTTCTCTTATAACTTGCGCCAAAAGTTTTCTTGAGGACTCACTTAAGTGTGTTTAGCTGTAGTTTTAACTTAATGCTTTGGGTGTAAGCACGTTTATAATGCTAATTTGGACCTGAAAGCTCGACGGGTCGACAATTAGCGAACGTAAACGTATTTGATATGAAGCTTAAAGTTCTAACGAGGCTGCTTCAAGAGCTGGCATTTAATTTTAAAACGGTACTTTAATAATTTTAGTTCAACCATTACTTTTCGTTAGTGGAGACTAAAGCGAAAAAAATTGAAAACGAATCCTGAGTTCCGATTCGTTAAGCCGAGGAAGAAACAAGAAAATACATGGATGTCACAAATAATTCAGTCACATTTGAAAAATAGGGGAAATTATGATTTTCCTTAGGTGTTACCACTTTTATAGTCACCTAATAGCAGACTTGAATTTATGCTCTAATGACACGATAACTACAAAGGAAGTCTTAGGATTTTAATTAGTTTTATTATGTAAACAATAAGTACACTGAATGTACGCTGTACACACACAGCTCACGGAGTAAACCTACAAAGAGGATTAGGCAGCGTGCGCTACAAGTTGGTGCAAACTTAAATAATTCCGCTCAGTTGGCGTAATGAAAACATTGACGCGTGCTTTCTTACGAAGAATAAATTAATTAAAAACTAGCTGCGCCCCGGGGCTTCGCTCCCGTGATTTCGGGATAAAAAGTTTGTGTGTTATTCCAGGTTGTATTCTACCTATTTTCCAAATTTCATAACATAATCGAGCGAGTAGATTTTACGTGAAATAGTAACAAAGTCAAACATACATACACACATCCTCACAAACTTTCACATTTATATTTATTAGTAGAATATACAGCGTCACGAATTTTTCCTAACGCGGAGACGGCCCAGAGGATTCGCTCGGTATTTTGAGACATTCTTGGGACTAAATCCAATATAAAGAAGTTGTGGTTACTTAGTAATTGAGGTCCTTTTACGAGGGAGATAAATGAGATGCACCACTAATTATTCTAATAATTAGAATAGCATTTATTAAAATTAATTTATATTTATAGCTAACTAGGTCGCGCTCGCTGTTTCGGCACATAGTTTGTTGGTTGCTACACTGTGGTCTTATACCTACATCACTTCGTCTTTTCTAACACTTTAGACCACTGTAGATCATTATGCAAATATTTTTTTCACAAACTGAATGTACTCTACCTTAACCTATTTTTCGATAAATACAAAAATAGAACCACATACCGGCTGTCTATTTATAAATCACCACAAATACATTACTTACTCCAAAACCTTGCTATATCGTAAACAAATTAATTTTAAGCCTACGTGATCCAAATATCAATACCTAATGTGAAAAAAACTAAGCATGTTTTTGAACGTTGCATGTTTCTGTACGATCGCTGAATATGAATTTATTATGCACAATAATATTATCATGACTGCATACGAATTTCCGCTCTATTTCCAAGGTTATAAGTCTGAAAATGATTTTAGGGAAACAAAAATAAAAAAAGTTAGCAAGCCTATAGATTCTTAGCACAAATCTTTTTAATGTTGCCATGCTATAGTTACGATCGGGTTGTTGGGAGATTTTTTGGGTCACTGAGCAGCAGTGAACAACTGAATAATGGAATATTGTTTTGCTGGTTCCGCTGGAAATATTTGGAATAATGTAAAACTTAATGGTAAACACAATTTTGTTTTATTTTCCGGGCAGGCTTTTTCCATTAATATTAATACATTAAATTCGTATCTATTTTGTTAAGACGTTCTTGTACGGGCATCATAAATATATAAATTAAGGAATGTCTTTTATTATCACTTAGTAAGTTCATTCGACGTTCACTTATCATTGGTTAAGAAAAGTTATCAATAGTACCATCGCGGAACTATTGATGGTACCGGTGACCACTAAGACAAGACAGAAATGACTTCCTGCATGGATTTCCGTCGGTCGTCTTATGAATTTGAAAATTTTCACGGATTTCACCTCATCATTTAAAAAAATCGAAACACGAAATGATTATAAAATTTACTAGCTCCACGAATACGATATATGTTCAACGATTAATTCACTTTCTTCTATTAAATTACTGGCTTTGTGAGTTCTAGAATATTGTATTATAAATAACATCAGCGTTAAATAAAAATTGGGCGTGCTATATAAATAAATAAATATATTAGGACAAATCACACAGATTGAGCTAGCCCCAAAGTAAGTTCGAGACTTGTGTTATGGGATACATACCCAACTATACTATATTTTATAACAAATACATATATAGATAAACATCAAAGACCCGGGCCAATCAGAAAAAGATCATTTTCCATCATGACCCGACCGGGGATCGAACCCGGGACCTCGCGGTTCAGAGGCAAGCACATTACCACTGCGCCACCGAGGTCGTCAAATATATTTACATATAATAAATCACGTTGATTAAAACTAACTGACAAATGCAAAATAGAACTAATACAGTTAAAGTACCTGTGTGTTTAAAACTCTAAAACTGCAACAAACAACAAACAACTAAAGTATCACCAACTAACGAGCGAGCAAATTAGCAATTTAAATCTAAATTAGGCGAACTACGATCTCGGCATGGCAACACCGGCGTTCCAATTTTAAAATGCGTCACGTATGCTAAGGCGCCCTCTCGCGGCTCATTCGTACGGCAGAGTTTAGTCACGTGGTCGTTTAAAAGCCACGATGCGGTCTGTTTACATTTTATTACTTCTGGCTCGGCTATAGCTTCACATGAATACAGAGGAGCAATAGGTAGAGACCAACCTTTTTGCACTAGTCTTACAAAGCGTATGGAAAACTGTATTTATAGAACACTACAGATATACAATATAATATTATACACAAACAGCTTTCAGTAATAAAATGTAATTTTTTAAAATTAAAAAAGAACAGCAAATCTCTTATCTTATTTCACGTCATTTCTATAAGACCAAGAACTAGATTTTCTTTTGTTTTTTTTGTGTAATTGAACAGTATCTAATTAATTTTTCCATGCACCAAAAATTAATGTTTATTTTCTCAAATGTTATTTAGACAGCATAATGTATAGTCTCTGTATCCATCTCCTCTATATCATGGAGCGGGAATGGAAAACGTCGGTTATACTTTAAATCAGCAAGAACGTGATTTTCATTTTTATTTTCCAAATGTGTAGCTGTTGCGAAGTGGCTCCGACTAGTTTACTGCCACAACATCTTTATATGAGTTTCCATTTTGATAAGAAAACTAGCTGAGAAACTACATCATGTTTTGTTGTCCCAGAGATGAATATAAATATAAATAAACACTGTTTATATAACTTTCTTTCGGCATTTCTTCTCAGCAGTGGCCGTTCCAAAAAAAATAATCACAGCCGCTGCGCTAGGTCATCTGGAGAGGATTGAGGAGGATCGTGGCGTCCTAGACCTGGACCCAGTCGGGCGCCCCAGATACCGGCTGGAGCGACACTGTGGATGTTGATCTGCGTGTGTTGGGAGCTGTCAACTGGCGAACCATAGCGCAGAACAGAAGACTATGTCGCTCTCTTGTTTCTGAGGCCAAAAATGGATCTCACTGTGGGGTCAGACAGAGGAGTTGGTAAGAAAAATTTGACGCAAAAAGTGCTTGTGAAGGTATTATTTCTGAAAAATTATTTATCTTATAATTTTTAACAAGTTTTTATTTTTAATAGAAATATCATTTTTCCCTATCGTCAGAGAGATTATAAAACACTATTATAAAACAAAGTCGCTGTCTGTCTGTCCCTATGTACCTATGCTTACATCTTTTCAACTACACGACGGATTTTGATACGGGTTTCTTTAATGGATAGTGTGACTTTTGAGGAAGATTTAGCTGTACACATGATACAGCGAAGTTATCAATTATAGTCTAACTATCGACTCGCCCCGACTTCGCTCAAAACCAAATTAAATTATGTAGAGTATCAAATATCATCACATCGGTGCACGGCTCAGTGCAATCCACGCAGTTGCATTGCGTGACTGCGCATAATGCAGCCGAACTGTGGAACTGTCTGTGTTTTTGTGTACGGCTGCTTATCGACAGGTTGAGCGACGTGACTGGAAATAAATAATGCTATTATGCTTGTGTACACAGTAACTTATAAGCACAAACTTTTATTCCTTTTTTATATATCAAGTAGGCAGGAACTAGGATCAATTTTGCCACAGTACCCTGTAATCACACTCCCTCTCTCACCATTCATTTATTTATTAAGATACACATGCAGACAAATTACAATTTTGCATTTTTATGCTTTAGAGCTGTACATTACTGAACAAATTTAGTGTACACAGCATGATCATCAAAAATGTGCCATTAACAGAACGTATAAGTACTCAGTTCAAATTCACGTAACTATTAAAAGAAGTAAGTAGATCTAACAAGTAAGATGTCTCAAAACAGCAGCTTGTACAGAGTATTAGGAGGAGATAAAACAATTGTAAAGCAAATTGTAGGGGAACAGCTCATTTATAGAATTTCGGAATCGTCTGATGCTTTGGCCGAAGATATAGAAGCCATTAGCTTTATTGTAAGATCTACACATTACTGACATCATAACGGAACACAACAATGCAAGCAGTTTTTAACCACAAATAGATGAGAGTAAGATACCCATGAAAACGACATTTCGATTTACGATTAAATAAATATAATAAATAAATATTTTAGGACAAATCGACAACCTCGACAACCTCGGTGGCGCAGTGGTAAGGTTCTTGCCACTGAACCGAGAGGTCCCGGGTTCGATCCCCGGTCGGGTCATGATGGAAAATGGTCTTTTTCTGATTGGCCCGGGTCTTGGATGTTTATTTATATATGTATTTATTATAAAATATAGTATCGTTGAGTTAGTATCCCATAACACAAGTCTCGAACTTACTTTGGGACTAGCTCAATCTGTGTGATTTGTCCTGATATATTTATTATTATTATTATTAAATCACACAGATTGAGCTAGCCCCAAAATAAGTTCGAGACTTGTGTTATGAGATACTAACCCAACGATACTATACTTTATAACAAATACATATATAGATAGATAAATATCCAAGACCCGGGCGAATCAGAAAAGTATAATTTTCCATCATGACCCGATCGAACCCAGGACCTTTCGGTTCAGTGGCAAGAACTTTACCACTGCGCCACCGAGGTCGTCGATTCCTGAGTTTGAACCGCTTTAGTTGGGAAAGCGTACTCATCATAGACTTAAAATCGTAAAAAGTATCAACTAATGACTATTACAGAGTAACAAAAACAACTCTATTTAATTAAACACACACACACACAATAAAACAGAAAAGATTTTACGAGTCGTTTCAGTTCGACGGCAGCTAACTGGGATTGCAAACAAAAGTACATGTATTAGTATCTGTGAGGCGCAGATAGAAGCCATAAAGTAAAAAACTCGTTTTGAACAGCACATAAACACACTAGTTTCCAGTTGAAAGAAAACATCGTAAACGCTTACAAGCAAAATGGCCGGTGGTGTTCGTCACGAGAGGATGCGTTCGTTTTATCAAAGTGGTCAATACGGACGAAACTTGTGGTTGTGGAAAATGGGTTCGAATGTTGTTATTTTTATATCTCTTTAAAAAAATATTTCATGTTTTCTCATACGAGAGGTGGAAATTTTCACTTTTTAACAGAGAAGTGTTTTTTTAAACACACTTATGTGAGAATGGTCATTGGTTTTCTACGAACCGTCAATATAGTTAATATAAAGCTGTTTGTTTTCCAAATAAAATAAGACTTATGTATTTTTCTAGAGTTTCTTTTCTTGACTTTGTTTAGTAATATGTAAGGATACGAAATAAATATTCCTTCTTTCCGCTGGGGACTCTCACTTGGACCACAACGAAAGCTCAGGGCCCAGTACGGCGTGTTCCAATCAGCAGGAGTCACTTATTGAATTTTGTTGTGCTCCCAAAACTTCCAATAATTCCTCAGATCGGAGGAAACTTTATCAATTTCCGCAACGGAACACATCTCGCGAATTCGGAAACGTTGAGGTAAAGCGGATTCGCGACAACTTTTCGAGATAACATTCTTTTTTTTTTTTTTTCGCAACTTTTTTAACGCGATCATGATCATTACTGAGTTCCTTGTGAGTCTTTACACAACTGTCCGGAAAAGAAGTACGGTATTTACTGGGTTCCTGCAATATGTTTTGGGATTCTTATAACTCCTTAACTTCGAAAAGTCGTTCGATAATTACCATGCCATTTCCATATGTCCGTTGTGAATGACCAGTGACTGAAATGAAAGTTTTGGTGTCCATAATCTTTTTCTGTCTTATCAAGTGTGTAACAGAGTCAAAAGACTTAATACAAATTGAAAACTGGTTGCCTGTTGTAGACATTCTTCTTCATAATCGTATTCCTCATGGCTGGGGGTCGTGGTCATTACGTGGAATGAAACACACACAACAACTTTCTTGGCATTATTAATGGAGTGGTTTGCCATTGCCTCCTCCATTTCACACACAAGTTAATAATCTAGATACAAAAAATGTGTAAAGCAATTTCACGCAAACATCCACAAAAACCAAAGATAAAATTCCCCGTCTTTATTTTAAGGTCTCCCGAAGACATATCACCCGAATGCAATTTGCACCAGTGTTTGTCCATCCTGTTTTCTCCCACGTGATCGATAGCCCTTAAAAATACAGACACCGACGTGTTTATCAATTTGGGAGGAAATTCGTGAACCAATTTTGAAAATTGGCCCTACAGCTGAAATAAGTATAAATTGTGGACTTCTTATGTAAGGTCCCTTGTATAATGAAATGGCTTTTTAGATGGAAACTAGGGTGACGTGTTTTTGCGATTTATTAGGAGATTTAAGTACTATTTTCATTGAAATACTTGCATAGAAAATTTTGTCCAGATTTCATGAAAATATTCATAAAGCATATATCTTGTCCTTACTTTATTTGTGGTAGGTATTTGACGATAATTAAGTACCATTTGAAATGTTTTTGGTACAGTATCTTCACTGTAAGTTTATAAGGTCTATAATTAATTTAAGTTTTGAGGCGTTTTTTATGTATATTAATTTAAAAATATAATCAGGCCTAACCCAAAAAAACTAAAGTGGATTTTTTGTATTTTTATCAAAAACAAAACATTTTATTATTAATTTTTTTTTTTTTGCAAATTCACTTTCACAAAACAAAATACAAGAAACTTATTATGGAAGTGTACAGTGTACAATATAAAAAAAAAACTTCAGTGTAAAATTAACCAGACTAACACTAGGCCTGGTCACCGCAGATACACGTGTTGTCCCACTTTCCAATACCTCCCCCCCCCTCCCTCCACTCCTGAATAGTGTTATTGATAGTAGCGGTTTAGATGGTCTCTTATGAATAGAATGTATTAGAGTAATATTTACATTAAATATGGATGTCTTACGTTAGTTATGTCCTGAGAATTTTAAGAAAATAAAATCAGTTTCTCAAGAAAAAAAATCTGATTTAGAAGAATAAGACATATTTACAAACTGTTCCTTTAAATTCGCGGACTCGATGAGAGACACTGATTCGTTGCGGAATTTTAAAACTAAGTCATTCAAAATTAATTAGTAGTTCTAAATACAAAGAAAAAATACTAAAACCAGGTATTTAAGTATAAATACCAAATCATCAAACGATACAATTTAAAATACAAAAAATACCGCAGTTGACACAATTAAGGCGAATATTCTTGTTCACTTGCAAAATGTTCCCCTTCCCAGTATTTTCCTTAAATTTTCAACGCGCCGCTCCATATCCACGAACTTGAACAATTAAACAAAGTTAGACAAAGAGTGGGAAAAAAATAATTACTTTCATAATGACCGGGTTCAAAGGTATGTTGAAGTTTTCTTTGTGAAGTCTTAACTTTTTAAAGGCCGGCCGACTGGTGAGCGTAGCTGGTACTTAATCAAATTCATACTTTGCTCAAAGTGGCTTCGAGCGGAAACGTTTGTAACTTTCGCTTCAAGACATTCAAGAAGTTATCCCCATGGCGCGTTGGTTAAAGCGATCGGCCTGCGATAGTGGCGATTAAATGATTGAACGGGTGACCAGGGGGCCTACCATCAACTTTTCCAATGCAACTCAGTTCGATTTATGAACCTAAAATGAATCGCTTTCATACTAAAAATTAACTCTATGGTACGTATTTGCGATGCAGATCAGTTTAGGTCTGAAAGTGGACCGCGTTAAGAGATAATGCTAAGCGCCTCCAGTAGATAGGTATTATCAGCACCGCCTAAGCGTGAATTAAAATAATCGGTAAATTCAATTCTGCTTGACATAATTAGGTTAGGTTAGGTAAGAAAATGATAATAAACTTTAAGTAACTTGAGATATAAAAAAAAATTCCGCGTAACGTGCTTTCGATGAAGAGTGATTCTGAGAACTGTGGACACCTTCGGAAGGCACGTTGAGCCGATAATCCCGGTTGTATTTGCACTGGTTATAACCCGCCAATTTCTTCTGCTTGGTCATAGTCCATTCTCCTTATCCATCCATAAAGAAGGTCTGTGTCCCAGTAGTGGGTACATGGCTGTTGATAGCGACGATCCTGTCCACCACCAACCCTGACATGTGATTAAATGAATAATTCTGATTTCATTGTGGTTTATTGAACCTGCGAAATGCGTTGGATGAAATTCGGCTGAACGAAATGGCCTTCGCTTTGACAAGCAGCAATGTATACCACAGCATTATTCGCTACCCCTTTCTGATGTGACTTTTACGACTACCTACTAACTGGCAAGTAGGTTCCATACACCCCCGTGAAACTGTCAACCAGTGTGCAGGTTTTATCACAATGTTTTCCTTCATAATCATTTAATGTAATATGATCTATGAAAACTACTATACATGAGTCAGATTGGCATACAAACTCATGTGGTACGAGTAGGATTCGAACCTGGGTCCTGTCGATCACCAGCACCGCTTACACACCATTACACTTGTAGAGCTACATATAACTTACCAAAATCATGTAAATAAGAGTTATTTTCCCTTAAAGCAGTAAATAAGTCTAAAATACACAAATTACCACTCAAGAGCTAAATCGCCCGAACATTCCAAAGTAACCGACCATGAACAACCTTGGACTGTTTAACTCGCAAAAAATTACAAAGAGTGTGCAATTAACGTGGCCCGTGGCCCCACTATCGCATCACTCACGAATCTGTGCCTAGATCATTACGCTAAGGAAACTGATGTTAGGCCGGTGTTCCACAGCTAATATATATAAATATATACGGACAAATCACATAGGTTGATCTAGCCCCAAAGAAAGTTCGAGACTTGTGTTATGTTCTGTTAGCTGTATACTTAATCCCCCTTATTAATAAAAATAATATTCTTTGTATTATCTCGTTCTTTCAATGTCAATTATTGAAAAGAGAGAGAGGGAGAAAAAGTATTCCAAGCCTAATCAGAAAATGAAATGTTTATTAATAAAGCGGAATATGTATATTACAATTGTTCTAATTGTTTCTTTGATGAATAGATGATAAATAGTAAAAGAGTATTTTAGGTAGTTTTAATTAACAGATAAATTAATGTCTCTATAGTTGTTTTAACTCTTGTAGCAATATATTGAATAGTATAGCATGCAATGGAATTGTAGACTAACGCAAAGGAAACGGCTATTATTCGGCCGGAGAATTGATTAATAGTGGCCGGCTAGGGCCATGCCATAAATAAAAATAAAATACGGCTTGTCTATGCCCGCGCCGATGCGTAATCTGTGGCGATAACTCGCCGCCATTTTGTTTCAGATTAGTTTTGCTATGGATAGGAGACATTTTTTTGGAAATGTATAGCCCATGGAGTGTTATGTCTTGATTGAATGCGTTGTTTTCGAGTGTTTTATTTATTTTCCTTTAGAGATATTTATTTTATTTCTTGTTTCGATATATTTATATTTTTGTCGTGGATTTAGATTATTTTGTAAATATATCCCACCAAACAGTGTTCGATGTGTGTGTGTGTGTAGTTTTACATATGGGTAACGAAAGTATTGTATAATCTGTGATATGGATTTAATAGCTACAGATTTAACGGCTACAGAATATATCTGAAAGGATGCCAAAGATGTGGAGTGGAGGAGAAAATGTAGGAAAGAGGATCCTGAGCTTCAACGCTTATGGCGGGAAACCTTTGGGAAAACGAAATGAGACAGAAACAGAACGGCAACGAATTAGAAAGAGCGAAAAATATATACCTAGTAAAAAGGGAAGATTATTTTTGAGTCATCAAGCCATCTGATAACTCCTCCAGTCCATCATTAGGAAAAACTGTTACATATTTGACAGAAATAACTTTTAAACTGTATTAATAAAGTGCATTGGGATAAAATACGAAGGGTTATTAAAAACTGATTAAAAATGTCTACAGTTTTGAATAATTACTTGTAAAAAATGATGGCCACTTTCAAATTAACCATTACAAAAATAGATATTTAGAAAGACCACACTATTGTATGTAGGAAAGCTAAGAAGGGCATTCCTAGATGAAATAAAAGAGAAGGCAGATGTCGTGTGTCCTCAGCCAATGATTAATTTACCTCTCTATATGAGGTGAAATCAATGGCTGGACAGATTAAGATGGAAAGTGCTCCACCGACAAGAACAAAGTTCTTAAATTAATTAATGATGATGATACCTATGTTAAATACAAATCTTGCGAGGGAAGCCAAATTAAGGTTTTTAAAAATATACCAAACTGAAAGTATTGAAGAAGAAAGAAAAGTCCAGTGGAAACTATATATATTTGGACAAATCACACAGATTGAGCTAGCCCCAAAGTAAGTTCGAAATTTGTGTTATTGGATACTAACTCAACTATACTATATTTTATAACGAATACATATATAGATAAACATCCAAGACCCGGGTCAATCAGAAAAATATATTTTTCCATCATGACCCGACCGGGGATCGAACCCGGGGAAGTAGGTTCAGTGGCAAGAACTTTACCACTGCGCCAGCGAGGTCGTCATCTAATAAATAATACTCTTTATTGTACCATAAACAAATGTATAGATATACAAAAATATTGATGTACAAATGTGGTCTAAAAATCGTCAAAAAAGTGGTCTAATCGCTAACGCAATCTATTACAGACAATTCAACCTGACAATAAGGCCTTATAAGAAAGAAATATAGTAGTAATTACCCAACTAATAACATTTTAAATAAAACAGACCGACAAAATACCTGAGAAATAAAGGCCGAATAAAAAAAGACTGTCTGGAGGCTAAATTTCAGCGCAAACCGAAGGCGACTGTAGCATGACGGCCATTGATGGGCCCTCGGGGAGTGATAATAAACGGCTAGCACCGGGAGTGGAGCCCTACTTACAGCTGAAATTAACTTAGGTACTGTACGTTTAAAGTCAAAACATTTATTCAGAAATTAGACCATCACATGTAATTGGCATAATATTAATGAACGAATTGCTGTAGTCAAGTAAAAAAACATAGCGTGGAACGTTCTATTTTGATAGAATTGCGGCGGCAATGAGCGAGAATGAAAATACTCGTGCTCGCGCTGCCCGTGCTTTGACTTCCGCAACACCGACACTCGAGGCAGCGCCGGGCAGCGGCAGTGACGTGAGCAGTCAAATTCAAATTCATATCATTTATTCAGAAATTAGACCTTCACAGGCACTTTTTCTCGTCAATCTTTATATTTACAGTCTCACAAGCTACAAACTACTGGCATTTCGGAACGACCACTGCTGAGAAGAAATGCCGAAAGAAACTCATTTGAACAGTCGTGTCATTTGTCCCTATGTGACATGTGGCAGTGACAGCGCAAGTAATCTGTTTGCATACTCGTGCTGCCCACTGGGTGCTGCCCAAGTAAATGTGGCATAACAAACTGTACACTAATAGCCGCTGCGCTGTAAGTGTGGCTGCACCCTATCCTGAACATTATACTACAGCGGGGGCTCGCCGCGGCAGCCGCGCTCCTCACTTACGAGTACGTTTCGCTAAAATTAACTCGATAAAGTCATTTTTCAAAGACCACTCAATGTCTCGGTTAGATGCCTGATGAATTAATCTTTAAATTTATTAAAATTATATTATATCTTTAAATTTATTATAATATGGAATGCGAAACCATCACCATTTTAATAACCGCCTTAAGACGATTACTCCCCGCACACTAGTGTCACCTCACATTTTTATTAATATCTTTTATATCCTAGCGAAAATTTAGAAAATATTTCAAGAGATTACTTGGGTAATTAAATGAAACTTATAAGAAAAAGTTGTCGCCTTAACGTAATGTTCCCAGAACGCTGGCAGCATTGCCACCTTGTATGACAAGGCTGATTCTCTGATTCTTTTCACTTAATAGATAATAATTATAGTTTTCATGATTCGGATTGGACTTATAAAACCTAAATATACTGACATGACGCAAGTAGAATAAATTGTGATAATTGAGCCTGTAATAGGCTCCGCCATTGCCCTGTGGTCGAAGTAGAATCCTTGTAATAATTCTAGCACGTAACCACGTTTCGCTAATCGGCCCTACCTCAGATTGTAGTTACAAGCAGATAATGAATGAGGAAACTGGTGGTTGCGCCACTTTAGGATCACTTAATATCCTCCCATGTACAAGTCGCCTAAGGGACACCTAGGCAGCTACAGTAGCATTCGCAAGGAGGGCCAACATCAGGTAGACGGATTGTCGTAAAATCACTGCCGAATGTTATGAAAAAAATTAAGGTAATTTTTTACGTCGACCTTGCGTCCTCGGTTTCGACTGCATCGAGTAAAATGTGAAAGCAGTATTTTTACGCTGTAGGAAGTAAATTTGTCACCCTCGTGACAATTGTCGCTTTAAAAGCGATATAAATTACTTATTGACATTGTTTTACAATTAAATGTTGGATAAATTATTATTATTTTTGATGCTGTAATATCTCCCTGTTTCCCTACTCTGAACTCGCACTATAAACACCCGAATGGTCAGACCACACATAACCGTTACTTAACCTGAGATATGGGTATTGATAGGGACCGTGCGAAACCCTTGATGTGCTTCAGGTGCCCAGATAAAATGGCTATAAATAATTTTAACATATCTCCTTTTGATACGAGGGATAAGGAAATAGGTAAACCATCCAATATATACCGGATTGGTCGTAATAACGTATGTGCACTATTCTGCTACTTTCTTAGACCGTTATCTTGAACTTGAACTTTAGGAGGATGCTATGTAATAATATGGATCTAAAAGATCCCAGGTTCGAATCCTAATCGTGCCACATGCGTTTGTATACCAACCTGATTCAAATGACATTTTTCTTAACTTAATTTAATTGAATCATCTTTAAATTGTACACTTACTTGATTAAAACTCTAATAAAATAAAATATTATTTTCTATTTATATTCTACTAGTTTTTGCCCGCGGCTTCGCCCGCGTAAATTTCATAGCAAAATCTCGGTATTTTTTTTATCGCGTACTCTGTAAGACTGGTAAACATATATTATTCAAATTAGCATTTTTTCTCATCTTTAGTTCAATTTCCAGTTTCCCGCTGCGTGTCTCGTCCCGCAAACTTGTCCAATCCCGCTTCCTGCTATGTAATGTAAAGTAGATATCCCGTACCGTTTCCTATATATTGTGCCATCATGTTTTTCGCAATGTTTCCCGTCCCGTTTCCTCCTTCCCATTTCTAGCTCCGTCTCCCACTCCCGCTTTCTGCAACGCGAGCCGTCCCATTTTCCATGACATTTTACTTCCCGGTTTTTTATTGACCACAATCTTACTTATTTACTTACTGTTATTTACTACAAAAAGTAAATGTCAGTAAGATTTTTCAGCTTTTTGTCTTGAAAATTGTTTCAAGTCTCATACAATCTTTCACACTTTTGAAGGTTGAGGGTTAATTATCAGAAAAATCTGAAACACGTATTCATTAATTTGTTGTAAACAACGAAAATCCAAATTTTCAAGTCAGTAACTTCAACGGTGTAGAACTTTCATATTATTTCATAGTTTTTTACCCCTTTTTCTTTCTGCATGGATTTCTTGTCTCCGTGGATTGTTATTTTAATTATTCTACAGGACCCTTCTCATTAACCCGGGATTCCGAGGTATTTTTGATTAATTATTAGTTTTCAATTATCCTACGGGAACCTGACCATTTACCGGGATGAAATGTATCTAAGATGTTAACCCGGTATATAAGGTACCTACATACCAAATTTCAAGCAAATTGGTCCAGTAGACTTCGAGTGATGCGCGTTCAGACAGACAGACAGACATACAGACAAAAATTTCAGTAACTAAGTATCAGTAATGACCTTTCTTCAATTTTATTATATGTATTGATGATTTGGCGTCTACTCCACCGACAATTGCATAGCTCTTAAATAAGAAGATTCTATTTATGAGTATTATGTAAAAATGTAAGCTATGAAAGAGCAGTAGACCTATCATCAACTTTTACAGAACGATTCCAATGCAACTCAGTTCAATTTAGGAACCTAAAATGAATCGCATTCATACAAAAAATTAAGTGGATGGTACGAATTAGCGATGCAGTTCAGTTTAGGTCGTAAAGTGGTCGCGTTAAGAGATGATAGTAAGCCCCCTGGGCTGTCTGTCACAAGCATTATTTGCTTAGGAGGCAGTCCTAACAATTATGTTTGTAAGTACATTTCCTGCTAATTATTTTTTTTTTTCCGGTGACAGAAAACATCGTGAGGAGTGCCAAGAAAAATTGTTGTGTGTGCTTCATTACACATAATGGCCATGACCCACAGCATATGGAATACGAAATCAAAATCAAATCAAATCATTTATTCAGAAATTAGGCCTTCACAGGCACTTTTTCACGTTATATTCTAAATTAAATGATGTTTACCAAAGCTACAAACTACTAGCATTTCGGAACGACCACTGCTGAGAAGAAATGCCGAAAGAAACTCATTCAAACAGTGTTGGTCCCTATTATGCCAGAAGGGCTTACCATTTTTTAAATATAAATATAAATATAAAACGACAATGAAGAAAAAGAAATAATTCTCGTGTAAACTGTAACTAATTGTTAAATCAAAATTTTATAATAATAAATAATTTTTTGATTAAATGATTGACCTAGTCCTCAACTGAAACTAGGATCAAAAAAATCATTCCTAGCTTACTCCATCGCATTTGGTTTTCCTTAAATCTGTCCAGGGTCCACGCACGATCGCCTCGTCCAATATTCAGGGGAGCTTCATTCGGGCCCGAATATTCAGTAGGAGCACGAGGCTACATTATTAACGAAACCATAGGTTTACAACTGCTCCTTTACGCTCGTAAAACTAACACATGTGACACGTTTAACATTTGTTCTGCTGTAAAAGTTTTTATTCTTAGTGTTATATTAGATGATTTACGATATATCTCATTGTTTCTATATATTCTATTTGTTTGTACAAAGAACACATGTTAAAAGTATGTACATATAATTAGAAAGTGAATATACAATGACGAACTTATCCCATGAAGCGATCTCTTCCAGTCAACTAGCGACAGTTTGAGATCATATATTTAATCAATTATTACATTGGTAATCACTTTAGATGGAAACTTTGGATATTTACGAAGTATCTAATTTCTGAATAAACCCTTTTATTGTAAAGTTAAGAAAAGTCACAAAAAAACTACCATTTTAAACGACATAACACGACTATCCAAAAAAATGTTGACATGTTGGAAACATCGTCTAATAACAAGCGTGAAAGTCCAGCCATCAATAGACATACTGCTATTACTTAGAGCCAGGAAATAAAATAAAATCATGAAGAAAAATCAATTATCAAATCATTATAGGAAGCCAATTGCAGTTCAATGACCAAATTACTAGAAACCAATTTGTTTTACATCTAGTTAGTCGTCGCTCGACGCTTGCCAGTCGTATTGTCCCATCCGTTGACGTCATAAAACACAGCTGCGTCAAACGCATGTACGTAATACAAAAAAAAAAACTTTATTACCCTATATTCCTGCTAGGATACAGAGGATATATTTACAGAGACTATTCTTGATAAATGGAAAAGTATAAGTGAATTTTTAGTATGTTAATATTAAATCGGGTTATTAGAAATCTGGTAAGAACCTTTAGGTGTAAAAGTGATAAATATTATTACGAAGAGGCGAGATCTTTGTTAAACTATAACCATTAGGATTGTAATTAATATGAATCTTGATGAAGTTGAACTATATTTTATACGGAAATAAAATAATGTCAAACATAAATTACATATTACTTAATTACAGACAGAAAACGATCTTATTAAACTACATATTTCCTAACGAATCATGCTTCTTTGTAATATCTTATTATTTACATCCACATCATCAAGCATTTATTTATACAACACGACAATTTTATGAAATTCCTGATTGAAAGAAAAATCTAGGCTTGGAGAGCGAAAGGAAAGCCAAGAAGGGCAGTCATGAATCAGTTGAAACGGAAGGCCAGGTTGACGTAATGAGAGGTAAATTCGACGGCAGAGAACAGATCGAATTAGAGACTTTCTTCCTACGTCTCCGTGTTTATCTCCTCTGCAAACGAAATCAGTTCGCCTGTCACATAACTTGCGTGCTATGTGACTATTATTTTATAGACGTCGTTAAACTTTAGCCACGTGTATGTTTGATTGTATTAGTGATTTATACTCGGAAAGATGTGGTACCTACACCTCATTATTGACGATTTTGGGGTATCTTTATAGGTACTTCCGGCTCCATTTCAGAATCGACTATTAAATAACTTTAAAATGACAGTTTGGTAGTAATCAAAATATTGTAAAACTTTTACGAGCTTTTTCTTTGTCTTAACGTACACGCAAAGTACATACAGCCATTTAATTTTCATTTTATACATAGACTAGGTACTATGTGAAAATATATAAGAACCAGCTGTTGCCCTCAGCTCCGCCTGTAGAAGCCTTTAACCTTCCAACGATAAAATTATCTATATATAGGCTATCGCGGGCGCTGCTCATTAACTATATCTGGTGCAAATTGCATCAAAATCGGCCCAGCGGTTTAAACGTGATAGACTGGTGAACAGACTTTATAATACTAATATTATTAAATTTATTATTATTATTAAGTTATAAAAAACTTAAAATATTTTCTAAGTATACCTAAGTATACTTAGAAAATATTTTAAGTTTTTTGGATCAATGATGTAATCTTTTGTGCATTTAACATAGATAGAAATTATACAATCATAAGAACAAAGTAGTAGCCAGATTTTGATACACGTTTTACTATTTCATGATTTATATTTTATTCGTTGATTTATACCCAGAGTACATGTAATACGCTGGTTTAAAATAAATCATTTAAACACGAATATATCGATTTAGAATTGACTACCCGCCTCCTGTCATTACTGACAATAATTTTCACACGAGTTTTACAGCCGCCATTTTGATAATATTTCACAAAATGGCCGCCGCCAGGCGATCGCAGTAAAAGTTAGTTTTATTACGCCAACTTACTGAATGGCACCGTCGTTTACTTTGGGTGTTAAATTTTAAATGCACCCGGTTCATTTCCTGTTATGCATTTTTGGTTGCATCTTGAATTTACTTTAGTGCAAATTACAGACTGAGATTTCGGTTTAATGGCACATTCATTACTTAATGCTCGTAATATTCACGCTTTTAAAGTATACGCTGGAGTATTTTTTTTAAACGTAAAATAATACAATAAAACTGTTTTTCTAAGGCATTTCATGGATTTATAAACTTGATTTGCATGAAACTAAATCTTCAGTATTGAATTTCTTCTTCTAGTTTCAAGATAATAGGTAGAGATTTCGCGTGAAACTCGGTGGACATAAAGTGTTTCACGGATTGCACACATTTATTTATAAGTTACTTTTAATTCTTTATGAAATCTTTATTAATAAAATTTTATTTAAAAAATTACTTTATAAGATTCGGCTGCAACAATTTACCTACGATCCTCCGCCTGCTTGTCGTCAACACTAATATAACTAAGGCTATTTATCCCTTAGTCGCCTCGACATCCGCAAGAGATCATGAAGTGGTATCATCAATTCTCCACCAAACCACACGGCCAGTTATCCTTTAACAAAATCTCTTGTCAAAAACAAAATTTTCGAAAATAAAACACCTAAGAAACTAGCTCATTCCCCGGGTGCCGCGTCAGGTGCTTCAGCCGGCACCTGAGACATCCAAAAAAACACCCACCTTCGTCTGGGAGAATTAATTAATCGGCTTGAGAGCTGTTTACAGACTGGGCGTGGATGTAGAAATAATGGACACCTCATATTTCTATATTTGGCTTGTGACCGCACCGTAGAATAGGGCCACTCCTCCTCCCGCGGATGCCGTACAAGGCGACCAAGGGATAAATAGCCTTAACAGCTAAAAAGGACTGGTGTTCGTAAAATTAAATCGTAATTAACTCGTGATTAAATTGACTTAGTCATCTTAAAACCCATCAGGATTTTATTAAAAAATATAGACCTACAGACACCTTTTTACGTCAATTATTTAATTACATTTGTAACACGCTGTATGGTATTTCTCAACGCTACAAACTACTAGCCTTATTACCGCGTCCATCTATTTTAAGCTACCTATTCTATGTACACTGCATGCATATATTACGTATGCTAATCTATCGACGGTCAACTTGAGTCGACTGAAGGCGCTTGCCTGGATATCCTAATGTGCATACTTGTATATAGTGAGTGTATGTATGTATGTATGTATGTATGTGTCTAGATGGGGATTGGCTCACCACAATACGCCAGTCTGCTGCAGTGTTTCATGCAATATGATCTTGAAGTGGTCGACTTGAATTCCACTTTGACGATTATACGAAACTCAAGTGATATATAATATATAATATTATGTTATGTTCATATAATGTTTGGCGTCTATTCATATCTTGTTTATAATCTTATTAAAATCAAGCTATTTCGCGATTCGAACACATAACAACACGAACCTACTTTTTCTCACTTAATGCGGCTGACGTTTCAGCGACTTTTCAGTCGCAGTGGTCAACGACGCCGTGGTGGTACCGTCAGCATACTGTTCGCGCAAGTCCCAAATGTATTTATGTAGTCTACTCATTACGCTTACTGATTTAGATATTATATCAACGCAGAACTGAAGGCCATTATCAACGATTTTCTATGAAAGAAGTTTTGGAAGTTCCACCCACAGTCAAAGTCGCGGCAAAACTTATTGTTACTATAGAAATTGTGTTAATTCGCTATTTATTGTCTGTATAAATATCTTGTAGAAACACAGGCGAATTTGTCGAACGAAACAATATTTATCTATATTTACCTTTTCCAAAAATACCGACAACAATAATTCTGAAATAAAATCAATAAAACAGATTTAATCCAAGAGATAAATATGTATTGGCCCTACGCTTCGGCTTGAGTTGAATTCGGTGCACATTCGATGAGAAACCACATAATATCCATAGGAAGTGGAATCTCTCCTAATTATCCTGAAACACAGCGAGGTAGCAATCGGGATCTCGTCCACTCAGCCGCGTCGTTCGTCGCATGATGGATGGTCGCTTAAAATTCAGTTTGTCTCGAAGCAAACGTATCAATTATGCGGTGACATCGGTCTACCTGCTCCCTAAAATAACGAAAATGCAGATTATTCACCAGCCAAATTTTAACAGGAGGTTTGGATGGACGGAAAGCATCTTCCCTAGGGGATAGGCAGAGACTAAGGTTTTTAACACTTGCCAAGATCCTGACAAATCTCATTCGCTTCCTCTATACTTATCACTCTCTTGTGCTCCTTCATCAGCAATCCGGTGGGTAATAAAATAGGGCAGATACATTAATTAATGATTTTTGAAATTTAGTGCGGAAAAAAATTATATAAATAAATTTTAGCAAATGTTCTGCCCTACTGCTGAAGTTTTCGCCAAGTGCACCTTCTGCACTCACTTTAGTTTCAATCTTCGCATTTGTGTGCTCAATCGATACACGTATGCTGATTGTTTGCTACGATGTGTTTTTTTTTAAATCATCAATTACAATTTTCAGTTTTAAGTGTATAATTTATTATGATTTACCCGAAAGAAACCGTGACGAAGCGCTAGTTTATTAGTGATAATTTCGGTAGCACGGTACAGAGCAGTAGGTACGGGAAAAAATCAATGAAAGCGGGAAAAGCAATACTTGACATTTAACAGTTTAATTGACATTGACAAGAATAGGGTGTGTTCTATATTTCAATAATAATAAATAAATAAATAAATAAATATATCAGGACAAATCACACAGATTGAGCTAGCCCCAAAGTAAGTTCGAGACTTGTGTTATGGGATACTAACTCAACGATACTATATTTTATAACAAATACATACAGTATAGATAATCCACTGTGGCGCAGTGGTAAAGTTCTTGCCACTGAACCGGGAGGTCCCGGGTTCAATCCCCGGTCAGGTCAAAATGGAAAATAATCTCTTTCAGATTGTCCTGGGTCTGAAATGTTTATCTATATATGTTTCAAACCACAGTTAATACAGGTACTAGTATGGTAGTAGTAGGTACCTTTAGTTAACTATTCTTGAACCCCATTCCCACATTCACACCCCTCAAAGCAAAGTCAAAACATTTATTCAGAAATCAGACCTTTGCAGATATTTTTCACGTCATATTTTATATTCTATAGTATTTCTCAAAAAACTATAAAATACTGGCATTCCTTAATGACGACCACTGCAGATAAAAAAAAAGATATAAAAGACGATTAACCAAAAAAAAAAATAGAATCTAACAGACAAGTTTGTAGCAGCACCCGTTCACGAGTAGACATGTGAGCCAGACACACAGACTTATGAGGTTCATTATAAATCTGTGGTCAGCCATCACGAAGCTCGTCCAGGACTCTATACTTTTTGGAGTGAATCATTTTTAAAAGCTGTTTATCCAGTGTGGATTTTAAGCGAAATAAACAGAATATAAACGCGTAAAATATTTTACAATAGCGGATATTCATTAGGCGCAGTTAGTGGCGGCCAGCGCGCAGTTAATGCGTTTTATTGATAGTTTAGCGGCTCGCGGTTTGTTCACGTCATTATCTTATACTGTGACCATTGACTCGCGGCAAGGTTTCTGACATCTTTAATTTATTTATTTACTTCAATTTTATTGACTGTACTATGATATGGATCGTGTGTCTGTAATAATAATTATTATTATTTGTATCTCTAGGTATTCATTTATATTTTATCTTCTTCGCGGACTTTTGGCCAAGCAAAGATTTTAGGTACTATTCTAGAGAGAGAAATTTTCTGTCGATTCTGCAAGTATTGAGGATGACAGCTTTTTGAAGAAGAAGCTAAGTAAGAACCGTGTATATTTCGACTTTTGAGGCTATTATGTAGGGTTTTAGGAACAACTCCAGTAGCTGAGATGACTATTGGTATTGCTTTGATGGTTTCTACTCGCCATTGAGATTTGATCTCGATAGAAAGGACTCTTAACTTTTCAGTATGTGTAGATGCAATATTTTGAGTGTTAGGTACGGCTATGTCAATTAGATAAACTGTGCTATTTTGTCATATATCGGGTCTATTATAGTGGATGGTTTTATCTGTAATCCTCATGGAATTAGTAAGTACTCCGTACTTACTAAATCCATGGTAATCCTAGTAAATTTTGAACTGTGCGCTTAAATGGCGGTCTGTTATTATTAACGTAAGCCAACTGTATTGAAAAAATACACTTTAACCTGGATATATTGAGATGTAGATACCTTATATCTTGACTAACTAAACACCCCTCACTCTCCCTCATTTCGACTGGTGACGCGATTGTGCAAATTGGAGCCAAGGATCCGTCGAAAACGTAGAATTACATACACAGTACATCTCTATGCCTTACGAGGTAAGCGGAGCCAAGAATTACAAAACTCAAAGACTTCGCTATCAGCGGCATTTTTAAGATTTCCATTTCATAAATGATTTGCCGTCTCGTGCCTCGTAACAATGGAGCTGTGCCCACCTCTAGTCTACAGTCTCACGAGCTGTATAATTTTATTCGAACGGCAATCCTCGATGGGGAAATAATGGCTATTCAATTGCCCGGCTTTCGACTCGAAATCGTCAGTGATTGATTGGAGTCCTGTGTTTTGTTTATTCAAGATGGCGGCTTAGTGGTTTGGAGAGGCTCAGAAATCCGTGGCAATGCAAAACTTTGATTAAATCACCATTAAGCTGGTGAGATAAGCCGCGTACTGACTTTTTTAACAATCAGACTATGTAGTCCAAAATTGTGGTGAGTAGACCAATGAACGGACCACACGCGAACGCATTCCGCACGCAAATCAGATTGTAATTATGTCGATTGCATTCAAATATTTCACGAGGGATCAGAATCTTGAGAAGACAGAAAATAGCTGTTGCAACACTTGAAAGATGCAGAAAATTTTGGCAGCAAAAAAGCAATGTCCTATATATAAATCTAACATAAGTGTTAACTATTAACACTCGATATTATATAGTATAAAACAAAGTTTCATCCCGCTGTCTGTCCCTATGTACAAATTTCTTTCAAATTTGAAAGATTGAAGAGGATGGTTTATAACGTGCGAAGCCGGGGCGGGTAGCTAGTAACTGACAATTAAAGAAACAAGACTCCAGAGGCACGGAGGGAAGTTTATGTTGATTTCTGGTGTCAACTTTTATTATTCTTCATAATGTCATAAACTGAGACGTAGGTTCATACGTGTACTTTAAAAACATAATCAAATCAAATCTCACACAATCTGTTGGTGTAAACCGTTTGAAAACCCGTTTTAGAGTTTATCTCGAACAGACAGACAGACGCGGGAGAGGACCTTATTTTATAACACGTCAGGTTACTCTGCTGGATCTACAAGTACCTAATCATCTTATTCTGTGCTGAGGCTCGCCTTATTATCGAGAAGTCTCTCTGTACCCTTCTGCAAGTCGCTCTAATTACAATATTATTATTTCACACATGGCGCGGTCGTTGATCCCGTCAGCTGTCGCGATGTCAAACAGAAGTCCCACGACTACGCACACATAAGACTTTTTGGCGCATACAAAGTTCCTAAAATGGCTTCTACCGATAGTCATCTCGTGATTTACTATTTAAATTTCTCCACAACTGGTCTTCCTTAAAGGTGGTTATTAAGAATGAGATATAACGTGGACCAAATACAAATTAGTTATGTTTTCCGAAGTACAGAACAGCTTGAGATAATTCATTATCGGTCATAATCACAACGTAAAAAAGAATTAAATAGATGCTTAATAAATATTATGTTGGCAACATATAGAATATATAGAGTACACAAACTAGTACAACATCAAAACTCTCCAAAGGGCCTCTACGTGTTGGATCTATATCCCCACGCAAGCCTCTCAAAGGACCGGACTTAGTGCCGTGAATTTATAAAAGGAGATACATAATAATATTTATAATCAGAAACACAGCTCATTGTGGCGTGTGGTCACGTACTAGAATAGAAGCACTGCATATCATCCCGTTAATGTCGTACAGGCAACTAACTCCATTTGGGCAATTGTTGGGCACAAGGCAACAATAACATTCACAAAAAGAGTTGACGTAAGACAGGCCGGTCGTAAAATAACAGCGACGTTTTCCTGACCCCGGTCTTCCCAGCCACACCGCCCCGAATGTAACCTGAACATGCACATCAAACCGTATAGTCTAAAGGGTGCGCCCAGATTTTTTGTAGCTCCTTCAAAATCCGTGATGATAAGAACGTCAATTAATACTTTAATTATCAAGTTGCTCGCGTCATTCCTTGACGAAAATGATTGTCGTGCACCTGAGCGATAATACAGCTTAAATTAATATAATTATATGAATGTGGACGCCGGATGTACCTAGGTACCTAGGAATGGAATGTCGCGTGTAGTCCTGGAGATATATGGATTTTTTGTTATAAAATGCAAGGATTTGTTGGTAAATAGGTGATACTAGAAGCTGTGTGATACTGTCACATCACACATATTTTCACTAATATCAAGAAATTTATTTTCTCTATGAGTCAGGCTTTAAGTCCGCTTTTGTAATTTTATTTGTAATAAATAATATAAAATACTTATCATTTTTTTGTTATATGTAACAGTTTAGATATTACTTCAGTTAGGAAAAGAAAACCAGCTTGCAGATATAGTGAGGGTGTTGTTGGAAAGGGTGGATAGCCCATTTCTGAAGCGCTGGTCATCCTTACATGTCCAAAACAACAAGCCACATTTTAATTCTTACTAACATAGTTGTTTAAGTTTCTTACCAATATAATATGGACTTGTATTGTACATTGTGCATAGTCTGAAATAAATACTTTCATTCATTCATTCATAGTGTTATCGTATCTATTTTTATGAATAATGATATTATATGGCGATGTTTGGTTTTAAAACTAGCTATTGTTTGTTTCACGATATTTAACAAGTATATAATCTCACGACGAGATTATATATTCATAATATAGTCATAATGATCGCACAGTCGTCACAATTTTGGAGTTTATTACTTCAGTTCGACCTGTTGTGATTTTTTGAAAATCAGTGGATTGTTCATAGAGAGACACAACGTATCGACTGACTAACATAAAGAAAGATTATTTAACTCTAACAATTTTGTCTGAATATTAGCAAAAGCAACAAATTTTGCGTAGGTTAGATTGCGCTGCATTCATCAACTCAAATTAGAATAAGTGCCACTATAACTTTCCATGAAAAAGCAACTATTTTCATAACACGGGCAGGTCACCACAAACAGGGTGACCAAACGTGGACCTGAAAATGTAGGACTATTTAAATAATTAATAAAATATAAAACATATGACTCCGCTTGAGTTCTCGACGCGTGGTTTTAATTTTTTCATTAGTAGTTATGATCATTATCCAAGGCTTTATTTTACTTTATTTTTAAAAATGTTAACTTAAAGCAGGTGGACTTAAATCACGGCTATTTCTTCTTGTCAACCGACAGAGTGTTGTAGAAAGTGTCGGGAAAATAGAAGATAGACAAAAGACTGAAGGGCATCCGGCAGCTAGATGGGTCGACGATGTAAAGGAAATTGCTGGCAACAACTAGATGGGGATGGCCCAGGACAGAGATGGTTGGCGGAGACGGAAGGAGGCCTATGCCCAGCAGTGGGTCACGGAGGGCCACAGATGATGATGATGATGATGAAATAAGAAATAGTGTAAGTAGGTATTGCAATCTAGAATTTCATAATACTTTTGAAGAGATACCTAATAATTGCGAAATATAAATTAAATATATATACATATATATATTTACGAAACAAAGGAAATAATTTTAATGGCTAAACACAAACTGCGAAAATACGTTGTGGATGATTTGGTTAAAAGACACCAAAATCATTCCTAAACATAATTATGTATCACCAACCTAATGTGGCTAATAGCGCCTTTCCAGCATAACGCTCCAGCGCCGTGCACCGCAACGCTGAAATTCTGCAAGTCCCTTTAAAATTGATTTTCCTAACTATTGATGGCCATAAATAACGAATCATCGAACTTATTTTTTTGTCCCGAAATATTTCTAACACTGGACACCCCAGCCGCAACTAGCAGTGCACTAAATAATAATAGCTGTATGCACGTAACGCAGTCGCAACTTGTACAGCTCAATTTAAGTTGCACAATTTATACAATTGCATCCAGAGCAGTCAGAGTAGCTTTGTTTAGCTGCAGTAGAGCGCGTGCGAGATTCTCTTACTAATAATATAATTGGAAATTGGATCTTAAATCCTAGGTTATATTACTTGAAATAGGTTTCCTGGAGAAGTAGTTCCTGCACACACAATAAACTCCTTTAATTAGACTTGATAAGTGGATAGTAATTTAGTTATTAAAATAGGTACTATGCTGTGAAATGATGAATATTTCGTTGTTGTCTAAAAATCTAATAATATTAGTGAATTGACTTGAGTTTCTGACGCATTAGTAGTAAAAATCTACCCCATATTTACTTAATGAATAACTAACAAATGCAAAAGTACCAATTGTTGGTTATGACAAAATGTCTATAGCTGCTTATGTTAGCAGCCTCACTTCCCATTCTGTTGTGTCAACTACGGGTTTCAGTTAGCTTGCGTGGTTCTTTATGGCGGGGTAATATAGCTGCTGCTGATTAATGCAGGATAATATAGAGCTGAATAATAATAATTTGGGTAGATTGCTAAGCTATTTGCATCACAGAGATGTTAAACATGTATTTTTGTTTTGCTATGTATTTAAATAATTGTACAATTATTTAAATACATAGCAAAACAAAAACCTAATTTAAAAAATACTAAATTAATTTATCTCCAAACGTTAAATTATTATTTAATTACGTAAATTGTATAATTTATCTGACTGTGCTCGTGTTCTACAGTTCATGGCTACTCCAAGCGAGAGCCACCTCGCTTCGTCTAGTGGAGATGAGTTCGCAAAAATAAGATTACGCGTCTGTTCAAAGTGTTACACGTAATCTTAACTTTTGCGCGATCCAACTAGTTTATAATATAACAGACTAACAAATGATTTATAAGATTTATTGATTCATTTAAATCTTGTCTTGTCGCACCTACCCCTGGAGTATTATTCCTACCCGCGTAGGCGCGAAGGGATGAAACTAAGGAGGCGGTGATTTTAACGCTCGCCGCGGTGGTTGTGAGCGAACACCATGTGCGACGATTAAGCTCGCGCGGGACCACCAGAGCCCGCAACGCCGGAGCCGTGTCGGAAGCTTCATAGTTACATTACCACTTCTTTATCATCATTTATATCATCATTAATATTACAATTATTTAATCAAATAGCAAGTCAAGAATACACGCTAAGAATATTATTATTTGGATGTAACTATGTTAAGTTTTCGAATATAAATGCTAATTGTGAAGGAACTGACTCTTCAAACACAAACATTCTAATCATATACTGGAATTGTAACACATATGCTATTAAAATAAAGATTATAATTGTATTATTAAATCGACACATGTGGTACGATCCTTTTTTGACAACGAATGACAAAAGCGTAAAGTCTCCTAGTCTACACGAATCAGATTGAAACTGTGTCATTCGCCGGCGAGTTAGTTCGTTGGTTGTTTTTCACTAATTTAGCGCCGTCCGCGCCAGATTCAATACGGGCTGGATGCTGCAGTTTTAGCGGACCTTTCCAATCAATACTACGACTAATGCTAAATTGGATAGAATTTGAATTGAATAGTACTTTTTTTGTTTGAAAATAATAATGAGATATAAAAATTCTGGAACAGAGCGGGAATTGACTATCGTCTAATAATACCTTCTTCATAGTCGTATTTCCTCATTGCTTAGGTGGTGGAATTAAACACACACAACAACTTTCTTGGCACTCTTAATAGAGTGGTTCTCCCATTGCCTTCTCCATTTCACACACAAGTTAATAATCAACCAGTGTGCAGGTTTCCTCAGTTTTCCTCCAACGAAAGGTGGTGGTCTATGACACCACCTTCTTTCGGTCAAATGATCAGATTGGTATACAAACTCATGTGGCACGAGTAAGGGTCGAACATGGGATCTTTCGATCCACAGGCGGGCGTCTTAACCATTACACCACCACCGCTTCAAATAATACCACTATATCATTATTGTACACATATTATTCTTCAATTATTAGGTACAATATCTCTCATCTGAAATTCTGAACGCATTCTCAGTTTTCTCCAGACATAAACTTACTAGTTCTTCTCTACTTCTTACGGTCTTCACTTAATATAGAGACAAATCACACCGATTGAGTTAGCCCCAAAGTAAGTTCGAAACTTGTTTTATGGTATACTAACTCAACGATACTCCTCAAATATATATATAGATTAAACACCTAAGACTCAGGTCAATCTGATAAAGATCATTTTCCAACTTGACCTGACCGGGAATCGAACCCGGGACAGCAGTCCGGCATGGTGACCAATAGGCCACGGAGGTCGACAAATCGTTCATGTGTTCGATTTTCACGGCTTCACGAATTTTGGCACGCATATAATGTTGGACGATATCAAACACATTGCTATCCAGCATATAATAAGATGTAACGCTCATGCTAAAGACAACAATGAGCAAAACTAAAATTAACAAATAAAAATTATCTACGTAATTGAAACACGACATCGGTATTCCCCAATACACCACCCCAAAACAGAACGACATCCCCCCTCAATCGGGAACCAATCAGCAGACACTAGAGCGCTTATTAAAAACATCTCAGTGATGTATTGCAAGCAACCCCTATTGTGGTACCGATCCGACCTATTCCCATCTCACCACATTCCTAAGTCTACACACACCCAACGTTTCCCGTGGGATACGATATTTTGGATTTCTAACCAGTGCCTCGAAAAGCAAACACCCATATGTAGATCCGGGATATTTCTTCAGCAAACAGGATGATCACTTCCATATTTCTTTTACTTTCGGTACGTAGAGAAAAAATTCTTCGACTCAACAGTCAAGCTAAGTTGCTGAATCATAAAGGACGGTTTTAAACTTTACATGATTCAAAGTTGTACTTCACCAATTTCACCACCATCTAACCAATCAGAGCATTTGCCCGCAAATTATTTCATCCATCTAATCAAACATTTAAAACTAAATTAGAACCACTTCCTTTTATCCTTAATTTTTTTAAATGTATTTGGCAGTAAAAGCTTAAGTCTAAAACGAAAATTATTTATTTAATCTTATTTATTTTATCATTTATCATTTATTCGCACAAAATATGGCACAGAAAGATGTTAAAATTAAATAGTATCACATATTTTGCCAAACAATGGCATGCAAATGATATTATGTACACAATTTGACATTGCCTTTTTTAAAAAGATTTGATTAAATTAGGTTACTCTTTTTAGTAAAACATGGAAAGAGAGTAACATGGCGAATCAGGACTGGTTTTGTTGCTCTGATTTATCGTTTTCTTAATAAATACGTCGGTGTGGTTTTATTATTAATTGCTGGTGTTATTAATTGTCGAGTTTACGGTCAGCGTTTATTGTTTTGGCTCCTGCAGATTTACTTTCGAGGTTAGGACTTACCTAAACAGAACGCCGGGCACAAAATGCAGTGTTGATTTGGTGCCGTGTTTTATGTTGCATTTTTTGTTAATTGTTCGATATTTTACGGCACTGATGTTACATAAGTCACAGGTGCTTCTTCAAATGTATTGAAATACGCACATGACAAACGTAATATGCCTTGATCATTACATATTCGGCTTTATTATTATACTCTACTTCGTATCGCGCTATGATCACACCTCGTATGTTATGTCCGACATTTGCATGCTTACATATATCTGTCGATATAGTTTTAACAACATGATAACAAATCAGTCGGCTAGTTAAGTTTACTGCAGCCGAAGACTTTAAAAAAAACCAAAATTTATTTAACTAATTTATTAAATGAAATAAAATTACAACATAAAACTAAAATGAAGTCTAATGGTCGATGTTAGAACCAAAAGTAAGTATTGCGCGATGTGTCGCGCAATTCCCGGATTTGAAGGCACGTTGCGCTGACTCGGCGGCACGTGTAGGCGACTGTCGTCACGCGGTGCATCCAGGCCGGCGCTTGCGCTGCACTTTACATGTATTAGCTGCGCGTAACGCCTCCCCCCGCAGATCGGCAACTATCCGTAGGTCTTACTGTGGATATTGCCGGAATGTTGCTGATGTCGATTTTCACATCTTTAGGCTTGATGTCTTGGATACGGGAATAATGTCCATCGGGATAATCAGCCTTCGGGATATCTTCATCCTTTGATTTTGAACTTCTGCGACGGAGTTTCCAGTATAATGTCAGGATGAGGGCGAATATGAATGTTCCAAATAATAACGTATATGAAGGTATAGTGGTATGGTAGAGGCTGCTCAGATCGTTTTTCTGTAATGTCGCAGGATGCTGTAGCGATATCTTAGCGTTCGTCTCATGTAGATGTTCTAAATTGATGGAGTTTAGTCTTACAGTTGGCTGAAGCTTTGATGTGGCGAGCTCCTCAGTTGGTAGTTCCGCTATTTGTACAGCGTGTCCTTTAATACGATTCTGAACGTTTGAGATAACAAAGTCCAACGTTTTCAACATACAACTAGGCGGGACGGACACTAGATAGGTTCCTTGGAGATTCTTGTAATACTCTTGTCTACAGGATATATGTAGTCTGGTTGTGGTTGGCAGGCTGATAGTATAGTGTTGATCGTCTAGCTTCTCGAGGGCTGAGCTGGTAAGGTTTGCATGAATGAATTGACAAGATGAACTGATTGACTGGTCCATGATGAGATGCTGGATACAATCTTCATTGTCTCGAATCTTTTGTTGCAGCTCTTCTTTGCATATGTACCAAGTGTTGACCTTCGGACATTCTGTCGCTATGTACATAGAATCAGTTTCCTGAATTGCTACATAGGGCTGGATAGGGACAAGTATTTGATTTTGTTTATTAGGAGCGATGGATAACTTGTAAAGTGTATAGGTGAGAGGGGAAGCAATCGGTACCATGAAAACTATAGCTAATTTATTACCTACATAATATGATCCCGTCTTAATTATCTCATAATATTCCCTTAAATCAATGTTAATTATCTGCTCTTCAGAATAGAGCTGTCTTAATCTACTTATAGTACTATTTAACGTGCTAATATTAATCATATAGTGAGCTGTAGTTTTACTTTGAATGAAGGCTACCATATTTTCGAGATTATGGATCTCTTCATATAAATTATCCGTATTGTCTGATATAATAATAAGATATTGAGCTAGATGGGCATACTTAATCATATCATAATCTCTACTTGCATCTGAATTTAAAATATGATCAATGGAATTAGCTAACCTATTCTGATTTTTGACTATACTGTCTAGTACTATTGAGTGTTTAGCTATCCATTCCTTCCCTAGACTTATGTGTTCATTTAGTTCAGTTTCTAATTGTTTTTCATTATTTTGTAGTACTTTAATTGCATTATCATACTTTATAGCGTCTGTGTAGTCGAGGTTACCCGAGACACTCTTAATAATTGAACCGAGACCATCTACTAAACCTCTCCTGCTACGGGTGTGTTGGAAGCTATGAATTTGTTCGAGTAACATTTCTATTTTATTATAAAGATGCGAGATGTGGGGTTCGTATAAAGAAGCCGTTTTATTATTAAGATCGGATCTAAATGAATCAATTTGGGATTTAACTGAGTTTATTGTTAGAGAAATCATGTCTAAGTCAATGTAGTACAGGAAGGAGTGGTAGTGAGTGATCATTTTAGTGGGTCCAAGTTTGAAAGGTAGGATACCTGGTCCATTGTCGAGGGTATTAAGCGTCACGTCTTGTGCCATGGTCAGATGAAGGGTGATGGTCAGGAGGATCCTGTAACAACGGGTTTATTTTAGGTGTTCGCTTGAGACGTGCTTTAGCAATGGGTCCCTTTTTCCTTTTTGTGTAAATATGTATAGGCAAGTCTGCCAAAACTACATCTTGTGTGAACCGGGGTGCTAATTTTTGCCTACTAGCTACGGGGTTACGAACGAATACTTGCTGGTCAGGGGTGTATTCTTTTTCAGGTTGTCTGTCTTTGTTCCTAGCCTCAGTAAGTTGGGTGCGATTATGAAGTGAAGTATCGTTCAGCATGTTATATACTTTGTTCATACGATGTTTGTGATCTAAGATATACTGTTGGAGAAGATGTTCATTCATATCTATGCTAACCGGGTCACGTGGGTCGAAATGACCTGTAATAACGTCGAGGGGCCTACATTTCGTGAAACTGTGTATGGAACTGTTGTATGCTAGCACAGCATATGGCATAAGATTTATAGCGGGTTCATTGCGTTGCTCTAATTTGAGAATTCGGAGATGCTCAAGGATGGTAGAATGAAACCGTTCAACTATTGCATTACTATTAGGATTGTGAGCCAAGGCTTTATGGTGTTCAATTTTGTGAAGTTTAGTAAATTCCGAGAACATCTGGTTCGTAAATTCAGGACCTTGGTCAGAAATTATAGTTATAGGGACGCCATGGTGTGTAAAGAATTTGATGAGGGCTTGTACTACACTTAGGGCCGTTCCGTCTCGGAGATGGTATGCTTGTGCGTATTTAGAGAATGCGTCAACCAAAGTTAAATATTTTTCGTTTTCAGTAGTGAACAGATCAATATGTAGTGTTTCAAAAGGTTTAGACGGGGGTGGTACTATAGCAAACCGTTGCTTTATGGGGTTGCGGTCATATTTTGCCATTCCGCAGATATTGCATTCATTTATGTATTTTGATATGTGTTCCTTCATTTTGGGCCAAAAATACTTTCGTGACAGTGCTAGATAGCACTCGTTGGTGCCACGATGGTTAGTTTTTCCTTCATGATAATTTCTAATTATATTTTGTTGTTGCAAGTATTCCTTAATGTTCTCTACTTCTACCTTGGTTAAGACAAGGTCCATAGCTGAGCTTTTAAAATTTTCTTGTATAATTGGGATAATTTTGTACATAGCTAAGGGGGGAATAATAATAATGCCTGTACGTACTTTGGGGTTGACGTATTCTTTAATTGCATTGATAGTGTCTATTTCAAGATTGGACTCTGATAACTGTATAGTTGTTTTAATATGAGATTCAAATGGTTTGCTAATAGCGGGGCGTCTTTTTATGTCGCCGACTACCATTAAACATATTTGTCTGTGAAATTTGTTGAGAGGGTCATCTGTGATCGGAATTTCTAAAATAGGGTGCTCTGCACTCGTATGTGCTGTAACTGTGGTGGATCGAGATAAGGATGGACATCTTTCTGACGGTTGCACGGCTATTGAACTAATCTCCTCATTGTGGATTTCCACACGGGACAGAGCATCTGCATTAAGATTAGTTTTACCCTGCTTATAGATAACGGTAAAGTTATATTCGCTTAACTTTAACCGCCACCTAGTCAATCTAGCATTAGGTTCCTTTAGACTCATTACCCATTGGAGGGGCTTGTGGTCAGTCACGATTTTAAACTTTCTACCAAATAAGTATGGGCGGAAATATTTGGTAGCCCAAACAATCGCTAACAACTCCTTTTCAATAGTACTATAGTTTGTCTCACTATCGTTCAGTGTTCTTGAAGCGTAGGCAATAGGCTTATCTGAACCTATAGGGCCTTGAGATAAGACTGCACCTATAGCCAGATTGGATGCGTCTGTAGTGAGAACAAACTCCCTGTTGAAATCGGGATATTGTAGTATTGGATCGTTGGTAAGAAGAATCTTACAACGTTCAAAGCAATTTATGTAGTCAGGGTTGTTAAGAGCAATTTTGGAACCTTTCTTAAGACACTGTGTCATGGGCTTAGTAATCCGGGCAAAATCGGGGATAAATTTTCTATAATAGCCAAGCAGACCAAGAAAACGTTTGATTTCTGTTGCTGTCTTGGGTATTGGGAATTTCTGGATAGCCTCGATTTTGTCGGGATTAGGCTTGATACCGTCTTTGCCAATGATATGACCAAGGTAAGATGTTTCCAATTTTAAAAATTCAGACTTATCCATCTGAATTTTAAAGTTGGATTCCCTTAATCTGGCAAATACTTTTTCCAGGTTCACCATGTGCTCCTGAAGTGATGTGCTAAAGACGATTATGTCATCCAAATAAACCAAGCAAATGGTGTTTTGCAGGTCTCTGAGCACATTGTCCATGACACGTTGGAACGTAGAGGGTGAATTTTTCAACCCCATGGGCATACGCAAAAATTCAAAATGCCCATGCTCTACGTTGAACGCTGTTTTAGGGACATCTTCAGGGCTCATTTCTACCTGATAGAATCCGCTTGCTAAATCCAAGGTTGTGAAGTAGTGGCAGTTACCAAGCTTATCCAACACATCCGTGATGTTTGGGATGGGGTACTTATCATCAATAGTTTTTTCATTTAGTTTTCTAAAATCCACTACTATACGCCACTTGGTTTTGCCGGAGGCATCCGTTTTTTTGGGCACTACCCAAATCGGAGAGCTCCATGCGGATTCTGATGGACGGATTATACCCTGTTCTAACATCTTTCCGATTTGCTGTTGTACCTCTTGCCTATGGATAAAAGGGTACCTATAGGTTTTCGTGTAAATAGGCACTTCGTCAGTAGTACGGATGTGATGTTTTATCTTATTCGTAAATGTGAGAGGCTCACCCTCTATATAAAAGACATCCGCATAACGAGAACAAAGATTCTGTAAATTAATACGTTCCTCATCATTAAGATGGTCGGTACGTAAACGAGAAAGGACTTGTTCCACTCGTGAAGAGTTTAATTGTCCATTGCCTATGCTATTTATATTGAAAGCCTCTGCGTTAATCGGCATATGCATTGAAAATATTAGATCATTATTAGTTGGATTACTGATCTCTATTATACCGCGATTTTTTTTTACAATAGTAACGCATTCATGTACTAAGCAATTTGATATAGTTTGTTCAGGAATTATTACTTCGCCGTCACATGTGTTAATTGGGACTTTAACTAATTTTGACGAGTTAGCTGGGATAATATCTTCGTACCAGTTACAGTTTCGCGAATTATACATATGTATGGGAGTAATTGAATTCTTTGTATTAAGTGTTTTCGTTTTTAGATCGATATTAGATTCCCATTTATCGAGTAGATCCAATCCTATCAAACCGTCAAAATAATCGTGAAATCTGTAAAGAAATAAGGTAATTTCGCCACTGTCTTTAATTTCAGGGAAGCATGGTAATGTAACTGAATAGTCACTGCGAGTGGTTGCATGTACGTTAGAAATTTCTAAAGGGTCATATGTCAAGGGTATGTTAGGGTAATATTTCTCTACACTCTCAGGACTAATAAAAGATTGATTAGCTCCTGTGTCTATAAGAAATTTTAATGGTGGGTCAGATATACTTATGTACGGGAGCTGTCGCTGAGTCAGTAGATTAACTTCTATTTTTGTTTGTCTGAAGGACTGCCTTTGTGAAAATCCTGCTGGTCATTGCCACACGAATTTTCAGCGATCTCACGGGGTTCATAGTAAGAGGGGTAGGTTTCTTCATTATTATCATAAGGGTTGTCTGTTTGCTCGTAATAGTCTAAGTCAGGGTTGGTCACGAAATAGGGTTGGTTATCGTATGAGTCATTATAGGGATCGTACTGATAGTCGTAGCACTCGTTAACATTCATTTCACGAGTTTTGAAATAGTTGGAGGGTGGTGGATTACCAAACCTCCTCCAGTCATGTCCAGATGGGGGTAGTGGTTTAGGCGCAAAGTGGCTAACACCACTCATAGGTCGCGGTGCGTTATTCGCATTTTGGGGTCGTTGGGGTAGAGCGAAGACATTGCTGCGAGGATTATAATTAGGAGGTGGAGCACCAAATATCTGCTGAGTGCGTGAAGGTCCGCGATATTGAATATTTTGATTACTAGGAGCACTAAAATTAGGTTTCCACATTATAGGTGCACGGGGTGCAAATTGCATAGGTTGTGGCTGTGGGCGAGAGGGCCCAGGCATATTAAAAGTAAACGGCTTATTATGCGAAATTTGTTGCGGTGGTGTATAACCTGAATTATTTTTACTAAGAAGCATATGGTGAGTTTTGCCTTCATTTCGCTGTTGCAGATACAAGGTGTTCATTTCCTCGTGAACAAATTCAAGCGCCTTCTCTATGGTTTCAGGCCTCATGCATCTTATACGCGATCCTAACGGATCTCTTAGACCGCGCAAATATGACTGTAAAGTAAGTTTCTTATACAATTCGCGTTTAGATTGTACGGTAGTCTGAATAATTTCATGTAAGCTAACGTAAGTCATAATAGTGCTATAAAGATTTTGACATTTTTCAAAAAATTCTTGCGGGGTGCATGAGCCCTGAGTCAGGAGTGCAAGATCATTATAAAGTGAGGTTTCATCTCTCTGGTCAGCAAAATTATTGATCAGAGCGTTGCGGATACCTTGCCAGTTATCTGGTACACCATTAGAATTTATAAGGCGAGCGGCAGACCCAGTCACTTTATTTAAGATCCCGTTAATTAAGGCCGCATTTATAAGGGCATTATCTGATGAAATAAATTGTTCTACTAACTGATCACATAAGCCAATGAATCTCGTTAAAACATTTGGGTTACCATCAAATTCAGGCACCAGTCGAAGGGCCTTCCAAATATCATCTAGTTGTGCCATGTTAATTAACGAATTAAAACTATCACTACTTTCGTTTAAATTTAAATTTCTATGGAGGTCAATATCTCTACTCCTACTATTACTAAGGGTCCTCGATTGCCTCGGATGGAAAATCTTGGATAAATTAAATTATACAGGAAAATAAAGGAAAGCAACTCTAGAATGATTCTAAAGTACTCACATATACATATCTTGGTTTTTCTGCTGTATCAATGTTCGGATACACCTCCGGGCTGCAGATTCCGTAGATTCGACGATCTCGATGAGGGCTGGAATGCCAGTCAGTCACGCGGGACTCGAACCGGGATATAGCGGAAATCTTGTCGCGCACGAACTGACTCGAGATCCTACCGACTGCGCCAGTTAAGTTTACTGCAGCCGAAGACTTTAAAAAAAACCAAAATTTATTTAACTAATTTATTAAATGAAATAAAATTACAACATAAAACTAAAATGAAGTCTAATGGTCGATGTTAGAACCAAAAGTAAGTATTGCGCGATGTGTCGCGCAATTCCCGGATTTGAAGGCACGTTGCGCTGACTCGGCGGCACGTGTAGGCGACTGTCGTCACGCGGTGCATCCAGGCCGGCGCTTGCGCTGCACTTTACATGTATTAGCTGCGCGTAACGGGCTTGTGACTTTAACTTTGAGAAAATAAATTATTTTTCTTTACAGTCACTAAATAGCTTTCCTAAAAAAATACACAGTCACAGGTAAATAAAACGACCCGCATGAAATATATATTTCCTGATATTAAACTCGGAAACTCAATACATTTTCTTGCAAATATTAATTTTATTTATTGACGTTACACAACCTCACCGTTCGGCGTTTAAATAAAATCCTTATCCCAAATAAAGCGAACTTTTCCCGGAAAAAATATAAAACCTTCCCATCTCATCAAACGCGTGTTGCCAGGCGACCCAACAAGTATCTATTTTAAAATCACCCCATCGTTCTATTAACATTTAATATCCTCCCTGTGCCTACTACAGAAATGATTACGGTAACTATATCAAATTTCGAACGGCCCTCGGAAGAAATTACTTGCCTCTTACGTATCAAATTTGATACTGGCATGTTTTTTAGATCTCAGCTCGTTTAAAAAGAAAAATACACAGTTATATTTCGTCTTCAAACAATTTCTCAAAAGGAATTGATGATATAGACGAAGTGTAGGTATTTCTTTCTATTGGTATTATAATTACTTATTTGCTTATTTAAAGATATATTTATTAAAGATATATTTTCGTTAATTTGGTGAATATTTTTAATTTAACTTAACGCCAAAGTTGTAATATCTCTTACTCTCCCACGCGAAAAGTAATTGATAGTATTTGATGAAATTGTACACGAAAATATGACGTTGTTTGGTTATATTCAAGAGCTGAATCACTCGCCCTAAAAAACGTGTTATCCTGTCATTCATAAATATAAAGTACACAAGCTAAAGTATATTTTGTCGCACTTTACAAAATTTGGTAGCCTTTATTCAGAACTAGCTTTTGCCCGCGACTTCGCCTGCGTAAATTTCCCACCGTAACAGTTATTTTAGTCTGGTATTAACGGTGAACCCTATGTCCTTCTCCACACTTCAAACTACTTGTATGAAAAATTTCAAAAAGATCGGTTGAGTTACAGGTTAAGTGGACAGAGGAGACAGAGTGGCAACTTTCATATTTATATTTTTTTATTTCAGGCATTTTTTCATATCAAATTACATAACATTAGTTTACAAAGCGACATGACGAGTGTAAGTAAAATTTATCCGGTATTCACGAGGAAGCGAAGCCTCAACGAACAAAATATGAACAGAATTGGTTCAAAACGACCTCACTTTTTTCTCTAACGTTAAAACTATTTTAGATACATAGTAAATTATGTTTAGTGAACTAAATTTACCTCATGGCAGCGGCCGGGGCAAATGAGACGCGGGTCATTTGGGCCAAATTGTCCGTGCAGACAACCTGTTTGCTATTTATGGTGGCCTGGTAGCTCGTGGCGTATTCTCTTGTTTGTTAAATTAGTTTTCTTATTCCTCAACGGTGGATGTAACTTCAAACATCTTCTGAAATTAAATAAACATATCATATGTTTTGCCCCAGGTTATAATCTACCCGTGTAGAAAATTTCATCAAAATCAAAAGTGGAGACGAAAAATAGGAAAGCGGACTCTGGACTCCGACGTTGAACGGCTGCTGAAGGAATCTGGATAACACTCATATAAGAGAGAGAGAGAGAGGATAGTATTGATTCTAGACACACACAAAAACTGTTACACGCATAAAAATATAACCTTTATCCGTCAAAGAACCTACTAAGACATAATACTTTCCTCATATTAATATTTCTATTCCATGACGACACCCGTGACCTCGTCGTGGGCACTCGCTGAGCGTGACGTCATAAATAACGCATCCACAAACGGTCCCCTGGGATCGAACCTACGACCCGCTCAGTAAATCCAGCCCCCTGTGGACTGAGCGATGGGGCTGTGGAAATGGACCACAGTATTTTGAGGTTATTACGGCTTTTTCCAAGTCCATAAGTCATAATGCGAAAACATTGAAGTTACAGTATTGTAATATCTTTTCCTGTTTTTGGTATTCGTTAGTTAAATATTTGAGATCTCGCCTGAAGTTATATTTTCGTGCTTTTTGGCGTGGTTTCAATTTCAGATTGTTTCGAGAATTTTTTACATCTCATAATTGTTTCCAAAAAATATGTTCCTACACCCCAAAAAACTGAGTACCGGACGCGGGCCAGCATCAAAACGGGCCAGTGATCTGTTGAATAATTCCGTTCTTCCAGCGGCCAATCAAATTACTTCACTTTGTTAGTTGATTGCGCAAGGGCACGGGAGTAGGGAAGATTGGATGCGACTTTTAGTTGCTAGAAAATAGTCTACGTCGCAGATAATAAATAAATTTGTAAACAAGTAATGTAAAAAAAATCGTTTCATTCAAATGCACTCAATAAAATATATTAACTAGCTGCGCCCCGAGGATTCTTCTTCTTCTTCTTGATTTCTGGATAAAAGGTACCTGACTAAATATGTGCTGAATTTCATAACAATCGGTCCAATAGATTTTGCGTGAATAAGTAAGAAACATACACATACATCTTCACAAACTTCCGCATTTATATAATTTTTGTAAGACACACTAGAGTAACATTCATCGTTGGGGAAGTTGAACTATTGGGACAAGAAATTCACACAACTTATCCGTATTGAATAAAAATAATAAGTTTACTTTTGTTCAGTGGAGCTAGGACTTTAAAAGTTGAAACCTGAAATGTAAACATAAATGCTTCCTAAATTTTAGACAAATATTCACTAAGGTGACGTTTGGGTTCGTCCTAAAATAGGACCACTCCATAGCGAGTCCATGTCGAACAGGACGACTAGGACACATAGCAGCTGATAGACAACAATAGCATTCCCAAGCAGGGTAGACGCCAGGCTCGTCTATGGCGGTCGAATAACTACATATAGTCTAAATCAAGTTTTCTGCTTCTGCTTCTGAAGCTATAAACGACGACCCCGTGCGAAGCCAGACCAAGTCTGGTTACGTAGTATGTCACATCCATATTCACTTTACAATTCTAGCTCGACAGTACACCAGCGTAATTAATTTCCAGTTCTCAGGTATGTACTATGAAAAATCATGTTACAGTCCACAGCTGTAACGATTCGGGAGTTCGTGTGTTTGTCTGTTTGTTCAGAAGCCTTGTTGGTCCATAGTGGTTGAAGCCGCCTGTGATCTAAAAGTCCCATGTTCGAATTCTATTGGCACATGAGTTTATATACCTACCAATCTGATTAATGTAAAGTACTTTTTGTAGATCATCGGACTTCCTTTGAAGGAAAGCATCGTGTGGATCGGTACGGTTATCACTAAAGAAATTACCAGTAGTTACATTGTAGAATAGCCAGTTCTTCAAAAAGGGCGTAAAACTATTAATTAACGGTTGTAAACGCGCGTGACATCCCTGGTGTTGCAGGCGTCCTGGGCTGCGGCGTCCACGCGTCGTAGGTCGTATGTCTGTTCGCAAACCTAATAATATGTACCTACATATTTTATAGGAAAGTCGAATGAGCTTTAAGTGTGAGTTCTAATAGACACTATTTTTAATTGCGCGTCGAATCTCCTAGATCCAGCAGTACCATGTCCGCTCGTCCGTATTTGAGTTAAACACGAGTCTAATGTGGTCAGTGCGATGAGAAATTAGCTAGATGTTTGGTTGTCGTTTATGAAGTTTGGCAAGTTACGAATTGGGAATGAAATCACAGACTTATATATTAACCTCAGGTGAAATATTAGGTTTTACTTAGGTTTATTAACTTATATATGAGTATATATACTTCCATAATGTAAGAATGGAATTAGTAGGTACTTCGTGGTAGTACCTAGTTATTCCATGTAGGTATGTAAGTCACGAACAAAATGGCGGGAGGGTCTAGACAAGTTTCGGCGCGGTTGGCAAACGGCTCAAGATAGAGAACTTGAAAGACAAAAGGGGAGGCCTTTGTCCAGCAGTGAGACTCATAATACAGGCCATAAACAAATGAAAGTCACTGTTTCACAGTTGAAGTTTTGATATTAAACCACCGGAGAGAAAACATTAGCTACCATCGCGGACAGAGCTGCGACCAACAGCTACTTATTATGAAGTCACTAGACTAGATGCACACCAAGGCACGCACAAACTTAAAAATTTGTAACGTATTAAGTTATCTAAATTTCAATATTCAGTAGTAGGTGAGTCACCTACGTTATTATAATGTAACTGGTTTTAATTAAATACCTACATAACTAATAACAATATGAATACAGCCAGCAACACCGAATTTGCCTCAGTGGTTATTAACTGATATCGCCGGCTCAGCAAATATTGTGTGTCTATCTGTGCTAATTAGTCTAAACAAGCTTCAAGCCTGAATGGACTGGGTAACCGCAAACCATAGACTACAATACAGCCTGAAAATGGTAGCCACTAGGTACGGAATTATTTGATTCCATACAAAAATACTTATGAATAATCGTAATTTTACTATAATAAAACTTAGTACTATTGAAGTAGTTTACGTAGCTTTTGGAGAAATTACTAAATAACTGGCTGCGCCCCAGGGCTTCGCTCCCATGGGAATTTCGGTATAAAAGTACCCTATGTGTTATTTCATATTCATTTCTATGTGTCATTCTACCCGTACCATATTTCACAACAACCCGTCCATTAAATTTTGCGTGAAAAAGTAACAAACATACTTACACTTATACACACAGACGTCCTCACAAAGTTTCGCATTTATAATATTAGTAGGGTATAAAATTTAAGGTGAAAAAGTGCCGTAAAGGTTGAATTTAATTTTCTTTTTTGATGAAAATAAAAATTGAAAATACTACATGATATGGCTTCTATACTTAATCGTATTACAAACTTATCCATCTACATAGCTTTTTGAAAGTTAAAATTAAATACTATTTTATTCGCATCAGTTAAAATGCGCCAGCGAAAATTGCAAGAGCAAAATATTGCCGGCGCGTCATAGCTGATTATTGCTTGGAAGGGAAAAGCGATGTTTCATTGCAGTACATGCTTCTGACAGGTTTTAAAATTACTTAAACATATTAAATTTCATGTTTCATCCGCTTGTATGAGCGAAAGAAACTAATATTAGTTTAAACATATTTTTGCAATATTTCTGAACAAATTAAGGGTGAAAATTGTAAGTGTAGGCAAGTATTTAAAATTAAATTTTGTAAAGTTTTCCTCGTGTAAAAGCAGTTTAGTTTCTTTAATTATGTCTGAATTGAAGCAAAATATTATCAGCCTTAGTTCACAATTGCTGATAATATTTAAAATAATAAAATTAGTAGAATCGTAGTATATATATTTTTAAAACCTATGTAACAATAAAAATAATAGAAGAGTATACCTAGTAATTGTAGTAAAATAAATATTAATTAATGTATAATCATCCTGAGTCATATTTTGTGTACATGAACTTGAAAATAAATATTATTAAATTTAGGCTATCTAGCCGCCGGCCCCAGCTTCGCACGGATAAAATAAAAAAAGTTGCCAATGTTCTCCTGAAAGTTTTGTCTGCCTCTGTGCCAAATTTAATCAAAATCGACACAATAGTTTTTGAGTTTATTTATTACAAACAAAAATAAAAATCATTTGTCTTTATAAGATTAGCCTACGGATCATTGTTATTACTTTGGCAGAAAGATAACGGAAAATGTTAATTTCCGATGATTCAGAGTTGACTGAATCATTGTTAAATATCTTATATTGAATAAATCTTATCTAGAAATAATATCAAATCCTGTGGAGCAGTGAGCGATAGCAAACAGCCTAGACAACTGTAGGTACAGACTGTTTGCTCGAGTCGCGTAATCGCTAATTGAGCTAATTAGCGAACGAGCTACCCGACAGACACACAAGTAGGGCTGTCGGCCGAGAGATCTAGGATTGTCCTGGAATTTGCGTGCTGTGCCTGTTGCACACACCTTACAACACCCACAAATAAAAACGTTTGTCACAATATTGTTTTTATAGAACGTTCCCACTATTATCACTGCCAAAGTCAAGGCACAGATACTCAGCACTGATATAAACTTTTGTAAAGTAATTACTTTTAGATTTTGTAGAACAATTAAAGAAAGAAATTATTATATTTGAATCGTTTTCTTCACAGCCCAACAGTTCTAGACAGTTTTAGACACCAACTCAGACATTGATCGTATTCGTGACTCCAGAAATGTCCAAGGAATTATATTTAAGTGTGGATCCGGCAACCCTACGTACAACAAAGTCTAATCTAGATATGATGTCTCGTATTATATATAGGGCCCTTATTAAAATTTTGAGGAAATCCGTTCTCATAGTAAGATTTCGCGATTACACCGCGAATTTCACAGTAAATGCCGATGGTACAGGTGGTTAAGATCAAATAGTCTCAAATTCAAATCCTGCTCGTGCAACAAGACAATCTCATGTTACCGTGTTTATATTCCAATTCAACTCAAGTAATTAACTTGTACGGATGGCAGCAACTGGATAAGGATGGCCCAGGACAGAGATAGTTGGCGTAGACGGAAGGAGGCCTATGCCCAGCAGTGGGTCACGGAGGAAATTTGATAATGAATTAATACTTCAAATCATATTATTAACTGTATGTAGTGGCACCGAAAATTTAATTTTCATAGACCACCACTTGCTTCCGAGGAAGAAAACATCGTGAGGAAACACAATCGTCTGTTTAGTGTTTATCCGACTACCTGTCACTAGTCAGCGGTACTTAGTCATAAAGGTCATATTAAGTGCCTTTAGGTAGCTTTATATGACGACCTTGCCGGCGCAGTGGTAAAGTGCTTGCCTCTATACCGAGAGGATATAATCTTTTTCTGATTGGCCCGGGTCTTGGATGTTTATCTATATATGTATTTGTTATAAAATATACTATCGTTGAGTTAGTATCCAATAACACAAGTCTCGAACTTACTTTGGAGCTAGCACAATCTGTGTGATTTGTCCGTATATATTTATTTATTTTATATTTATATTACACTCAATGGAGCTATAAATATCGTTTCCCAATTAAACAAATTAACGTAAACACATTAGCATCAAGATGCGAGCTCAATTTGGCTGTTAATTAATTACAAGATTACGTATTTGGAGTTGATTTAATTAGTAACCTGACACACAGATACAGCATTCACGTCGTTATGCCAGACCGAGTGGACAGAGCCTAGAGTTGCGATATTCGAGAGCACGCTTATTTGTATGGCGAGTCCACCCGAACAAAATGACTACAATACATCTAAGACTACATTGCAAGTAACATAAAAGTTTCAAAAATCAAATCAAATCAAATCAAATAATTTATTCAGAAATTAGGCCTTCACAGGCACTTTTTCACGTCATATTCTAAATTAAATGATGTTTACCAAAGCTACAAACTACTAGCATTTCGGAACGACCACTGCTGAGAAGAAATGCCGAAAGAAACTCATTCAAACAGTGTTCGTCCCTATTATGCCAGAAGGGCTTACCATTTTTAAATATAAATTTATGTATAATTTTTATCAGTAATATAACATGTAAGTACACAATAAAGTACATGGTCAAAAGGTATACTGAAACATATTATGATTGTGATCAAGTGCTGATGAAAGGAAAAAATATATATATAACGTAAAATAAACGTAAAATATATAAAAAAGTCAACACTAGTAGTTCTTCTTATCTCAGGCCTACTTGCATCAAAAACATAGGCTGAATTTCAAACATGTCACAGATAAACACACAGATTAAACATAGCAACACCGCGTCAAGCCCGCGGATCCGTCTAAAAATCCGGGAACCGTAAATCCGGCGGGAATGTCGGTAATCCGGTGCAGAGTAGTATTTACCATAAGCCGGTGTTATCGGGACGCCACACGGCGCCGTTTCGACGAAACTGGAGCTTAGAGGAGGTAATTGGACAGAGACCAAGCTTGGTCCTAGAAATGTCAAAGTAAGAATTATAGAACAGTAATAAAGTAAGGAACATGTTAATATGGCACTGGCGATATATATTATCGTATATAGTTTCTTCAACGAGTTTACGTTTGATATTCAGCGTTTAGTTATGATACTAATTGAAGTCATTTCCTTAAATCACAGTTTTGATTGCTACTAACACATTTAGGAACCGTTTATATTGACCATCACTCTTTGTGTCCAATGAAATCATTGAGGTAAACCTGTTTATAAGTTGTCTACTTTCTATTGTAACTATTAGTGACTTGAAAAATCAATGTTAGAATGTAATGAACTAAATAATTAGGAAGTTGCACAGAATTGCATGGAGCATGGAGCATTAAATTTTACTGCTACTGAAATTCTCAAATTAAGCAATATTTATCACAAAGGCGGCTTTTACACTAAAGTTATTTCGTAAGCGTGTATGAATTTACTACTTACTTATGTACTTACATTTAAAAAAAAATCCGCTGGAAATCTTTCAAAATTCCTATAAAAATACTAGTGTAATTAAAGACTGCAAATATTAACTTTACCTCAACACTTTGACCAAAGGCTGTCTTTTCTCAAATCTTTATCTCATCAAAGCGTTATCCCGGCTTCCTCAGCCGTTGAGCGTCGGAGCCCAGGGCCTGCTATTCAATGCTGCTATATGCTTAATGTATCTCGATTGTACTCTACAAATGAATTTCCTCTGTGGCCAGTTATCGCGGGGGATATGCCGGGATAATGCGCTCAGGTGGATATGATTTTTGTGCAACCATTATGCAGGAATGAAGGTCTAATAGACTTCATTATATTATTATAGTAGGGAGACAGAGAAACAACCGAGTCAGCGCACATATTTGGCAAAGAATATATTATATAATATGAGTTGTAGAGTCAGACAAAAAATTGTTAAGCAGCTTGGTCTCACTGGGAAATTACAAAATCAGAAATGTCTATATGATTATGAACAATTTATGGCACACGGAGCATAGATATAGAAACTACAACTTGTCGTAATCAATCCATACTTCCATATCTATAATTACATACTAATATTGAGTCTGTATATCTTTCTGTCTGTTTTCAAGAATCGCTTTCAAATCTATCGCTTTCATGGATCTTGTATATCGCAAATAGCGAAATCAAAGAATGCACAAAGACGATATAGCACGAAGAGTAATGTCGCTTAAGCGTATATTCACTGCCCGTGCCCAGGACAGGTCACATAAGTCGTGGGAGGACGGCGGCTGACAAAAATTTACCAAGAATGCGACACTTTTTACAGTAATACGCCAGTAGTTTGTAACTTTTTGAAGAATTACTATCAATACGTATAATAAAATTGAAGAAAGGTCAAATTTGTACAATGGATATTTTTTTTAAATTCTTCATGGAATTTACTTAGTTACTGATATAGATGACGAAAATATAGTTTTGGAAATTTTTGTCTGTCTGTCTGTCTAAACGCGCATCACTCGAAATGTACTGGACCGATTTGCTTGAAATTTGTACCTTATATACCGGGTATCTTAGATACATTTCATCCCGGTAAATGGTCAGGTTCCCGTAGGATAATTGAAAAACTAATTATGAATCAAAAATGCCTCAGAATCCCGGATTAACATCTTATAGTCATTTCATCCTGGAAAATGAGGTCCTGTAGGAAAATTAAAATAACAATCCACGGAGCCGATTTACTTTAAAATTTTGTAGAAAGGTGTAAACAGAATATAAACAAAATCTTTTTATCGATTAAAGTCTGATATAGATATAATGAGCGCAGTATGTATCAAACACTGACTGACTGACAGACAACATACACCCAAAACTGCTGGGCGGGAAGCTGAAATTTGGCATATAGGTGAGCACTAAAAGAAGATTTTTGGAAATTCTACTCCGAAGAGGGTGAAAGGGGTGAAAAGCTGTAAATATGAAAGTTCTACATCGTTGAAGTTAATTACTAGAAAATTTGGATTTTGGTTGATTACAACAAAGTTATGAATACGTGTTTCAGATTTTTCGGAAAATTAACCCACAACCTCTTCAAAAGGGGGGTGAAAGATTGTATGGGACTTAATACAATTTTTAAGATAAAAAGCTGAAAATTGGCAGTAACAGTAATAATAAATACAAAAAAAATGTTTAATTTACTTTTGTGGTTAATAAAAAACCGGGACGTAAAACGTCATGGAAAATGGGACGGCACGCGTTGCAGAAAGCCGGAGCGGGAGTAGGAGCGGGAAATGGGAAGGAGACACGTTGTGGGAAACACAACGGGACACATTGCAAAAAACATGATGGCACAATATGTAGGAAACTGTACGGGATATCTACTTTACATTACATAGCAGGAAGCGGGATTGGACAAGTTTGCGAGACGAGACACGCAGCGGGAAACAGAAAATTGAACTAAAGATGAGAAAAAATGCGAATTTGAATCATATATGTTTAGCAGTCTTACAGAGTACGCGATAAAAAAATTATTGAGATTTTGCTATGAAATTCACGCGGGCGAAGCCGCGGGCAAAAGCTAGTATAATATAAAATTTTAATTTTATTTCTGAACAAATGATAACGAATTCATTTGATTTGACACAGAAATGGAGGTGCGACGTCCAAGTCTCTATTTAGGCATCTATAAAATTTCAATTGCGCGTTCCGGTCTTGACAGTTCGACCATAGGCGCCATCTGTCCATAGTATTTGCGAACTATATGTTTCGGTTGTTGTGGCTTGTATGGTCGATGCGTTTAGTCAGCGTTGTATTTTGTGGAGCAATCGCTATTGCTAACTTGAACCTGTATAAAAATAAAATCTAATAAACATCGTCACTCATTCGAGACATAAACCGCTACACGTTGTCGTAATCGCAAAAACGCCAATAAAATATGAAATCCCCAACCCTCACAAATACTCCCCTATTTACTGTGGTTTTATCTTAAAACCATTCACCGAGGGCAGATTAACTCGGATAGTTTCACTCATTCATTCGTTCGGTCACCATTCATGCACTGCTTTAATAAGAGACCGTCACTGATATACGAAGGAATGGATTGTTAAGCGAGTTGAACAAAACATCATTTTGACGACTTCGGTGGCGCATTGGTAAAATTCTTGCCACTGAACTGAGAGGTCCCGGGTTTGATCCCCGGTCGGGTCATGATGGAAAATTATCTTTTTCTAATTGACCCGGGTCTTGGATGTTTATCTAAATATGTATTTGTTATAAAATATAGTATCGTTGAGTTAGTATCCCATAGCACAAGTCTCGAACTTACTTTGGGGCTAACTCAATCTGTGTGATTTGTCTTAATATATATATATTTTATTTATTTATCAATAGTACCTATAATTTATAGGTGAAGTAAAAGTGTTAACAATTGACCTGTTTAATCAAGAAATTATGTCTCAAAATCTAGTTTCTTTAGGCACACTGTCAATAACTCAAGGCAGCGACGAGGTGCTGTGGCAGCAACGGGGTAAATAATTACCCGTTTTCCAACGCTCATGATTCTAGGGCGGAACAACACGCTAACACATAGGACTCAACACTGCATGTGCAATATTTAGCAACCTCAGCAACCGATATACATATAACAAAAGTGGATGTTCAACTTACCTCTTTCAATGACGTTACCAGACACGTTACGGACTAACAAGGTACAATGCGTAGAAATTCTATCTCACTCACACGCACGTAAACGTACGCTAATGTTATTAGTTGTCTATTTAGATTAGACGGCCGAAGTCTCTGGCTATAAGCGGCTTAGTTCAGGACCCGGAAATTTAGTTGGCCGAGCCGACCAATGCCGGGGGCCGCTAATACCAAGCAATGGTTTTCACCTGTTTAGTATAATTAATTCCTGTTCGGGGGTGAACTACAATAGTTCATCTTGGATAAGGCTGAGAAGGCAAGCTATTTGAAATCGCTTCTTATAATAATGAGGTGTCCTGTACAGACATAGGATTTGTCAGTAAATGTTCGAGGCTTCGTTTTCGTGATAAAAAATGTACCCTACCCATGATTTAACTGATATTTTGATTGATATTATCGTAAGTAAATAGGTAAATTTTGTGACTCAACAATACAGCAAATAAAGATAAAATCGGAATATGTCATTTTTAATTATCAAAACTGGGTCTTGTTTGGATATACAGGTAACAAAACGTGATAGGCACATATATCTTTATATTTTTCCTTGAATTTAATCCAACCTGGAAACTAGAATACTTAATTCTTTTATTGATTATTCTATACAGTTTGATAACAATGCGTACCTACTTCTATTTTTTATTTATTACCTATCCTGTACCTTCCATATTATGTGCGCTTGTTCATTATAATTTTACGACCTCGGTGGCGCAGTTGTAAGGTTCTTGCCACTGAACCGAGAGGTCCCGGGTTCGATCCCCGGTCGGGTCATGATGGAAAATTATCTTTTTCTGATTGACCCGGGTCTTGGATGTTTATCTATATATGTATTTGTTATAAAATATAGTATCGTTGAGTTAGTATCCCATAACACAAGTCTCGAACTTACTTTGGGGCTAGCTCAATCTGTGTTATTTGTCCTAATATATTTATTTATTATAAAATCATTACAACTCCGCATTATTATTTCAACCAAGCTTTGTTTCTTCTTCTTCATAGTCGTATTCCTCATGGCTGAGGGTCGTGGTCATCACGTGGAATAAAACACACACAACAACTTTCTTGGCATTATTGATGGAGTGGTTTGCCATTGCCTTCTCCATTTCACACACAAGTTAATAATAATCAACCAGTTTGCAGGTTTCCTCACGATGTTTTTCCTTCACCGGAAGCACGTGGTGGTCGATGAAAACTACCATATATGAGTCAGATTTGTATACAAATTCATGTGGCACATGTAGGATTCGAACCTGGGACCTTTCGATCCACAGGCGGGCGATCTAACAATTACACCACCACCGCTTCAAGCTTTGTTTAACTCGCATAAATTGCTCCTACGAATTGTTTAACTAACTGGTATTTCTTATCATGCAAGCTCTAATTGTAACGTCACTGTTCATTCAAAGAATGAACCTAGACACTGGAAATCTATACTATTATTATAAAGAGGTAAGCGTTTGTGAATTAGTGACTTTGTGAGTTTGTATATTTGAAGCGGGCATTCTGCAAAACTACCGAACCTATTTCAAAAATTCTTTCACTATTAGAAAGGTACATTGTGCAAGATTGCTATAGGCTATTATCTCAAAATTCCCACATGAGCGAAGCCTCGGGCAACATCTAGTATTATATAATCTCTATACCAACTATTAGAGACAACACAATAGATTTGTGCTGCTTGGCTGATATTCCCTTGAAACACCAACACAAAGACATGTAACACAACTCGACAACGATAAAGCATTCATCATAATTATATGATGTTTACGAGATACGCAACAGACAATAGACAGGTAGAGAGAGATATGCGGCTCGCAGATAACCAACAGATTTTCAAACGTTTTTCGCACCTGCTGTGATGTGGTCTATGTCATAAGAAACATGGCTATGTGCAATATGAACCCGACGAAAGAAGTTTGAGCTAAAACGTTAACATTTTCAATTCAGCTCAATTTCAGCCGCTTTGTAGCGATTTCTCATGTTGTCCACGTTATCGGCAAATAGTTCGTCAACTTTGCTGAGATTGCCGAGTTTTGCTGGCGATAAATTAAAAGTCTCATACAAACTACGGAATGTTCATGCGTTGGCGTCACTGAATTGAAAGGTAGTGTGTAGCCGGTACCTATCTAATATTAGAATGTACCCGCTTCAGTTTATGACTTGCGCGCTGCGCTCAATCATCAATGGATTTGGATAATGATCCAGATTTGTGGCCAGTGGCAAACACGCAGTCACACTTTACATCGATCCGAACCACTTTTCAAGTATTGCTTGAATATTCTATTGTATCCGCATCAGCTTGTGACTTGCGTGCTGCGGTCAACCACCCAATTTGTAACAGTGACACACACGCGGTCACACTTCACCTCGATACGAAACAGCTTTTCAGGTATGGCTCAAATATTCGAGCTTGTATCCGCTTCAGCTTGTGATTTGCGAGTCGTGGTTAATCGCCCATTATCCAGATTTGTAGCCAGTGCCACACGGCCACACTTCACCTCAATTTGGGACACCACTTTTCAGTTATCGCAGGATCCCACGCGTGGTGCACTTATACCAGCAATGTTGCTTTTACTTTCTACTCTTCGTAGGTACTCAAAAACTTGTTTTGAAGTATTTTTGTGCGAAAAATGTCAATTACACTTTTTCTCTGTACGTATAAATCTGACTGAGATTCTTTTTATGTAAATCTGAAGTTATCTCAAAAGTTGCCAGTTCGCACATGTAATGTGCTTCTATCTGTGCCAGTTGAATTAGAAAAAAACATTTATTATATCTATAACCCCAATTAATTTTGATCATAGATCAACAAAAAAGAAAATAAGGTTTTTTTACAAGTTTTTATTGTTGTCAGATCTTATTGCATTCAATGCGCACAAACAAATCATGTCCGTGCACTAAACTGTTGAGGAGTTCTCTCATCGGGAGCCGTTTCTGGGCGCACCATCGAATCATGCTTGTCACAATAAACAAACTAAACGTGTGTACAAAACTTCAACTCAATCAGTTGAAGATACTCGTATCTGCTTCAAAATTGAGTTACAAGATTCCACCCGAACATGCCGCATACATTGCAAGTGAAATAAAACTTGTAAAATATGTTTGAGCCGTAGCAATACATGCGATATAAAACTATTTTCGTTACGTATGTAAATATAATGATAAATTACGTTTTGATTAGATTCACGATCTGTCATAACCGCGAGAGCGCGATAGAACTAACATTTGTTAATTAAACTTAGCGAATAATATACCTTGGGAACAAAGTCTCCTTACGCCATAGTCGAGGGCTGTAACAAACTGCTCCTTTCACCATAGTTTCAAAAGGTCTGTAGGTTTCTCTGTTTGGGGGTCTTTGATAGGGCAAGTTTAATTGAATGGCTTTACCTCTAACAAAATGCATTGTTTTCACGGTTTATTCATTGCAATAGTAACAGACTTATGATTGTAATCAACCAAGTTACGTGTTCTCGCCATTAGGCTTTGAGACTTTGGCTCCCTGGGGTCCCGAAGCCAAAAAAATAATTGGTGACTTATCGGCACACCTCTTCGAGACACATGGTGACCGCCGATCTGGCAGCTTCCTGGCTCAAAGAATCAGCCTTATAATTCAAAGAGGAAACGCTGCTAGCATTTTGGGCACTGTGTCTGGAGGAGACGTGTTGAAATAGGTAACTGTGCTGTTATGCTATTAATCTACTCGAGCGACCCGGGGCTCCGACGCTCAAAGGCTGCAGAAGAAACAGTGAAAACGCTCAAATGAAAAGAGAGCTATGATTATTCTGCTCTAATCTTCATTATCATCGATGATGGTACACGATAAAGAAATTAATATGTCTAAATATGAAATGACATGCCAATAAATCTAATGCAATGGCGGCATAATAAACACAAGTTTGTTTTTAAACTTCTTTATCGTCATAAAAGCGTAATTTTATGAAAAAAATTATATATAAAAAAAAAACAACAACAAACATCCACAGTACACTCAACAATAAGTTAAAGAAATACAAATTATTACTAAATTCACAATAATCATCTCTCTGTCCTCCTGTACTTCGAGTAGAGATCTAACCAGAACTGAATGGTGTCGCTGGCCCACAGCGGCCGTGTGTACAGTGTGGAGTTTAGGACCAGTGATTTAGGGTCCTCGGGGTCCACGCGTGGCCATCTCACGGCGGAGTCTAAATGGGCTGGTGTTGGATCCCTGAAGAAAGAGAAAGAATGTGCTATATTATTTCCATTGCTTACATTTAAGTGTCTGTGTAACACATTTGGATACTGAAATAAAGCAACTAAAACTTTATTACGTGCGTTCACTCATAATTTATTTTGTCAATATCTCGGATTCTAAGCAACGTATCGCTTTGAAACATATATCATATTTTAAGTTAGATAATATACTATGCATCTGTTAAAACCGCATCAAATTTAATATCTCCAAATGTACATAGCCCCCATTTATTATATGCATTTTATTATATGTATACCTTTTGATATTTGGATTTGAATATATCAAAAGGCCTGTCCTACTTACCCATATTTAGCGAAGTTCGTCCACAATGTTGTCATTTTATCAATCATCTCATCCTCCCCCAACGAACCCAACCACGGGTTGGAGAACAAATAAAACAGATCGTCTGCATGAGCAGCACCCTGCACATCAGGGAACTCCTTTCTCGTGAGGAACATCTTGAGGAAGTTCCTCCACCCGTCGTAAGCAAACACAAAGCTATAAATCGGCAATTCACTGGTTTTAGCTTTAAGAGCCGTCTCTGTCAGAATAGGATTGTAGAAATATGCATCTCCAGAAAATTTAACAATTGCTGTTAGATTACTTTCTGTTAATTCACTATCCCCCAGATACAATCTTCTTGCTATTTCTCCAAATCTCTCTCTTTCTTCATCTGTTGGAAACAATACATCTTTCGGAATAGATTTTGCGAAGTTTATTTCAGGTATAGTTGTGTCATTTTCCAAATCTGCAAACGTTATCCCTTCTGCGTCATTCACTCCTATCATCATAGGCACTTTATTAAATTTACCCTGAGACAAGATATTATATGGTATTTCTGTCAAAAATGGTTCTTCGCCTTCTATCACATCTTCTACGCATGGTGTGTACAATATCTCTGATATAATTAAGTTTCCTTTCTTTCGTGGCACTCTTGTGACTATCAATTCACTGTTGGACTTGTTCATGAAGTAGTCGTACAGTTTATGAGGATCTTGGGTGTGGTAGCCCATGGTCCTGGCGAGCAAGCTCGCCATGTATACAGGTTTAAACTGGTATGCCCAAGGGCAAAGAGCTGATCCACTTTGCTGGATAGCCTTGTGGAAAAGACCCTTTGCCATTGGCGAAAGGACCAAATAAGACACAGACGCTGCACCAGCGCTTTCTCCAAATATTGTGACATTATCTGTATCTCCGCCAAAATTTTTGATATTTCGCTGAACCCATCTTAAAGCTGCTACTGTGTCTTTCATCGCAGCATTGCCTGGAGCTTCTTTTATTCTTAAACATATGAAACCTTGAATATTGAGTCTGTAGCTTATAGTTACTAAGATAACGCCTTTTTTCATGAAGTATCGAGGTCCGTATATGATTGGGGAAGGGGTCCCCTCGAAGTACCCTCCTCCATGAATAAACACCATGACTGGTAAAGGAGCTGAGTGGTGAACATTCAGTGGTCGGTATACGTTTAGGAATAGACAGTCATCGGTGCCTATGGTTGTTTCAGAGACCTTTTGTCTACATATCATATTTTCTTCCACAGCTTCGAACACTTTGTCCCAGATAGGTTCAGGACCAGGAGCCTGCAAAACATTATATCTTTAAAATAATAATATATTAATTTCTTGAAATAATTTTCATTTTGATATACCCAAATAATAAATTATTACTAATGACTAAATTCTTTACCCAGAACTCCTTATTGCTGAAAGAAGATTTGTGCGACAGACGCAGCTACATTCAATCGACACCCGGCAATCATTATCGTTGATTTTTTCCGTTTGACGCAACAGTATGCAGCAAAAAATATGCCCCATGCATTTAAAGTTATTGTTGGATGTTAATTAAAAATTATACAGATTTAAATGAGGTATAGTGAATAATTTTTCCAATGCAGATATAATTATTAAAATTAAAACAAATTAAAGAACCATTTAAATTTTGTTGAATTTGAAGCGGTGGCGGTGCAGTTGTTAAGAGATGTGATCGAAAGGTCGCATTTCTATGAATCCTACACATCTGACTTTGTGCAATAGTTTTCATATACCACCAGCACCTGCTTCCTCATCTATCAACTGCACAATGGGTGAATATATACATATAATTCACTAGTGTAAAGCGCTAGGTAGTCGTAAAAGTCATGTCCTCACATTAGTGAAGTCTTTATTGTATTTTTTTTTTATTTGGTCCATCCAAATCTCTCACTAGGTTAGCAACAGCACATTCGTTATGAAGAAGATTTAAATTTTCGAATGTCGTCGCGGGCTACCTCGCCCCCAAAATCCACAACACCAACCATTTGTTTAAGAGGACAGGCTGTGGCATAAGGACTGCCGAGTTATTCCTAATGGTCCGCCATAGCTAATCACTGAGCCGTGCAGCCAGTTCAAGCTTACTATAAGCAGGGCTGTCACCTGCCGCACCAGCCCTGAGGCGCCGACCTGTATCAACCATTTGTTGAAGAAGACAGTGAGCTAATACCTGGAATCTCTCCCGGACTGTAGCGTATGGAATGCCCAGGTACTCCTCATAGCCGCCGTCGCTGGCGACGGAGCCGCGCAGCCAGCCCGAACTGACCCGCAGCGGGGCTGTCGGCTGCCGCACCAGACCAGTCGCCCATAACGACCACAGGATCAGCCATTTGTACGCCATAGATGTATGACTGAGAAAATATTTATTTTTCAAAATCAAAGTCTAAATCAAATCATTTATTCAGAAATTAGGCCTTCACAGGCACTGTTTCACGTCATATTCTAAATTAAATGATATTTACCAAAGCTACAAACTACTAGCATTTCGGAACGACCACTGCTGAGAAGAAATGCCGAAAGAAATTCATTCATCTCATTTTTAAATATTTCATTTGGTTCGCTAGCTGCTTACCTACTTAGATTAACATACAGTAGACACCATACACAACGACCCACTCTAATCTAAACAAAACGCTAGCTTGTCTCGTGTGGGCGACAAAAATTGATGGAAAAACACCGTTTTCATACAAGACTGTTTATTATAATCCACAATCCACGTAACTAGAAGACGTTATTATAATATTATAGCAAAATTATACTTATTTGCACAAGATATGTGTGTCCCTGAATCGAAAATCGCTAACTAACACAAGATCGTACAAAGTAAACATCGATTTATGATTCTATTTGTACCTACGAGTATGTTTTTTCTACTTTTCGTAGTCATAGCACAAAGTCCATGCAACTTTAACATGTGTCATTTTTTTTTTCAAAATTATATACATGTTGATGTGCGGTGATCGCCGTCAGACCGCCTGTCAATCTAAAGGAATCAGGTTCGAATCTTAATCGTGCCACATGAGTTCGTGTAGCAATCTGACTCACGTAATTTCATTACTACTTGATCCCGTTGGAGATTTCTCCAACATCCCTTGTCAGACCATTTGGTCTGACAACTAGGGATGCCGACGATCGTGCGAAGTGGAGACGAAAAAGTAGGAAAGTGGAACCTGGACTCCGACGCTCAACGTACGTACGTAAAAAACACAATTACCCGTCTACTAAATGAGTTTGCGATGCGCCAAATTTTTTTTAAAACAACCGCGAAAATGGTAAACTCCTTTATGCGCATGACCAATTTTGATGAAATTAGGCAAGGATAAGGACGAGCGACACGAGCCTCAGTTATAGTTTACACCACACAATTATATCATAATCATATAGATACAATATCACTTCCTTATCTCTTACAGGGTAGACAGAGCCATGAACTCGATGATAGCGGGCTTACTCATAAATAGTTACTCGTAAAAGCAACGACTAATTATTGAGAGAATATTAACTTAGGTATAAATTGATTATATTTAATTAAATTTATCTGTATTTTAGTTATGCAACCTTCGATGTACAGCGGTCATCTCGTCCGTCCGTCCGTCCGTCCGTCTACGTCTAGAGGTTCGAATCTTAGCGAAGAAATAACCTAAAATTATAATGGTCTGGCCTCCATGAGGGGGAAGTCTGTCTACCTGTCTCACCTGAGCGGTTGCTTCCGAAGCCTTAGAGCACCCGAGCTCAGTGAGAAAATAGACAGCGAGATTTTCAATACTGTTTACTGCGAGATATTTTGTATATGTCCACTATGCTAATTAATCATATCCTAATATTACAAACTAGCGGCCCCAACCCGGCATCGCTCGTGTAAAACCATAAAATTATATTACTCCTGCCTTCAGGAGTCGCATATTTCGATGAAATTTAGTATAGAGGCCGACGAGAAAGGTTTCGTCTAAATATGGATATAATGGAAATATAGATAGTATGAAACTATGGATATAAGAAATAGCAACAAAATGAAAAAGTGAATTAGTTTATTTATTTGTTGGTTAGTTTTTTATCTGAGCTAATTACTAAAGTATCTGATATGTTTATATGTAAATATCAAACAGATAGCTTGTGTTTCACGAGTGTTGGTTAGGTGTAACTGGCCAATCACATCAAACCGATTAATTTAGAAGTTAGTTTTACCTGTCCAGATATTTGTTGCATACTAGCTGCGCCCCGCGGGGCTTCGCTTCCGTGGCAATTTCAGGATAAAAAGTACCCATGTGTTATTCCAGGTTATATTCTACCCGTATACCAAACTTCACAACAATCCCTCCACTAGTAGGGTAGAGATAAATGTGAAATTTGGTAGGGTAGTAGATATCGCGTAAAAGAGTAACAAACATTCATACACACATACATCCTGACAAACTTTCGCATATATAATATTAGTGGGATTATATTTTATCAGAAATTGGTGAAACCGGCCATAAATCTTGTAAAAGAAATTGTAGTTAGGTTCATACCAAATATTCAAAAACAAATCCAACTGAAAACCTCACGACAACTAAACAATAATGACAGAAAGAGACCACAATATAACCCACAAGACGTCACGTTTACTTTCGTCCATTCCAAACAAATTCACTATAAACGATATTATATATATAAATAACACGGTTTAGAAATTTCACTGCGCACGCGCTCACTACATTGCTAGTAGTGTGTAGCAAAATAAAATTTATCAGTCAGTGTTATCCAATTTTATCAAATTGTTTACATTTTATCTGAGTGAAGACTCTGGCTGCTGGTAGCCGTGTGTCGATATAACGGGTCAGTGTTCATCGTAGGTGTTCATAATGATATGACTATGCGTGACTAGCGAATATAACATGTCGAAGTATTTCGATGATAAAAATTAGGCTATGGAAGACACGGAAAATTTACACTGTAAAAAATTTACATGCATCATAAAGTTTTAATGTGTGTTTTGTTTACGCAACATCTAGGTACTGGACGGTATTTGATAGAATTTTGTGTACGGTGTTATGAAAAACCTACGAGAACAGAGGTTTGGAGTACAACCAGTTTATAGTCTCAATTTGAAAGTCTGTCTTGTCTCGCTATCACGTCTAAACTGCGTGTCCAACTGCGATGAACTTTGTAATAGATATAGCTATTGACCCGAGGTCAAACATCCTCGCCGCCGCACCTCCGCTCCGGGCACAGGCTCCGGGCCACAGACAACGTTTTATAAAGACTTGAATGTGTAAATTTTGGTACCTTCTTCGTGAAAAAGGAATAACCTTTACTATAGTCAAGTCAATTAGTTGGTTAAGTAACTTGCAAATGCAACTTTGTATGCACCTGTTATACTTTGTACCTAGTGATGACTGTAATTATGTAATCACAGTATAGTTACACTCGTAAATATGAAGTAAGAGACAATGAAAAACATGGAAAAAATAAATTATAAACATTTACATGACCTAATAATAATAAAAACCTAGACTAAATATAATTTCTAATAGATAATTCTTGCTCTTTTACGTTTTTTATGATTACTTATATATTTCTAATTTAAGTTAAGTATTAACATTTTAAGACAGACTTTGAAGCTGTTTAGAACCAAATACTTAAATGAAAAGTTATGGTGAAACCATTCAAAGTAATTTGAAATGCCTGCAGCTTCGACCTCCGCAAAGTTTCACGAGAGCGTCTTAACTATCAAATCAGAAATGATATTCTAAACATTCGTATCAAAGTAAGCATGCGCATTTAACCAAATGTAATAGGTACCGAAACGCGCCGGTCTGCACGTAATATCCTGCCTCCCGAAACTATCACCATTTGCAAAGTTCCCCGCCCATTGACCCGATGCATTTCCATAATTAGGGGCCTCGAGGGCCCAAGTTTGCGAAGAGGCCCTCAGATAGTTCGGCATATGCCGCACCCACTCATAACCGGAACCTCAATGCACTAATTCAGAATTAAGATTTTCGATTTTTCGCTAGCGTACGTAAATTTAAATCCATTCAACATTTTATACGTATAAATTTTAATAGATTCTCTTATTTGTATTAACAATAGTAGCCTTTGGAAAATAACTATAGGGAATGAATTCAACTCAACACTTACATATTCTTTGCTTGTATTATAATTGTACGAAAGGTTACATGCAAAAAAAAGCAGAAAGCGATAACGCTGTAAGCAATTTCTTCCAAGCCGATTTTTGCGCATATAATTTTATTTTCGAGTATGCGACTGCTATATTTTCTTTTATTTCAAACAAAAATCGTTTTATATTTTATTCTATTTTATATTTCGGGGGTAATTCTATCCAATAGTTGTAATTTACCCATAAATTCGATTGTACAATGCTAGTACCTAAAACTTGTTCATAAAACTACGTCCACCCTGACAAGATATCATCGAGATAGCGTGGGTGCGAGAACTTCGGTCTGGGGTTATTATTCCACTATTTCGCCGGATTGGGGATCCGAAGGGAAATAATAAGCGTTCCGGAGTCAATGGCGTGTGAATCATCAATACCAACTTATAACCAAGGCGCTGTTCGGCTTTCTTGTTGGTCAAACTTTGAAATAGCTCAATTTAATACTTACTCCAATTTCGATGGATCTTAGAGACTGATTATAACCTAGCTTGGGCATCAAGTTCTCCAAATTCCTGTATTTATTGTTGTTAGCTGTAAAATAATTGTAATGGTTGTGGCTGAGAATAAATGAACATTTATAATTATTAATTTCGTATTCAGTAAGTAGTATTTATAAATTCGCTGTGAGCAAAGGCGTTAGCCGACAGACCTGAAGATAGAAGCACGCTAACACAAGAAATGTATGAATTTCTTACTACAATTAATAAAGTAAAAACTAACATACATACAGATCAGCATGAATAAATGTTAATCATATGGATTTCCATACTAATAAAGGGCAAATGTTTGTATTTTTGTTTCTTTGTTTGTAATGAATAGTTTAGGCCGATTTTGGTAAAATTTGGCACAGATATAGACGAAACCTTCAGGAGTGATATAGGCTTTTTTGTTATGGTTTTGCCCGAGTAAATCCGGGGCGGGCCGCTAGTAAAACTATAATGTTGACTGTAAGAGATCCCTGCAAGGGATAAATCCACCGTTGTACATGTATCTAGCTTGTATTAGTTTTAATTGACGTACTTAAATTTCGTTACATTACATTACAATCGAACAATTTTTTTAATCTCTAAGGTAATAATTGCAAAGTCGCTTGATAATTGCAAAAGGTGAAAATTTGAAAAGGTCGTTTGACCGCCACTATCGGAAGCCGAGGAGTCCGCAAGGCTCTGTCTACCTCGTGTAGACATGGCTCGTTTAATGCCATGTATTGTTATTACTTGTAACCTCAATCCGGAATATTGTGTAACACCGGTGATGTAACAAGTGCAATATTAAGGTGCAATTCCACGCTCGATGCGACCACGACTGCACGTGCAGTGCACTGCACAATGACATTGTCGTGAGAACAAGCTGGTATCATCTTTTCTACTATTTCTACTTGTGTTACGGTTGGTCGAAGAATGTTATGTCCATTGATGATTGATTTGACTATTTATTTATTTATTTTATTGTTTGAGAAACTAACAGCTTTTCTAACTAATTAATATGAACTAAACTATTAACAAGTTTATATATATATAAAATTAATAAGTATGTATAGTATATGACTAAATCGTGATCTTGTCCATATTCTTGCATACTAACTGTGGGACTATATAAATAAAAAACTAGGACCTATGAAATTCTCGAGATAAAAAATACATCACCATATTATAACCTCACCATTCTGCTTTTTTCCATCATATTATCAAACCACGTATCATTTCAAGATAAAGTTTACAGCGCGATTATGGCTAATCATTAAAAAAAACGCGTTCCCGAAGGATAAATGAAATGTGGCGGAGACGCAATTAATAATGAATATTAATTAGTATTCAAAATATATATTTCCGTCACCATCCGAAGTCCAGTCTACAGGCCAAGAAAGCCGGCTTCACTCGCAGTCCACCGCATGGCAGCGGCGCGCGCGTTTTGTTTTTGTATTGTTGTATATGTTATTATCGATTAATTTAACGATAGTACATTACGTTACGATTGAATACCTTATCTGTGAACCGACATTGTGTTGTTGATCAAGGATTGTAGTGCGACTTCTTACTTGGATATCGACAAGGTAACAATGATTTAAAATTTTAAACCACAAGTTTTTATGTACATATTTTTATATATTTAAGATCCAGCTTTGTTATTTCAGTAAAAGTTAATTTATAACTCATGAATCCTGTTATAATTGCATGATAAATGTTGATCAGAAGTCCCCGAAATTATAAAAACTATACTATTTATTTTTCAAGTTAGAACAAACTCCATACACAATAAGCAAAATTACATCGACATCGGTTAAGTTTTGGAGTATAAGTATAGTGGACAAACACAAGTGATTTTTTTTAAACAAGAAGTTTACGTAAAGTTAAAAATGTATATGAAGAAAGGTAAGCAAAAACCGGTAAATATACTTCAGTAGCCCACAGAACTCCGGTATGCGTGTGCGTGCATAGAATCAAGAATGTTATAAGTATACTATCCTAGCAACATCAGACTGTAACTGGTTTAATGATAACATGCACGCGACAGTAATGCTGTCGGCGTAAAGGTTTATTATTATAAAATAACACAACATCATCGAGATAATGCAAAATCCTAAAATATATTGTGCTTAGTTCCTATTACACTATTACCTATATAACCTTTTCATTCTTTACAGACATTTACTTGTAAAACATATACGTGATTTGTGATCTTCAAGTGTCTGAAAGTAACATAGGTATCTATTATGTTAGATTATGGAGATCGAGTATGTCATGCACACTCAAATGGTCAAACCGGTAGCGGCGTCGTGGATCGGGTCGGGAGGTTCCCTCTATTGTGGTTAAGCTTCGCGATGGCTGACTCACGCGTCAACTCGTGAACGGGTGCTGCCGGGGGGAACTGGTCATCTCGATCTTTTATTAAAAGTTTTGTTTGTTTGGTTAATTATATGTATATATATTTCCTTTCATCAGCACTTGATCACAATCATAATATGTTTCAGCGTACCTTTTGACCATATACTGTTACTGATAAAAAATTATACATAAATTTATATTTGAAAAATGGTAAGCCCTTCTGCCATAATAGGGACCAACACTGTTTGAATGAGTTTCTTTCGGCATTTCCTCTCAGCAGTGGTCGTTCCGAAACGCTAGCAGTTTGTAGCTTTGGTAAATATCATTTAATTTTGAATATGACGTTAAAAAGTGCCTGTGAAGGGCTAATTTCTGAATAAATGATTTGATTTTGATTTTGACATAAATAAATAATAAATAAGCCCAATACGAGCACACTAGCGGGGTAATAATCGTTAAAGTTCTTGTCGTAGCCGAAATCGGTCGGACATCATCACATACAAATAAATATAAATAGTGAAGGGACATATTATTCACTATATGTTGTCCAATGTAATTCTATTTAGATAACACGACGACCTCGGTGGCGCAGTGGTAAGGTTCTAGCGACTGAACCGAGAGGTCCCGGGTTCGATCCCCGGTCGGGTCATGATGGAAAATGATCTTTTTCTGATTGGCCCGGGTCTTGGATGTTTATCTATATATGTATTTGTTATAAAATATAGTATCGTTGAGTTAGTATCCCATAACACAAGTCTCGAACTTACTTTGGGGCTAGCTCAATCTGTGTGATTTGTCCTAATATATTTATTTATATATTTATTTATTATAACACCTATGCAAAGGGACGGAAAGGGACCCTTCATTAGAAACCAAAAAAAAAGAAGCTTTATGAAGTTAAACTACAAGAAGTGACATTAAATAACCAAAGAAGAATAGGCCTGTATAAAAAAAAACCTTTTATTTGTATTGTATTCAATTCAAAAAGAAACAAAAATGTGTCCAATTCAGCTCACAATGAAAGAATATATTTTAAAAGGTCAGTCGAGTCAGTGAATTGCTTCACAAGACTCGCAACTAAAGAAAATTTCAGATTTGTACCTATCTAATTAGCCTCACAACAACAAGGCTAAAGTTTATATGTTGTAGTAACAATAAAGAATATAGGATAGTTACATAAAAATAATACAGATGCTGCAGTCAGAAGATAGATCATGGGCTCAGATACTGAGATCTAGATCTGAGGATGATCTTAAAGACATACACGTAACACTGTAGCAGTTGCTTAGGTTCTGCAATGGTACAGGTAGATTTAACACTTAAGGTCCCGGATTCGATCCCCTGTCAAGAATCCCCAGGTCAAGATGGAAAATTATCTTCTATTTTTTTCCTTTTCCAGTGAATGGCACACCCATGGGTTACAAGTGGCTGGTGCTATGGTCATTATGGGCCGCTCGGCTAGTTCGGCAGCCGTCGGCTCCCGTTCGGATCAAGTCGGGTTGGTTGCGCGGCTCCGTAGCCAACGACGGCTCTCATGAAGTGTACTACGGGATCCCTTATGCTGCTGTACGACACAGATTTCAGGTAGACTATGTACCTTATTTTTCACGCTCTAAATGTTGCCTAGAAGAAAATGCTCACGGCAAAAAGACTGCCCTTTACGCCTTTACTCATATAAATTAATTTACAACTTTGTAACTGTGCCTATGTTTTGTTTTATGTGCAAGGATTTTGTGTTGTTGTATTGTAATCACAATAATTCATCTGCTCCAATTCATGCCGTTTTTTCATCGTTTGATGTCAACATTTTGAGAGCTCCGACACTCTAGGGCGGTGACAGAAACGGGAAAAACGTTCAAACGAGAGAGAGAGAGATTTCTTTTAAGATTATTAGTTTATTAGAAAAAAAGATTATTAGAAAAAACACTGACAATAATATAACCGTCAGCACATTATAAACTATACATACGATTCACAAACCTCAGGTAAACAAGGTATGTTCTGTCTCAGCCAGTAATAACATCAATTTGCTGTAAATCCTCACAAAATGTCGCTAATGTACATATAATGGCTGTCCACTTTACTGACCGCAAACTACTGATATCATTTCTGTTACCTGCATAACTAATGTGAATAATAAATCAAAATATAGTCATAGTTGAAGTGGAAAAATAGTGAAAAACTGCTTGGTAAGTTTTATTATGGACAATGTGATCTCAATAGATGTTTACTTGTTTCCAGAGTCCAGATCCACCACCAATATGGGAAGATACCTTCGAAGCTGTCAATGAACACATCAGGTGTACACAAAGATTTTCTAAAGACTCCGTCAAAGGCCGAGAAGATTGTCTCACTATGAACATCTACACACCATTACGAAAATCTGAGACACTTTATCCTGTTATGGTCTTCATTCACGGAGGAGGATTCAGGGACGGATCTGGATCTCCTTTCATCTACGGAGCAGAGTATTTAGTTGAACGTGGAGTCGTACTAGTCACCTTCAATTATAGACTTGAAATATTAGGTTTTCTATGCTTAGGCATTAAAGAAGCGCCTGGTAATGTTGGCTTGAAAGACCAAGTTGAAGCTCTTAAGTGGGTTAAGAGGAATATCAGAGTATTTGGTGGAGATCCGGATAATATCACGATTTTTGGGGAAAGTGCTGGTGCTGCTTCAGTTATGTATCATATGGTGTCACCTCTGTCTAAAGGGTTGTTCAACAAAGCGATCTTACAGAGTGGATCAGCAATTTCACATTGGAGTTTGCAAATGGATCCATTAAAAACAGCCAGCCTACTCGCAGCACAAATGAATTTTCATACAATCAATCCTATTGAATTATACAATTTGTTCAAAGATCTGCCAGTGGAGAAATTATTGTCAACTCGTGTACCTAGAACAAAAGGAAATATGTTATTATCTGAAAATATTTTCGTTCCTTGTGTTGAGAAGAAATTTGATGATGTGGAGCAATTCTTGCCTGATACTCCTTACAATTTAGTTATTAGTGGTAGATATAATAAAGTTCCAGTGATAATAGGCCATAATAACGCAGAAGGCTATATGTTCAGTGGAAGAGAAAACGATACAATGATAGAAAACATGAACTGTTACGACAGCTTGCCAAGAGACCTAGAATTCCCTAATGACGAGGAAAAAGTGAAGACTGCAAATAGATTTAAAGAATATTATTTGGGTAGTGATGAAGTAACAAAAGATACAATGCCAAAATTTTCCTTTTATCAAGGCGATTCGAGTGTTAGTTATCCTGTTATATTTACCACTGAACTTTTTTTGAAAACATCTGAAAACCCAGTATTTTCTTACAAGTTTTCTTACGATGGTTGGATGAATGTAGCTAAGATGTTATTTGGGTACCCATCGTCACCAGGTGCCACACACGCAGATGAGTTGTTTTATATGTTTAGACTCAAATTGCCTCTAGTCACCGCCTTCGTTGAGAAGTCTATCATCAAACAAATGGCTACAATGTGGACTAACTTTGCAAGATACAGGTGAGCTAGAGAAACTATATAGATTATTGATAATTAATCGAATTATAGCTTTTCTTATAATAGTTATAAGCGAATACCGGTTCAGGATTAGGACCAATAACTTTTAAACATGGCATTTCTGACATAAATGGGTAATGCTACAGTAATGGAATTAGTACGTACTCCACAACTATGGCACTTCTTGCATTATCGTTAGTGCCATGGTAAAAGACTGAAAATAACCAAATAAATTGACTATCATTTTGGTAAGGTGTATAAAATAAACCTTTTATATCTAATTTTAATCATAAATTAATAATAAAGATTTTTACTCCAACTGGTTGGAGTAAAAATGAGTCATATGAGTTATGATTCATTTATGCAACAATTGATTGAGGTAAATGGAAGTTTGTTTTATTTAGTTATATTGTGAGAAAACCTGCAAACTGATTGTTTATATCATTCGTATATACGACTGCTATTATACTTGTTAAAGTAATGCCAGATCTGAAACCAATTATGATAAAACACAATCGATAAGGATCCTCCCAAAATAGTGTTCATGGCCAGACCAAATCACGCTTAGATTGAACTACATGAAATTGCTTTAACTATAATAAATAAAATTAGTACCAGCTTTCTTTTATTTTTAGTGATCCGACACCGGAAATGACGTCACTGCTGCCGATGAAGTGGAAACCAACAGCGAAGGAAGACCCTAAACTACTGGTCATAGACAAACAGTTTTCTACCGAACCTCTTTGGTACTCTGAAGTGATTCTCTTCTGGAATGAAACGTATTCTAAATATAGGAGAAAAATATAGTGGAATAAACATACATACATATCTAATCTACAAATTGTCGTACCTATTGTAAATACCTAGTAAATTAATCTTGTCCGGATTAAGACTGATATTTTATGTACAATGTTATATTGTTGAAATAAATAAATGTTTAATTTCAAAATACAGTTTATCTTATATTAACTCTGCCTGTGTGAAAATTTAAACCGATTTTGTCGTTATGTTATGTCGTTTACGTCTATTTTATACCTTTTCGTTCCCAGCAGCTCATTTACACCCAACAGAGATGCATACAAATTGGATAAATTACTAATAAAGCCAATTTAGTTTCCTATCCTGAACTTGCTTTATACCACTCACATCAAAAGTCCATCTATAAATAACACTACTACCACGCAAATAATTAAGTTTAAACAAATAGTTTCGAAAACGAAACTAATAGTATGACTCAACATCTGATTACCTTCCCACTTGCTGTACCGTAGCCCACTTGTCGTCATGACCTTACGCCTCAGACCAATTTCACAACACAAACAAAGGATATGATCAAACTCGAGTCAAGGTAACCCCAAGGTTTGAAATTCCTGATTTTTGCAAACAAAATCCATCGGGCCAACACGCCTTCTATAACCCGGATAAAATAAACATTCGACGTTAATATAGGCAATCAGTGTGCGAGATGTGCATCGGAATTTGTCAGTGTATTACGTTAGCACACCGCCCGGTCAAGATTCAAGAATATACAGACCTTGCAAGTTTCGAAATCGCGCTATGTGATTCAAACCTCCAGTTTACAAACTTACTGCGCGCGCGACGGTTTTATTTATAGGCCGTTATCGAATTAGCCGGATCAACTTTTTAATTCTGAATGTTTTTCTTTCTGTTTTTTATGTGCGCGGCCAGTAATTGCGATTTTTAAAACAGCATTTGAATAATTGTGGTCGAGTCTTATAATTTATATCTAAATATGATTTTTTAATCACTTCTCTTGATACACATTTTATAATTACTTCAAACTTTTAATAATTTGTCTCATAACTTAAAAATAATAGTTTAAACATTTGAAATTGCAGACAGTGCTAAGATTGGATAATGATAAGAACATTCACTAAACAGTGAAGTCTTGTTTATAAACTTTATCATTTGTTATAATGGTGATTTCATATAAATTAAATTGCTTAAATAACTTAACTATTGTGACTTGAAATATGGTGTTTGTTGTTAAGTGAAAAGTGAAATGCGTTTAAGTTAAAGATACATGAAGTAAGTAAACATTTCAGTTACATTAAATTTAACATAAATCACATAGAAATATCGCTCACATGTCACTTACTTTATCTCAACTTACTTTATTGGCAAGCCGTCATATAGGTATTTAGCAAATTAAATGTACGGACAAATTTTTTTAAAAAGGTTCATATTGATAACGAAATCTACACGTTCATTGCAAACTCGCCGCTATTACCAAGGCGTAGAGTTCATGTAACTTGACATCGGATTGACGTAGGACGACAATCAAAAATCCTAAATTGCCGCGCGGACTTTGTCCTGATTCTATATACTTATGTAGGTATACAAGTGAAGGTCCGCGATAGTCCATCTGGTTAGACACAGCAATATTTAGTGAGATAGTTGTGATGTCTCTGGAAGTATTGTATACCTACTCTGTGGTTGTGTTTTTGGTACAGAGTAGATAGGAAGGAAAAGATTTTATTTCGGAAACCACGAGTTTAATGCCATTGTGGATAACATTTGACTATTTTATGCTTACTATGTGTATTAAGGGCACCCTGTAGCCTGTAGGAGGGGGCCCTGACTATTGACACGGCTGATACGGCGGTGGCTTTAGCTAAATGCTTTGACTTTTCAACTACTAACTACAATTAAATCAGGAATATAAATTCTCATGACTACAATTTATAATTTCGTAAAACTTTAAACATAAGGAATATCGTTCACTAATGATAATTATGGCCTTTGAATTGAAGGGTAACTACTCATTACAAATACGATAATGAGCAAGGAAGCGCGTCCGTTCACACCGGAGCGCGGCGGACAGAAGAAAATTAGTGCAACCAACCTGAGTTACTTAATTTGCAACCTGGAAATGGTTTCCTTCCGATAGACTATTTCAAAGTAACTCTTTATACAATTTCCTGGACTATTTTGCCTCTCGCATGCATCCGGAGAGAGACACACACGTTAACCTATATAAAATAAATAGATATTAACTACCTAAATAAATAATTTAATTGGACAACACTCACGCGACCCACACGCACGCACTAAGCTTGTGCCAATACACTAAGCTTATACCAGGTCGTCGAAATATACATATATATTTTAATGCCTATGCCTTTATGCAATAAATTATTTTATTTATTTATTTATTTAATCATGTTTAATATATTTTATGACATATACATATCCAAGACCATCCAAGACCTGGCTCAATCTGAATAAGATCATTTTATATCTTGATCTAAGCCGGGACCTCGACTGTAACTGAGAGCAGTCTAATATAGTGATCATTATAGTGTGTGGTGGGCAACAGATATCAGCGTAGATTCCAACCGATAGCTATAGGAAAAGAGGAAGGTCAGAGACGAAATGGTTATTTTATTTTAAACATTTGATAGGAATGGTGGGAAAAGATGCGTGAAAAAGAAATGCGCGAAAGAAATTCTCTTATTCATAGTCGTATTCTTCATGGCTGAGGGTCGTAGTCATTACGTGGAATGAAACACACACAACAACTTTCTTGGCATTATTAATGGAGAGGTTTGCCATTGACTTCTCCATTTCACACACAAGTTAATAATAATCAACCAGTGTGCAGGTTTCTTCACGATGTTTTCCTTCACCGGAAGCCAGTGGTGGTCGATAAAAACTACTAACATGATTCAGTTTGTTATACAAACTCATGTGGCACGAGTCGGATTTGAACCTGGGACCTTTCGATCCACAGGCGTCTTAACCATTACACACCACCACCGCTTCAGGGTGCCCTTAATATTCTGAAATAAAATTTTGCCGAGCAATGAAATGAAAAAAAAACTGTTTCTCCGACGATTCCGTGTCTGACAGCTTGTCTTGAACTACAACAGTCTAAATACAGTCACGTGCACATATATGTAACACGGCGGTTCTTTTTCCAATGTGATAAAGTCTAAAATTTGCTTTCTGTTCATGGTATAGCAGGTCAAGTATTTCCATTTGTGAAATACCGTCATGAAAAATGTAACACGGCTGTCCTCAACTTGAGATTGTAATCTAAATGCTTGCCTTAAGTACGCGGTACGGTAACTGTCATCTCATAAACTACGTGTATGTGCCAAAAACATGGCACACTTATATGATGTGGAGAAACGACGGGCTAAAAAATTTGTTAACATTTTTGGAGCCATCACAAAACTCAGTCTTCCCATTTCCGATGATATAAAGGCAATTTTTTTCCATTGACAGTTAAAAAAGCAATTTTATTTAGATATTTATCAGACATTAATTTTTAAGTAATCCCTATCAATTGGACCTAGTAGTCACAATACAAAGGTATATTCAGAAGTGGGATCGAAATAATATATAGATCGTTTCACATTCTTTCCTATTTTAAGCTTTAAAATTTCAAGAGTCACGGATAAATAGGGGCGTGGGTTAAATCCTCCTCAATTCCAGAAGATTTTCATCTCATTATTAATTTTAAAGTTTAGAAATCCAGTCTGTGTTATATTACAGATATGTATCAAAGTTATATCTAAGTTCGATGATTCGATCGACGATCGAAGAACTTCGATGGGTCCATAAAAATAGTAAAATTTATCCCAGTCCCATATTGCACCTAAATGCGAAAGTAAGTTTGTTACCGCTTCACGCAATATCATTTCAATCTTTTTGAGTACCTAATAATATCGCATAATAATTGTTAAAAGTACGAAAAATTACATAGACAATTATCATACCGGAAAAATGTACCGGGACGCTACCATGAAACATAAAACACGTAGTACGAGTATTGGCTCCACACGTTCACTTTTTGTTACACGATATGGGAAAGATAGATTATGAACGTTAGTAATTTGTATGTTTCGTGGTAAGCCTTCTGTTCCGGTGGAATATTGGCCATTTTAAAAACGCAAAACCTAGTAGTATTAAAACAAAAACCACTGTCTCTGTTAAAGCTAATCAAATAAAGCTTCAAAGCAATAAAGGGAAAATTAATAATTACAAAACTGTCAATCACCGTAAACACTGCTCGCCTGGGAAGTAGACGCACGAGTACTTTGGATTCACAAATTAATTATTTTCTGTGATGAATAATGTTTTAGATATTATGACAATGTTGATTTCTTATAACAATGCCTATTTGGGATGTGTGTGTCAATTGAATAGAGTCAGGACTTTGTTATTCATTTGGCTACATATTTTTTTTATTTAATTCAAACGGTGGGCAATGCTTTTTAAACTCCAGCTAAATTTACACAATATGCTCAGTATAAATACTACTAAAAAACAAGACTAATAAAACACTACTTTCCACATCAATTTTTAAATCTCCCATAAAAATTGCGATCAAAATAATATATTTTCTGATATAGATTGATACCTAGCAAATCTATCATATCTGGGGGCTTACTATGATCTCTTAACCAATTAATCCACTTGACGAACTAAACTGAACTGCATCGCAAATTCGTACCATCGACTTAATTTTTTGTATGAATGCAATTCATTTTAGGTTCCTAAATTGAACTTAGTTGCATTGGAATCATTCTGTAAAAGTTGATGGTAGGTCTGCTGAGTGTTTTCGTGCTCCCTGTCCTCCACTTAGCACGGTTTCACAAATTAGTTGTCAGACCATTGGCAGGTATATCAGTCTTGATGACTTCAAACTTCTTGTTTTTCCTCTTTCTGCCAGCACCAGTCGTAATCGCCATAAGCAGATATTTGTTCCCCACTCAATTACATGGCCAGGCGAAGGCGCCTGGAGTTTGTCTGCAATTCGGACAAGCGCGAGTTCCTACGTCCGCCCGTCCGTCTGCCCCTAAAAGTACAAATTTATTACCTACTCGTATACTGCTCTCATTTCCAATACGCGATATAGTATCAATTATCACTGCGGTCAAAGACCGCAGTGATAATTTGGTATTCGTAACACGAGTCGTAATTTGGTTCGTAACATGATAGTTCATTTCTTTTATACTGAATTGAAGTCAAAGTCTAGAAATGAGACGTTTGCAGGTACAGGTTCACGTTTTAGTTTTTTCTTATCGAGTGTGTTATTTCTAATACTAGTTTCAGTGAATGAAGTCAATAATATTTCATTCAAGTCAGCTAAAGGCATCTGATACGAGTTTTACCACTGCCGCATTTTTGTTGTGTAGGAAAACTAGCATACTTCTATGTGTCAGATTGGTATACAAACTCATTTGGCGTGAGTAGAATTCGAACATGGGACCTTGCGATTATAGACGAATGTTTTAACCACTGGACTACTATAAATAAACATTTATTTAGTTTATATATATTTATATATGTTAATAAGTTATTATAATTATTTATTTAAACACAATTGCACAACTTCAAAAATTAATAAGGCATTATTAGCCAGTCATACATATATTTGTTATACATATATGTATATATATATATATATATATATATATCTACGTATATTTTAAATGAGCTCCAAGATATGATATAATATCTTGTAAAACGGTGATGTTGTCGCAGTATTAATACGACTCTTGTGGAGAACACTTGGAGGTACACACATACAAACAATATATTGTGTGTGTTACATACATAGATAAAAGATATATATACATATATATGTTCCATACTTATAAATCAGAAATTGATAACAATTGGTACTAATACCAGTAGCTGTTGGAGTGACATAATTGGACCCGAAACACAACTTTATCAGTGTAGTGTAGTTTTACTATACGTAAGCAGGCAGGTTTGTAATCGTGTTTTAAATTATAATAAATAAATTAAAAAAAAGAAGGTAACTAGTTGGTGTACTGATTGATAGTTATATAAATTAGAAGTAAATAGCTATCAAACAAAAAAGATAATATGTTTCTAAATGCATAACATGTTAACCTAATTGTTGGTATTAGGTAACTTGTTTGTACTGATTGTCCAAAACAAAAATACCGAGATTAGATACCACCATTGAGAAAAACCAAAGAAAAATGTTATTCTTCAAAGCAATAAAATGCCATGTTTTGCACATACACAACTATATTTTACTAAGATACAGCTAGTGCTTCGAGTGGGCCAGTGGGTGTTGTCCATTTTTCCCTTGTCTGACTCCAAGCAATTTAGTTCATTTGTTTTGATAGACGATTTTGTTTTCATCATAATCTAGGTGATTTGAGTCGTACTTATAAAACTACAGAGTTGATTTTTTGCACGCGCTGATCTATATGAAAGAAACGGTAGTAGCATTTGTTCTTTTCTGTGAATCATACACAATTAAATTAAAATTTAATTAAAAATATAGATACCTTCGACTCTGAAGTTGCTGGCATCCACTCATGTGCTAGAAAAGAGCTGTTATGGTATAGAAACGGATGAATATACATTTCCCAATAATAGCTCAGAACAATCTCAATTAAATTATCTTTAAGCTTCAGCCGTTTGGCGGCTACGATGCCACGGATACACAAACACGCTAAACTTAACTCCTCCTTCTGTCATCGGGGGTTAAAAAGGCATTTATTCCAAAATTGGGCCCTTACAGACACTTATTCGCCTCAAACCTACATTCTTATAGCATGTCTCTTAAAGCTACAAACTACTTTTCCGCAGATCATGTCTCCCCCGTAACCCTGGCGATGAAGTGGGTGGCGCTGCTGTCGCTGATCTTCGCGAACGTGGTGCAACAGCCGACGCCGGTGCTGCGCACCGAGGCCGGGCTCGTGCGCGGCAGCGTCAGCGACGACGGCCGCTTCTACCAGTACACCGGCATCCCGTATGCCAGGGTCGACCGGAGGAACCGATTCCAGGCACGAGAGTTTCGTAGCTTACACTGCAATACCAACAATCCTTAGAATGCTTTTGTCACCTATCAATTGCCAAGGTTATGTGTCCCTTCTACTAGTACACGGGCATCCCGTAGGCCAGGGTCGTTCATAGGAACCGATTCCGGATCTCCACGAGACTTTTCATAGTTTACACTCGCTGTAACGACGATCTTTTTCTTTTCCGTTTTTGCGTGTATCTGGTGTAACCAAATAAACCGTAACATGACATATCTCCACAAAGTTCCTGACGATATTGTCGACGAATAAATGTCACTTGAATGTTGGCCACTTCCTTAGATTTCTTACCATGATATAGTCTTTCTTCGTCGCAAAGGCAATGTGATTAAAAACAATCTCGTCACGAACTCAAAAATTATGATTTAGACCTGTGTTTTTTAGACTCCTGACCGTCGCTAACCGCTACTTCTATAGCGTCTCAAATGACGTCATGCATTATTACCGAAAGCCCCCTAGGCAAAGGCGGTCGCCTCGTCACCAACCAGTAGTGCCAATGTCACCGCGAAATCTTGACACACAAACATACAGACATAGGCCTTGACCCACAAACAAACTCCAATTAGTATGCATTAATTATAATAGCTTATGAAACGTTTCCGGAAGAAGACTTCGTTTATGCTACTTTTATGACGAAAAAGAAACGACAACAAACCGGAAAAGTGTGATGTCATATATTCATCGTATTCATCATCATCCCTTTATCCCATTTTACTTGAGGTCGGGTGTCCTCGCACGCTCTACTCAGGGTCGTCGTGGGGTTTATATACATATATAGTTATATATTGGCCCACCAGCTAAATCATAAATGCTAATATTAAACTGCAGATTTATTACACGTTTTTATTTATTTTATGTTCATGTTCGAATAGGTATTGTTTGTAATAAATTATTCTTCCGCATCCATTGAAAAATAATGAATAACTACGAATATGATTATTTATAATAATTAATATTTATTCGTATTTACGTGCATATACATATTTATGACTTCATTATGCTCTCGAGTAAATTTCCTATACTAAACAATTAGCTATAATAGCACAGAGTTGTCTTCAACTTATAAAACTCGTTTCTCTATAATTAAATTGAGATGACGTCATTATAACTTGCCACAAAGACACACATACAAATCCACTTTAATATTGAACTTTTCCTCAGTTTGCATCCACAGTTCACATCAATTATTAATTAGTAATTTATTTCATTCCAGGCTCCCCTGCCTGCCCCGTCATGGGAAGGCATCTTCGAAGCCTCGAACGAGAACACGTGGTGCCCGCAGACCTATCGCTCCGTGGTTATCGGCGACACCGACTGCCTCAAGCTCAACGTCTACACGCCCGTCGACGCCAGGCCTGGCCAGCTCATGCCCGTCATGGTCTTCATCCACGGAGGATGCTTCTTCGAAGGCAGCGGCTCCAATTTCTACTACGGCGGAGATTTCCTCGTGCAACATGGTGTGGTCTACGTAGGCATTAACTATAGACTCAGCGTCGAAGGCTTCCTTTGTCTCGGAATAAAGGAAGCGCCGGGAAACGCTGGCTTGAAAGATCAAATTGCTGCGCTGAAATGGATCAAACGAAATATTAAAGCATTTGGTGGAGATCCTGATAGCGTAACTTTGTTTGGGGAAAGCGCTGGGGCTGTGTCTACTTCGTTCTTGATTTTGTCGCCAGCTGCTAAAGGACTTTTCCACAAAGCAATCCTGCAAAGTGGATCTTCGTTTGCACCTTGGGGACTGCAACACGATCCAGTGGACACAGCCAGTAAACTAGTCAAAGAATTCGGATTCGATACCAAAGATCCTTACGAAATATACAGTATTCTTTCTAATAAGACTGCCAGTGAATTAGTGTCAGCCATAAAATATTCTGAAAAGAAAAATTGGATTACAGCCGATATATTATTCGTGCCATGTGTTGAGAAAACCATCCCTGGTGTTGAACCTATAGTAACCAAGCATCCTGGAAGAATCATCAAATCAGGAAACTACACAAAGATACCTATGATCATAGGATATAATGACAATGAGGGGATATTTTTCGTCAGTAAAGATTTCGGGACAAGCTTGAAGGAAATCGACGTGTTGTCGCCGCTTCAGCCAGACTTGGTGTTTCCGAATGAAGTGGAAAGAAATGCGACTGCTGACAAGATAATGAAGCATTATTTTTCTTCTGATGAAGAAGATAAAGTAATGAACATGGTGGATTTGTATTCGGATGTACACTTTAAGTATCCCACAGTTGTGGAATCGCAGTTGTACGCAAAGACGAGTGAGGAGAAGATATATTATTACCTGTTTAAATACAATGGGTACATGAATATGCCAAAGCTGATATCAATGTTTGGGGGCAGGGGTGGGGCGTCCCACGCTGACGAGCTGTTCTATATATTCCGGCCACGAGGGTTCCCGCTACCGCACCGATATCTAGAAAACAAGATGATAAAACGGATGGTCACCATGTGGACTAACTTTGCCAAATACAGGTACTTAATTATGAAGTAATTTTATAATATTTTGAGGTCCTGATCATTTGATCTTATGCGGTGAGTTGCACAAGTCTGCTTTGACATTAACTTTTACCCGCGCGCCGCTACCGATTATACAAAATTGCGTACTTTGCGTTGTCGTGCGCAGATTAAAACTAACGTCAAAACTGACTGGTGCTACCGAACCGAATAATTATGAGAGTGAAGTTAACTTTTTCCATAGGTATTGATAATTTATGGTTGCTATAGGAAAGTAATATCATTGTTATTGGTATTATTGTACTAGGAAGTTTCCTACTGTTGTTGTTGGGAAAAAGTAAAACTTATCACGAGCTGTTTTGCTTTTTAAACATGACAGGCGCAGTTGAAGTTGATTGCAGAGCTTCTTAGATTTTCAATATTTAATAACAACCATACAGAACGATCGAATCGACTCAGATGGAAGAAAAATCTTTTCGCGCCCTCTTTGAACAACTCCATGTTGTAATCAGAGGAAACACAACAGCTCATTCCACAACCACAGAGTTCATGGGAGGACTTGTGTTACATCCATGCTAAATATTCCATTTTACATTTTCACGACATAGCGAAACCTAGGGTAATATAAATTCCCCATCATATTCAAAAGTATATTTTTGACGACCTCGGTGGTTACGTGCTTGCCTCTGAACCGATCGGTCTCGGGTTCGATCTCCGGTCGGGTCATGATGGAAAATGATCTTTTTCTGATTGGTCCGGGTCTTGGATGTTTGTTTATCTATAGGTATATTTACATATGTATTTGTTATAAAATATAGTATCGTTGAGTTAGTATCCCATAACACAAGTTTCGAACTTACTTTGGGGCTAGCTCAATCTGTGTGTTTTGTCCTAATATCGTTATTCGTTAGAAGTCATCAATCAGTACTATGGTTATTATCAACTGCTCATATTTTCCAGTGACCCAACCCCCAGCACATCCAAGCTGCTCCCGTTTCGCTGGCAGCCGAGCCGGGAACAGAATCCGATCGCGCTGGTCATCGACCGGCGGCTGTCCACCGCGCCGCTTTGGGAGCCGGCGCCGGTTGCCTTCTGGAACGAAACCTACAAGAAGTACAGGCGGAAAGGATACTGATGTCATAACATATTATCTAGGAAAACTGTTAACGTTCTATTAAAGTTATTTTAGTGAATATAAGTTAACAAATGTTGAGAAAACAAAGAAATTAATCTCTCAGTTCTTTTCATTTCTTATTGTCCCGAGACCGACGTACCTAGCGAGTGAGCCCTGTTACTGTTAAGGATTTATATTTCGACGAGTCCCGCCATGGATGGATGTCGTAGCCTTGACAGCGCGTTTTCAAAGAAAAGCTGGGCTTTGGGGCCTCACAGCCGAATTTCTAAAACTTTCATGTTGTAATCCATTTCAAATTTCGGATTTATGAAGAAATTAGAAAAATGCCTACCTTTGTGCTTAGTTACCAATTTAATAGTTATATTTATAATGTCATGTTGTGTACTTACATTAATAAACTAGTTTTTCTCCGCGTGAATTTCATTTATGAAAAGTAATGAAAGAAAATGTCAATCATTTTTTTATCGTGTATTCTATAACACTGGTAAATAATTATATACTTTATTAAAATTCGAATTTTTTTACGTCTTGTTCATGATGTTCCACTGGCGAGTTTCAAGCGCCTACATCAAAACAGTAGACCGTTCCACACGCAAGTGCAAACAACTCTGCATTATTGCTATACTTACGAAGAAACTAAAACTATACATACCCACAGATTAAATAATACCCCAGTAACATACCTATACTATGTTTCCAAAGTTGAGAATATTGAGGCAAAACAGCATGAAACACGTACCTAGGGAACAAATGTCTGGACAAGCAGCTTTTGCCTGGTTCAGGCAGAAGGGGCCGTAATATCTAGATAAGAAGGAGGCTGGAAGGAAGGAGCAATGGTCTAACATTTAGAGAAGCCGCAGACCTCGCCAAGTGAAGGAGGAAGAGTAAGCAAAATTAATCCCTGGGCTCCCACGCTCTATGCTCTATTGATAAATATGTTGACAATAATAATTAAACTAATTGATCGCCGCGAACCTAGACCTCGCGAACATAATAATTTTTTTATGAGTTTCTACATAATTGTGAAAATTACAAAAACAACATAACCAATTTTGATGCCTCACGAGCTTTAAAATTCTATTGACAGATCCTTTTAAATTTCATCAAAATCAGACCAACGGTTCGAAAGTTATCGCGTTACAAACAGGCTCGCATCGTCCATTAAAAAACTCTTATTTTTCACGTGCATAGCAGTGGCTGATGAAGAAAACTCATAAAAGATTCACATCTAATCCTATCTTCCTAACTAATAATTATGGACGCAAAAGTAAGTTGTTTGTTTATTACGACTTCACGCTTTATCTACTCAACACATAGATAAAGAAAAATTAAAAAATCAACCAATTTTCTTGATCAACAAATGCTTATATGTAGAATGGAGAATTTCATCCCGAAAATATAACTACCCACCCCAGGGGAAATTCATGCAAGTCAGCCGCGGGAAAAGCTAGTTTTGAATATATACAAGTGATTTCCTGTAAGAATTTTGCCAATCTACTAGCATTCGTCTTGTACAAATTCCAAACATGTATTTACGATCATATTAAATGGAACATCCTGAGTTTCAAATGATTATATCAATTCATGCAAAAAACGTATTATGAAATAAACAATTATACATAAGTATAACAATTATGTATGATCATGCGATTAATTGTTCGTTTTATTGTGTAAACTAAGTATAGTAGGTACAGATTTTGCATATTATTATCGTCCAACCAATAATATAGTCTAAATATATATTAAATAATTCTTCTGGGTGTTTGTCAACGGCTGGACCGATTTGGTTGTAATGTTCTGTGTAAATTGCAATGGGATCCTGTGATTTGAATACACGATTGGACTCGTATATTGGCGCTGTTTTCGCGTGATAAAATTATAAAACAATGATAACTTATCCAATAGATTCGACGGAAGTTATATGAAGTCACGAAATTCAAAAATTGTAAGAACTTTCATTGAACGTCAACGCACGTCAATATCAAAACCTATAGAAAACAACGGAGCTACAATTTGCTGCGTCGTCACAACGGAGCTGTAGAAGGAATAAAATGATTACAGACAGACAAACATCTGGACAGGTGAAACCAAATCAATATACTTGTAATAGATATAATCCAAATGTATTTTCAATATCGGTGAACAAATTATGTAAGATAATGGCGTACCAATTTCGAAGCAATTCAAATATCAGCAGAGCACAGCGGCCACACAAACCCTGGAGCGGAAGCTAGTTGCTGGTAGTTGCAAGCCAAACATCAATTAATTATAATAGCCCTTCGTTTTAATTGTGTATTAAAATACGGTATAATTATACCGTATATGTATATTATACAATGTATTTTTTAGCTTCATTGATTTATCTTCTTTATGTAATAGCTGCGCCCCGGGGCTTCGCTCTCGTGAGAATTTCGGGACAAAAAGTACCGTATTATGTTATTTCAGGTTATATTCTACCCGTGTACCTACCAAATTTTGTAACAATCGGTCTAGTAGATTTTGGCATGAAAGAGTAACATACGTCACAATTTAAACATCCTCACATTTTTCCAATATTTATATGATAAATCGCAAAATAATTATACACGATTAGATTAATGCGACTATTTATTTGGGAAACTATTGCAGTAAAGAATTGGAAATTAATTACAATGAATATAAACTACACTAATTCGAAACAAGAAAAGTATATAGATAAATCGTCTTTCGATTTATTTATTTCTTCATCACCCATCGCCCTTTATTCCATGTTCTCTTTGGTGCGAAGACTGGCAGAGAATGCCTTATAGCATCCACCCATTAAACAAATAAACGAGTTTGTTTCAACGCGCCAATTCCAAAAACTATCAGTCGGATTCTATAAGTTCTTATATACCTTATTCACATAGTCTATACAGAATGCCGAAATTCTTACGAGAGCGACTCCATGGAGCACAATTAGTTAATCTTCAAGGATATATAAATTTAATCGCTCTATTTCACGCTTCACTGTTTCCACGGATGCCAGTCGTAAAGCTAATAACAATTTTTTTTAATAATAACCAAATCTACAAAAATGATGCAGCGATGATCAACACTGCACAATGAGAATCAAACGAATTGTAATATTCGCGTTGTTGACGCTGGCTTCTGCTTATTGTCTGTTCTTGTCGCCTATAGTAGAAATAGAGCAAGGGAAATTGAGAGGAATACGGGTCTCTGGTGTCAACAGATATTATGGAATACAATATGCCACCAGCGACCGATTTCATGTAAGCAATCACGATAAAAAAATTTCTTCCTAGTAGTATCCTCGTGGTTCCAAACACCTTGATTGTGACTAAGGAGGTACAGGTTGATATTGTCAAATTCATAAAAGGACGCTGGATCCAGACCACTTCCAAGTAATCAAAAATATAAAAATAAATTATGGCTTATAATTTTAATAGAGCAATCTGTGAAGCAAATGACAATACGAACTTAGATAAAATAACTGTATAAAATACTTAACTGATCTGGGTAGTTACCATTATTAACTTAATACTTCCACCTTCTCCCAATTGACGCTATAAATAAATAATCCTTAATTTCAGCCTCCGAAAGAACCAAGAAGATGGTCAGGTGTATACAACGCTGTCAACCCTGTCAAAGCTCCTTGTGCCCAGATCACACGTTACACTTTACTCCAGAACGAACAGTGTTTGTACCTGGATGTGTACACTCCAGAAAATGCCAAGCCTGGGGACAAACTACCCGTTTTTATCTTCATCCACGGTGGCGGATTCTACTTTGGCAGCAAGCTTTTGTACAATCCTGAATTTTTAGTCACTAAAAATATTGTGGCAGTGTCAATCAACTACAGGTTAGGTGTATTCGGATTTTTATGTGTTAATGGAGTGGCAAATCTTGGTCTGAAAGACCAAGTAGCAGCGTTGAGATGGGTGAAGAAGAATATAGCTGCTTTCGGAGGAGATCCAAACCACGTCACTTTGGCTGGTCAAAGCGCTGGTGCTGTCTCGACCTCAATGCATATGGTCTCAGAAAAAAGTGCAGGTTTATTCCATAAGGCTATTTTATTAAGCGGCTACAGTCTAGCTCCGTGGGCATTCAATGTGGATCCTATAACGTCAGCACTGACTGATGCAAATCTAATAGATGAGGCTCGTACAGAACACGATATCTATAGAATATTCGCCAAGAGTTCTACACGCGAGGTCCTCCTAGCAACGCAAGATGTTTTCTACAATATGTCCTTCAAATACAGTCCTTGTTTGGACAGCAATTTCCCTGATCCTTTCTTCCGCGATGCCCCATATGAAATAATGAAATCTGGTTATTTCAACAGAGTCCCAGTGTTGATGGGCGTGACTAACAATGAGGGGATCATGTTTTACGGTAGTAACAATAGGAGCAGTTTCGCCGAATGGGACTCGAACTTTGTTACGCGATTGCCATCAGTATTTTCGTGGTGTTCTAAAGATGACCAGTATCGGATAGCTAAAAGGTTGCGTTACCATTATTTTGGATACCAGACGATAGATGAAAGATCAGTAAAAACTTTAGTGAGATACTACAACCATTGGCTCGATCATGGCACCTTTGATGCTTTCGCTCAGCTTCTAGTTCAGCACAGCGGCGAACCTGTATATAAATACGTGTTTTCATACCAAGGTCTTCGGAACATCCCCAAGTTCGTATTTGGAGGAGCTGCCACGAGGCTGTATGGCGCTTCTCATTCTGATGATTTAGGTTATTTATTCAAGCCGGCTGGTTTGCCAATACCTACGTCCAAGGAAGATGCTCGTTTTATAGATAGATATACTACTATGATCGCTAATTTCATTAAATACTCGTAAGTATAGATTTATAATAAAGTTTAAACCTTAATACTAGTCAAGGAAAACTTCTAAAAAAACTATTGTTTTTCATTTTTGTGTTACAAGAGACATGTAGAAAGTCTATCACATTAGCGAACCTCGTCTTGATTATGACAATACTTTTGATTTTTCAGTGATCCGACGCCGAGGCGCACGTCTTTGCTGCCAGTACGCTGGCCTCCTTCCACAAGCCGCCATTCCGACATCATGCACCTGGATCGCACCCTGAAGATCACCAGAGGACCCTACCTGAAGGATCGCTTCTACCTTGACATACTCTGTACCTATGGCCTGAAGGGATTCGTGCCTTGCGAGAGCAGGCAGCAATGCTTCCAAAGGGAATACTATGATAGATATCCTATTTAACATTCTTAGTTCAGATATATAGATGATATTGCTCCTTGCGGATGACAACGTGATATTTATATTTCAGAGCATATATTGAAGATATCGATAGAGCATAAGTTGACATTACAATGAAACGATATAGTTATAAGTTTCTACTAATGTACTTGTAATTTTTATTAATGAGTCTATATATTTATATATTGTCTACTCCAAACCTAGTAGTGGTAGAGGCGGTGCCCCAAACTTCACTGCACCATTTTCTCTGAAGTTCTTAGAGTTAAATACACTCTAATCTATATAACGTGACTTACTGTCTGTAGGTCTGTACATATATATATTATCATCTATGATTATCATCAATCATCAACAGTGTGTGTATAATTGAAACGAGTTGAGACTTGAGATGAGAGCACTATATTTATTGTTAAGAATTTTGAAATAAAAATTGATTGCCAATAGAATAATCTATAAATAAAAACACTGACTACGATAGGAGTAAGATATGATATTAACTATCTAAAGGAAAATTATGTTTTATATGAAATTAAAAAATACAATCCAAAATTAGTATCATTTTATTTGCCGTAGACACAGACTTATATATGCCATAAATAGATGTTGTAGAAAATATTTAACTAATATTTATTCATGATCCATTTAGTAAATTAGGCATAATCATTTTAATAATTTAAAATTTTAACTAAACAACAAACAATTCAGAATTTAGAAAATAATTTAGATACAGATTGTTTTTTCCTTAAGCTAAAATTCAATAGTCAACTCTTTTATTCCATAGCGGTGAACAGTAGTTTAAAAAACCAATTTCTCCAGTTATCGTCCTTCTGTTCTGACGACACATCAGGCTGACATTGCCCTTGGCTCTCACAGGGCATGTAGCCTTGGAGGCCGGCCGTGCACAGCTGGTCCAGGAAGAAGCCGTCTTTCTGCCAGGGTCCTTTGGTGACCTTCAGGTTGCGGTCGAGATGCATGATGTAGGATTCCTGATTGGTGGACGGTGGCCAGTCTTCCGGTAGCAGCGATGTCGTTCGAGGAGTTGGGTTGCTGAAGTGATATGGTACAATATAATATATGGCCATCATTGCAAATATTTGAGATTTAATGCGAATTATATAAATGTTTGAGGATAATAAATAATAAGGCTTTTTTCGAGGTCGTAATATACAGTGTACATGAAGATAGACATCACAAGACAAAGACGGTTGATCTGTCTGCAATTAGAAAAGTAAGTAAACTAAAATTGGCATGTATAAAATAATACCTATTAAGTTTATCTGAAAATCAATTCTGTATATTCTTCAGATTAGAGAAATAAATTATTTAAAACTAAGTTAAATATCAAGTCTCCAACTTTCAACTTAGCTTAGACTTAGCTAAGTTTTGCAAACTATTACTTAAATAAAATACAAGATGACAATACAATATGCGTGAAGCTTAACTAATGATGGAGTATTAAAGTAAATAATTGGCCATAACTATACGTTTGTATACGTAGGATTAATTTACCGAAAAAGCTTGTTAGTACACGAATATTAAAACTTGGTAAAAAAAAATTAACTCGTTTAATCGTGTCAATTTTTTCGAAATGGACTTGTGCCATTTTTTATTTCGCTGCTGGTTCAAGTATTTAATTTATTTTTGTTATTGCTTTGCATTGTCTTCAAAGTCATTAATATTAAACTGTTCATGTAAAGTATCATGACAAAAGGACAAGCAAACATATTGTGTAAGTATACTTACGAATATTTTATGAAGTTTGCTATCATCGTGGTATATCTTTCAATCATTTTATTATCGTCCTTTGAGACTGGCAAGGAAACTCCCACCGGCTTGAACACATAAAACAGATCATCATTGTGCGAAGCTCCCTTCAGCTTCGAAGTGTCTCCCCCAAACAGCATCTTGAAGTAGTTCCGACTACCATCATACGAAAACACGTATTTGTAGACAGGCTCACCGCTATGCTCAGCCAAGAGATCACTCACGGCATCAAAAGTACTGTGAGCTTGCCAATCTGACCCAAATTTGACGACCCTTCTCATTGCTTTTTCATTTATAGTATATTTTGCAAAATAATTTTCTCGTATTTTATTAGCTATTTCTTCTCGCTCGTCTTCAGAACACGAGAATACAGCTGGCAATTGTTCAGTGAAGTTAGTGTTCAAATCAGCGAAAGTACTTTTATTGTGACTACCGTAAAATGCGATCCCTTCCTGATCAGTGACACCCATCATTACAGGCACTTTGTTAAAATTACCAGATTTGATTATCTCATACGGAGTATCGCGGAAAAATGGATCAGATAATTCACTGTCCACACATGGACTATATTTGAAATTTCTCAAATTAGTGCTCAGATCTCGCGTTGCAGTAAGAAGCTCACGTATCGGTGCATTATTGAACACTCTATAGATGTCTCTTTCTGTTTTAGCTTTAGATATTATATTAGCATCATCAAGAGCATCTCTTACAGGATCAACATTGAAAGACCACGGAGCTAACGCGAAACCGCTCATTAATATAACTTTGTGGAACAATCCTGCACTTTGATCTGATAGCATGTGCATGGAAGCTGCCGCAGCACCGGAGTCTTGCCCGGCTAACGTGACTTGATCTGGATCACCTCCAAATGCTGCTATATTCTTATTTATCCATCTAAGAGCTGATGTCTGGTCTTTAAGACCAAGGTTCGCAACTCCATTGACACATAAAAATCCCAATACACCCAAACGATAGTTAATTGTTACTGCTATGATATTCTTAGCTACCAAGTTTTCAGGGTTGTACAAGGCCTTCGTGCCTGAGAAGAAGGATCCTCCGTGGATGAAGACAAAGACTGGGAGCTTGTCTCCAGGTCTGGAGTTCTCTGGAGTGTACACATCGAGATGCAAGCAATCCTCGTCCGGAATTAACAGCGTGCTCTTGGTCTGCGCACATGCTGAGATGCTGTTCACGGCATTGAACACGCCTTCCCATGATTTTGGTTCCTTCGGGGGCTGAAATCAAATTCACAGCCGCAACACAACAGGTCAGAAGAGATAAAAAAGTGGTTTGCGTTCGAGAAACAGTAAAAAAGCGAGATAGGCTTCATCAGCTATGTCTCATGAACTAATAATACGAGGGCTGCTATTTATGTATCCGGAATAACAAAATTAAACAAACATATATTATTACATATGGTTTTATTGTTTCTCGAAGTATTCTCCGCGATGATCTATGCACTTCTGCATACGATGAAACCAATTTTCAAAGCACTTTTTCCATTCTGATTGAGGTATGTCCAAAACGTGTGTTTTGAACGCATCAACGGCCTCTTCGCGGCTCGAAAAACGTTGACCACGTAATTTATTTTTAATGTTTGGAAATAAATAAAAATCATTGGGTGCCAGGTCGGGGTTGTACGGCGGATGACCCGTCAATTCAATCTTTTGACCCTCCAAAAAATTATTTGTTTCAGCCGACTTGTGGCAGCTAGCATTGTCGTGATGAAGTATGATTCTGCGTTGTGGGTTGTTCTTTCGTATTTTTTCGAAGACTTCTGGCAAACAAATGGTGGTGTACCATTCAGAATTAACCGTCCTACTATTCTCTAGTGGCACTGTAGCTACATGTCCGTTGATACCAAAAAAACAAGCGACCATTTGCTTTAAAGTGCTTCTCGCACGAACAACTTTTGTTGGATTCGGTTCATCTTGAAAGACCCACACCGTTGACTGCTGTTTAGTTTCAGGGTCATAAGCATAGATCCAGGTTTCGTCACCTGTGTAGATATTATAAACAGCTTTTGACGTGCCACGGTTGTATTTTTTTATCATTTTCTTACACCAGTCGACACGAGCCTGTTTTTGATCTACGCTCAAGTTGTGCGGAATCCAACGCGAACAAATTTTTTTAACAATTAAATGTTCGTGTAATATCGCGTGTATACTCGTCATACTAATGCCCAGAGACGCCTCTATCTCGCGGTATGTAACATGACGATCTTGCATTACTAATTGTCGCACAGCATCAATATTTTGTTGTACCACTACCGATTTAGGACGACCCTCCTTAATTTCATCCGTGAGCATAGACCGTCCACGTTGAAATTCCTTAAACCAATAATACACAGTGGTTTTCGATGGTGCTTCATCTCCAAAAGTTAAAATCAGTTGTTCGATGCACTGTTTTTGAGTTAATCCACGCCGAAAATCATAATAAATCATCGCGCGAAAATGTTCACGAGTTAAATCCATGGCAATGAAGACAAGCTATTTTCAAAATTGGCGCCAATTGAAAAAAACAAATGACAGGGACATGAAAAATATTTATTCTCTAGCCGAAGAGTTCTATTTTCAAATGTTGTAATTACTTTTTAAATATTCTAGAATTATTGGCCAGTTCCGGATACATAAATAGCAGCCCTCGTATCATCGAATTGTGATCAACACCAGATGATAGCGCTGCAGTCTCATGGTCACACTCATTATTCTAGTTTGGTAATTTTTTGTTACTTTTTCAATAATTTATTTATAACTAAATTGCCAGAAAAGTCGGCAACGCACCGGTGACTGTGTGGACCGGATTGTTTGTTTACCATCAGGCAACTCGCACGCTCGTTTGCCCACACTGCTATACAAAAAACGAAAGGACTTTGCTTTTAGCTTTAGTTTCGGTGAAAAAAAAAGAAAATTTCGGTGAAAATCTTACATGGAATCTCTTGCTAGTGGCATAGGGTATCCCGAAGTACTGGTTCACGTTCCCCGCGCGGACCCCCCTCAGCTTGCCCTGTTCCGTCTCCACCACCGGAGTAGATGCAGAGCACAGAGCACCGATCAATGTTGTACATAGAATTACATTTTGGAACTCCATTTTCTTCATTTCTCTTAAAATTTTGTCAATATGATGTTTAATTATGATTAATTTCGTGAAATATATTGAGGTTTTAACAGCACTACTTTTTTCAATTCGACAGACACACTTTTTGTGAAAAGTTCTAGATAAGTACTGGCAATATAATCGGGGAGTCTTAGCATATAAATTATTGTTGCCAAAGATGTACTTACGCGGCTCATGCCCAACATAATGATAGTTCTCTCCAAATCAGTATTGGAGATCGTTAGATAAAGGAACCTTTATACGCTTGTTGGTTCCTTGTCAAGATCAAGACGCTTTGAACGAAATCTCGATATCCTACATCATCCATCAGACACCAGAGTGCTGTATTCATTGTTTTCTTATTGCCATTAAGCCCAACCGAAAATTGATTATATTTAAATTTTCAAAATGAATTAATATCTTTGTATCTATCTCATCTGATAGTATTAAAGATATATATATAGTATAGTACAGTACAGTACTTTTCCTTCTCCTTCATAAGAATACCTAAATAACCTATAAAGAATAATTTCCTTACCAGTAAAATTCGGACTTTGCCGTTTTTTTTCCTGAGAGGATTTCTGGTCATAATTAGTACTTAACTCAAAACCTTCCGAAATATGACAAATTTTAAATCACAGGTTTTGTCATGGGCCAAACTGTTGATTAAATTGTGAATAGCAAGTCATGTCGTGATGCAGCATATTCAATTTAGATTGTAGAGAAAATTTTGTTTATACTTTATGAATTTCCGCTTTATGATTTTCACATAAAATTAACTTTAACCTCCTCAATCAAATTTCGAACAGCGGTATGACAAACGTCAAAGCGTTATCATTTTATAAAAGTAATAATGCTAATTATTATCAGACAGTAAGTGAAACAAAAGGATAACTTTAAATAAGTAGGTAGTTAAATATCAGTTTATCATAATAATGCAAAATACTTTCAAAATATCTTAAAGCACAAGAATTGCGACATTAATTTATAACGGACATTATCCGGGCGCTAATCCGGGTAATAAAGAAAAATACCCGGGCTAATTGTTATGAACTGGGCAAACATGCAAATTGCAGCTCTTGGCGCTACTTATAAGTTGCCCGGACGGCGAACCGGATAGCTATTCCGTCCGCCGTGGATTAGAGGGTAATGTTAGTTTTATGGGGACCCTTATGCAGGAAAGAAGGTCAATCATATTGTCACAAACTAACCAAATATAAGAGACGCTACTACTTTCGGAGTGCTGCCTTCGCTGGTACGGCCACGTAAATAAATAAATATATATAATATAAACTGAGTGACTGACTGACAGACAACGCACAGCCGAAACTACTGGGCGTAGGAAGCTGAAATTTGGTGTGTAGGTTCCTAGGACAGTGTAGGGGAGCACTAAGAAGGGATTTCCTGAAATTTCCACGGGAAACTGATTTTTACGCACATACGAAGTTGTGGACTCCGAGACGCTAATCTCGGTTGAGAACTGAAGATGATAGATAGAGAGAAAGAATAGCCAAAGTTTGAAAAGAAAATGAAATTTCAATTTGGTCAAGTACAGTCCACCTATACGGTACACCCAGTACCCATGACGCAAGTTAATTGCCTGTTTATAGGACCGCCTTGCTATATCTTTCCTTCAAAGTTTCGTTTACAGTCTTAGCTGGAAATCCTAAGGTCCGCTTGAATTTAAATCTTAATTTATGAAGATTCGTCTGTGATTTTTAAACACACAGTAAAAAAAATCAATGATTGATTGTGTAACGACTGTTTACTTTATCACTAGTATTGTCCCACGTAGTTGCCTCACTTCACTTAGCGGCGATGACACAACCTCTCAGCTGTTAATGTAAATAAAAACTGTTGAGCTGTTGCATTATGAAGTTATGTGCCAAGTTTGGACTGTGTTTTTCTAAGCACAGTACAAAATTGAAGGATTTATTATTAATTTTTTATTTAATTCAATTTTCAAAGTTTATTCACCTAAGTCCCTATCTCTGTCATCTGAGTAATATCCCCGTTTCTTTCTTAACCAGTAAGCATCGGAGCTCAGGTCAGTTTTCCTACATTTTCTTTACTAGATACATACCTAAACGATCTCCGGCACACGCACACCATTCTTGACGGCTTCAAACCCGAACTTTTTCATCGAACACGACGTGTGTATAAAAATCAAAACTTTGAATGAAAGAAAGAAAGAAAACATTTATTTGCCAATAACATGAGTACAAATATACAAATTGATGTCAAAATGAATTAAACCTACATATTTTACCGAATATAGGTATGCAAATATAAATAAATAAAGAGGAGCATGCTATCCACTACAAATAACAAAAAAAAAATGAATTATTACTAGCACTAAATTCTATCTGAGTCTATCATTAAAGAAATCATTTAAAGTATAATAACATTTATAAGTTAATAAAGACTTGATGTTTTTTAAATAGATTTAAATTTAAGCTTTTAAATTGATTTGGAATTTGTGAGCTGCTGGAATGATGTAGGTACTAAATACTGGTGAAGCATGCGGCGCAAATTTTCCTGTTTTTCATTTACGAAGCGTGTTGCGGATTTATTTCGTCTTGTTGTTGTTTTAAAACATATAATGATAATTATATAGAAAGAAACATTTATTTGGCAATAGTTACACACATACACCCTACTGTATGTGTAATGACGTAGGTATAGTCGATATTAACATAATAGGTATACTATATATTGTATAGCTGTACTGTATATATCGGAAATGTATGTTTAATAAAATATAAGGTAAACTTTTGTTTTTGGCAATATAGTTCACGCGTGAAAGTATTTTAGAAACGAGAATATCTCTTCTCTATAAGTCTGTATTCTCGTAGTTCTGGATTTTTCTCCCGAACAGACAGGCAAACAATCACTGAACTTGAACTTGAAAGTGCAGGGTCGATGACATCGCAACAGCGGAGGTGCAGTTGCATCTAACTGCAGTTTTCCGGCGAAAGAAAACACCGGCCGACCCGCGGAGCCGGCTCGACTGGTTTGTACAATATATACTTATACTAAAATATTTATGCGTGTGCATATTTATGTATAAATAAAAAATATTTTGCGTTTGTATTGTTTTTTAAATTATTTTCGAATAACATGTGCAGCGGTAACTCAACTGTTGAAACCCTATTAGAAATTGGATCGCATATCTGTGTTAGACATATATACCTATAGAATTCTGACCCTTTTTTCATTTCATTTGGGAGTAGCTTTGTTCGTTTTGCTTTTGTTTGTATGTAAACTGATTTATTGAAATCTATTTGATGATGGTGGTTTATCTGTAATTCTTGTTTTCAGAGACCTACTTAAGAATTCATTACATCTAATTAACGATATTATTTTAAGAAACATAGTAATGCAAATCAGTATAAAGGGAGTGTGTTTATGATTGGCACATCTTCTGATTTCTGGAATGTTAAATTACAATGTGTAGATGTCTCGTAATAATCTAGCGGACCTAGCTATATGCGCTTGCGCAACCCGCGCAGATCACAAGTATCCGACTTTCGCCATCCGAGAGTTAGGACCTCACAGTGCTATGGCGGTTTCCGGAGATAACACACGCGGAAGAATTTTTTAAATAAAAAGAAAAAAGACTACTGAGGACATATCCTCCTCGGACCTCGTAGAATAATAAGGATTATAAACTTTAAATCAAAATTGAGAAAATATTTGTATATCATTTAAAATGACCGAGGAAAGTTTAAGTTCTAGATCGATTAAGGACAATACGTGTTTGTGAATGAAAATTAAATATGGCAGTGCAATGAAGTCTAACTATATCCAATACCATAGCTTCCGCCAAATCTTTCAACTTTTAATTGATTACTTTTTAAGCTAGAATCATCCAAAAACAGACACCAAATGGATTTTAGAAATGAAGATCACAGAAATTTCGTAACAATTGAAAATGAGGTGTTGCGTTTTGATGTGTATTTTGTTTTTCTGTGAGACACACTCACAATTCTTCTCCACGCCGATAGTGGAAATTGGCCAGGGGAGGTTGAGGGGGGTGCGCAATATTTTGGGAGTCAACCAGTACTTCGGGATACCGTACGCCACTAGCGTGAGATTTCAAGTAAGTATGAAGCCTTTTTTTTGTAAAACAAACCAACTAAAAATAAAAATTAATTAATTGAAAACTTAAAGGTGTTATTAAAACAAAGATGTGTAAGACTGCACACGAGTAAACAAATTAAAAACCTTTAATATAAAGATTTTTTTCAATGTTATGCTTTAAAAGCCTCTCAATTCAATTTCAGCCGCCTAAGCCGCCAAGGAAATGGAAAGGTATTTTCAACGCGGTGAGCCGGTACACGTCGTGCGCCCAAGCCGTAACCTTCATCACCCACACCAACGAGGACTGCCTCCAGCTCGACGTCTACACCCCAGAGCACGCCAAGTCTGGAGACAACATCCCTGTCTTCGTGTTCCTCCACGGCGGCGCCTATTACTATGGAAACAAAGCAATCACTGACCCTGAATTCCTGGTCACCAAGAACATTGTGGCAGTTATTATAAACTACAGATTGACTGTGTTTGGATTCTTGTGTATGAACGGTGCAGCTAATCTGGGCCTTAAAGATCAGTCAGCCGCTTTGAAGTGGGTAAAGAAGAACATAGCTGCGTTTGGAGGAGATCCAAACAATGTCTGCTTGGCTGGACAAAGCGCCGGCGCCAGCGCCGCTTCCATGCATATGCTGTCAAAACACAGCAAAGGATTATTCCATAAAGTAATAATAATGAGTGGTACTCCATTAACTCCTTGGGCATTCAATGCAGAGCCCTTGAGACCAGCTCTTGAGGATGCCAATAAAATAGCTGATGCACAAGATGAAGAGGATTTGTACCACATTTTCACGACATATCCAATGAGGCAAATACTCAGAGCTACTCTTGGTGTATCGTACAATTCGAGATATTTCAGGTACAGTCCTTGTGTGGACAGTAATTTGACAGATCCCTTTTTCAGTGATACTCCATACGAGATTATAAAGTCTGGGAACTTTAACAAAGTGCCTGTGCTGATGGGGATGGCAGAAGTGGAGGGCATGCTGTTCTACGGAATTAATCGTATGAGTACTCTGACCGAATGGGATGGTAACTTTATAGAGCGGCTGCCGTCAGTTTTTTCTTGGTGTTCTTATGAAGATCGGGAAAAGATCGCTCGCAAAATTCGCTCGTATTACTTTGGAAAACGAGCTATCGATGACAGTTCTAAAGACGGTATCATGAGGTTTTACTCTGATTGGATGGGGCACGCAACGTTCGATGCCTTCGCTGATCTTTTAACCAGATATTCGCACCAGCCCGTGTACAAGTATGTGTTTTCTTACGAGGGGGATCGTAACTTCGCCAAGATGGTTGGCCGAGGCGGCCGTATGAAAGGGGCCACACATTCTGATGACTTGTTTTACGTGTTCAAGCCTGGAGGTTTACCGCTCTTGCTTTCCAACGAAGACAGGCTCTTCATAAACAGGTTTACGACTTTACTGGCGAATTTCATGAGATATGGGTAAGTTATTATTGTTGCTTTAAGTCTGTGCTAAGTTTATCGTAAGTTAATGTATTAAGTAATTTGCATACAATTTTATTGTAACAAAGAACAGTAAAAAAAACACGTCTAATTACTTCTGAAGTGTACCGTATAAAGAACACGAAATATGTTAGCATATTTCGTCATATCTAAATAAAATGTCAATAACTCATTGTGTTGCAACTTTCCTAGTCAAGAGCAGTCTTTGCCATTTCTATGATGCAACTTCTTCATAGTCGTATTCCTCGTGGCTGAGGGTCGTGGTTATTACGTTGAATGAAACACACACAACAACTATCTTGGCATTATTAGTGGTTTGCCATTGCCTTATCCATTTCACACATAATTTAATAATAATCAACCAGTGTGCAGGTTTCCTCACGATTTCCTTCACCGGAAGCAAGTGGTGGTCGATGAAAACAATACATGAGTCAGATTGGTATACAAACTCATGTGGCACGAGTAGGATTCGAACCTGGGACCTTTCGATCCACAGGCGGCGTCTTAACCGTTACACCACCACCGCTTCAACACCACCCTGATGCAACAGTCAACATTTAAAGCGTACTAATATACAACATGGAGTGTGGAGGTTGTTTGTTTGTCTGTTTGTCGCAACAACACGAAAGATGACATAATTTACGTGAATAGAATACGAAATCTTGTCTTCTTTAATTACGAAATTTAGAGACAACATCGAAATTGAAATACGTGATTCTAAAAGGTCCACCACACGTTAGCATCACACCAATTTAGCACACTACGTGCAGTTTTAAGTGTATTCATTTGACAATAAAACAAAATATGTTTCTATCTCTATTCCTCTTATCATTTAAGTTGAATATTTTAGCTTATAATTCTCATCTGCAACCAATGGACCAATATTTCTGCTCCTTTTTTCCAGTAACCCGACCCCGCGCCGCACCCCTCTTCTCCCCGCCGCCTGGCCCGCCACCACCGTCAACTCGTCGTACACCATGCACCTGGGGCGTCCGCTGGAGGTGACAAGAGGACCATGGCTGAAGGATCGGTTCTTCCTGGACCTGCTGTGCACGTACGGCCTGAAAGGATATGTGCCCTGTGACAGCAAGGAACAGTGCAATTTAAATCCTTAAATTTGTTTTTTACCCAGAAGAATGAGTTAAAGACAATGAAATTAGTGAAAAATAAATAAACTATTAGCCAATTGATAGATGTTCTATTGTGATAAATTATAATTTAATATTGAATTGTGATATTTGGATGTAATAAAATTACTTTTGATTTAGTGCTTAGATAGGTAGGTACCTAGATATGAAACTGTGGTGGTGTAATGGTTAAGACCTGTAAATCGAAAGGTCCCAGGTTCGAATCCTACTCGTGCGTGTCACATGAGTTTGTGTACCAATTTGACATAGTAGTTTACATAGACCACCACCCGCTTCCAGTGAAGGAAAACATTGCGAGGAAACCTGCACACTGGTTAATTAATAACATGTGTATGAAATGCAGAAAGCAATGGCAAACCACTGCTTTAATAAATAAATAAATAAAATTAATAAATAAAAACATCCTAGGACTTTTTCTTGACTAAATGCTGTTCTGGGTATAAAAATACCCACATTTTATTTGGATGATTAACCGTCTAGTTAAAGCGTGAAAAATACTGTTCCCCAGGGGTGACCGCACACGAGCACAGCCCCAAACAAACGGCAGCACATTATAAATCTCCAGCAGCCCGCGGCTGCCCCGATTTATAAATATGCAGATCAAATATTAAAAGGAGAGCCGCGAGATCATCCCGGGG